>NC_064830.1:48432479-48735509 GCF_024166365.1 Elephas maximus indicus
TCATTTCATATTCGGTCCCTCTCAAGAGCCTCTGACAGTCTCCATGCTTCTGGTTTCCCCATCCTCTGTCTCTTGCCACTGTGGCTGTCTACCACCCACAACCTAACGTTCAAAATACTTGACCTAATTCCCACATTCAGCCTCTCTGCAGGAGACTACTCAGGATCCTCTGAGACAATCTATTTGGCTATTTGGCCTTGACCTCGTGAAAACCTCCCTGGCCCTAAGCCTGTGCTCACTTTGATGGACTTCTCTGGAATGCTCTTGTCCCCTTCCAATTTCACTAAGACCTAAAATTTGATGGCAACTAACAACAACAACAAACGTTCCTTGAGGTCCAGCTTACAATAAGCCCATTTTCTCCATGAAGCCTCCCCCGACTACTCTGGGGCATGGAGGTCACTGTGCTACCTGAACACTGGCCGTGCTCTGTCAGACCCCATGCAAGGCTGCGTGTGTCACTGTTTGCCTCTCAGGCACCTGCTCTGTGTCCCCTCCAGTGTGCAGGCCCTGTGATCCAGAAAAAGGCTGGCCATACATTGCTTTCTACCCTCTGTTGGCAGGAGGGGCTTCATGTATGTTTGCTGAAAATGTGCTGGCCAAGGACACTTGCCCAGTGACTTCTTGGTTCCCTGTCTTGCCAATAAGAGACCTGGATCTGACATTTTATGGCACTGATTTCCACATCAAAATCACCTAGGGAACTTCTAAAAAATACAAATTCCTGGGCCCAATATGCGATCTACTAAATCAAAATCTCTGTGTATGGGGCCCAGGGTTCTATATTAAAAAAAAAAAAAAGTTTTCCAGGTGATCATAGTGTTCGGCTAAGTTTGTGAACCAATGTCCTATGCTGTCCTGCTAGTTTTAAGCTGTTACAAAAATATTTTTTCCTGTGTATTCATTTTTTTATGGACAGGAAAAGTCCAAGGAGAGTAATTTTGGGATGACTTCTGCCAGGAAACTGTTGTGGCGTAGTAGTTAAGTGCTATGGCTGCTTACCAAAAGGCCAGCAGTTTGAATCTACCAGGTGTTCCTTGGAAACTCTATGGGGCAGTTCTTCTCTGTCCTATAGGGTCACTATGAGTTGGAATTGACTCTACGGTAATGGATTTGGCTTTTTTCTTTCTGCCAGGAAGTAGGTTTTGCTATAACATAGAATTTGGAGATAGTGTATTCATACCTTAGAATAGATCCTGGAATTGGTTTCAGCCTTGAATTATTCAGAGTTCTTAGAGAAAAAGCCTGATCAGTACTCAGAATAGCTGAACGAGAAGGCAGTATTCTCCAGTGACATTCTAATAGGTGTCCAGAGATGGAAGCTGTACTCCTTGGCTTATTTTATGACTCAACATCTTATTTGTTTTTCATTGAAGCCATTTCCCTTTCTTCTGGATTCACCGCTGCACTATACTCCCCAGCATCCCTTGCAGTTAGGTATGGCCATGTGACTGAGCTCTAGCCAATGGAAAGTGATCAGAAATGATGAGCATCACTTCTGGGCCTGGCCCATAAAATCCTCAAATCCGAGATCCCTCATGCTGTTTCCCATTGGCTGGCTGAATTCAAAGGGCTCCGTGGCCCAAGTGAGAGTGGAACTACAGAGTAAAAGGAGCCTGGGGCCTTGAATGACCACGTAGAAAGTCACTCACAACTAGCACACTCATTCTGGATTTCACATAAGCAAAAAATATATATGCATGTATTTGTAAAAAACATATAAACACATTTGTAAATTTATATATATTGTAAAGCTCTGAGGTTTGGAGGTTTAATCTGTTACTTCAGATAGCATTACCCCAATGAACACAGCATACAGAACAAGGCTGTTACTCGGGTGTATTCAGTGTGCCTATCATGTTGTGTTGGGTGGTGATAGGTGAATGTAGCACTTGGCTGGCTGCTGGACCCTGCAGTAGCCTCCCCTCACAGGTAAGCCTTTCCCCACTGCATACTCCTGCGCTGCTCCAGGACTAGGAACACACCTGAGCGAGGCAAAGTGGAATGAAAGAGCGTGGTCTAGTACAGATGCAGTTTTCCTTAGCTGGGAGTGCTGTACACACGGGCTCCAGCCTCACTGACTGGGTTTCTGTCATGCTCTGGAAGCCCGGTTCCTCATCTGGTCCCCAGTTCTTACACCTATATCCTGGCCTCATATCAGGTCTCTGCATGGATGACCTGCCTAGCATCCCAGTTCTACTGAGGCTGAGCCTTGTCTGCTTCTACCAGGCCAGAGTCTTTTTTTCTGATACTGGCTGGTGGGGGTTTGTAGAGTTGTGACATTCACTCCTACCCATAGGTATCCTTTTTTCCTGGGGAAGGGTGGGTAGAGAAAGGCAATTAGTTACAAATGGAAAGGTGAAGAGGAGGAAAGATAGTAAGAAGGTGAAGAACAGATGCAGGGCCTGACCCTCTGCCACGTTCTCTTAGGGACAGAGGAGCACAGACTATCAACATTATGGCCTGGATTTGCTGTGTCAGTTCTAGTGGCTGTGAAGTTTATTCTCTTCTAAAGGGCAATTGGTCTTTTCAATCTTCTCATATGCATGTGAAAACTGGGCAATGAAAAAGGAAGAGAGAAGAATTGATGCACTCAAACTGTGTGTTGGCAAGGAATATTGAGTATAGTGTGGACTGCCAGAAGAATTAACAAATCAGCCTTAGAAGAGATACAACTAGAATGCTTCTTAGAAGTAAGGATGATGAGACTTTGGATCACTTATGTTGGACACATCATTAGGAAGGACCAATCTCTGGAAAAGGACATCATGTTTGGTAAAGTAAAGGCTCAGTGAAAACAAGGGAAACCTTTAATAAGACGGAATGGGAATGACACAGTAGCCACAACGATGGACTTAAACATATTAACCATCAAGAAGATGGCACAGGACTGGGCAACATTTTGCCCTGTTATACATAAGGTCACCATAAGTCAAAGCCAACCTGATGGCAGCTAACAACAACAAACTGAAGGGCGATTTGCTAAATGTATAACTAAACGTACTTTATTTTTATGCCTTTGTTAGACTTGTTACACGGATACATTTGGAAATAAAAAATACCTGTCAGACCTATGCTGGTGTTGGACCACGCGGTGTGGGGTAGTCAAAGGCATGCTAGAGTGATGGCTTGAACAGGCACACGAGAGAGGGCTCGCTCCAGCCACAACGGCCTGGGAGAAAAGGGAAGACTCACACTTTGCTGGTGATGCTGCTCCCACTGGAGCTTCAAGGGAAGGAAAGGCAGGAGAAGGGGCAAGTTAGGGGTGAGTCTTCGGCAGGTGGTAGTGGTGGGGAATTAAGTAAGATGAGAGATTTCCAGTGGTGAATGAAGCAAATGAAAATCAATATAAACTTTCAAAATAAAAACAGGAAAAAAGGAACTTGAAATCATTAAGGGGCATGGCCTAAGAAAATTCAGAACCAAACATTTTGTTAACAATACTGGCTGCCACTGATCAGGTTTTCTGCAAATGCCAACTGTTGCACCTCCATTGCCTCAGGTATGTACATAGGAAGCAGGTTATCCTGAGGGTTAAAGGAAAACTATTTAACCTCCTTAGACCTCATATAAAAAGGGGATTAATCATAGTATGAAATGAGATAATGCATGTAAAGTGCTTGATACAGTCAGTAGCACACGGCAAGCACTCAACGAATGCTAGCTCTAATCATCATTATTTTCAACTCTTTCAATGGCTCTGTGAGGAAGCTGTTATTCAGTTTACAAAAATATGAATTATACACAACTTTTCCAGGGGCATGTCAAGACTGATAAGCTGGGGCTCACTGGAAATCTCTGCTACTTCTCTACTCAGGTAAGAATGTTGTTGTTGTTATCGGTTAGCTGCCATTGAGTTGGCCCCTGACTCATGGTGACCCCATGCACAGCTACCCATTCCTATACCATTCCATGATCAGTTGTGGATAAAATCATTGTGATCCATAGGGTTTTTATTAGCTGCTTTTCAGAAGTAGATTGCCAGGCCTTTCTTCCTAGTTCATCTTAGTCTGGAAGCTCCTCTGAAATCTGTTCAGCATCATAACAACGTGCAAGCCTACCCTGAAAAAAGGGTGGTGGCTGTGCATGAGGTGCATTGGCCAGAAATCAAACCAGGGTCTCCCAAATGGAAGATGAGAATTCTACCACTGAAGCATCAATATCCCCCAGGTAAGAACAAGTAATGAAAATGCCCCTCTGATGTCCTCCCCATCATAGAAAGACACTATATGAAATGAAATTATTGTTATCGATAGCACCCCATACAAAATGGGGATTCTGCGGATGATAAACAAGCATTGAATAGGAAAAAAAATCTTGGTTCTATAGAGTTTCTGATATAAATACATAAAGACACAACTCTCAGTTTAACTCATTCCATTTGAAAGATGCATTTCTGAAACATACCACTTGTCATTGAGGACAAAGGACGCAAAGGGAACAGGCAATCTAAATACCTCCAGAGGGATTTTTTTTTCTTGTTAGACTATGTATATAGTGTACAGCTAAAAGCCTTTGTAATGATAGTGCTGGGGAATGGCGCCTACACAGGTGCGATAAGTTATGTACTCTGTATTTGACTGTACAATTGCAGTGATTTGTGGGGCGTGATTTGGTCCATGGCACTTCCAAATCCATTTAGTAATGAGTTGAACTTAGCACCCACTTCTGCTCTGTAAGCACGTCAAAGCTTGTGATAGTGTGGGAATGTTGTGCTTAATTTAGTAGGATATATGATTACAAAAAGGAAAAGTAGGGATACCAAAAAAAAAAACAAAAAACAAAAAACAAATCCACTTCTGTCGAATCGATTCTGACTCATAGTGACCCTACAGGACAGAGTAGAACTGCCCCATAGAGTTTCCAAGGAGTGCCTGGCAGATTCGAACTGCTGACCTCTTGGTTAGCAGCTGTAGCACTTAACCACTATGCCACTAGGGTTTCCAAAGTAGGGATATGTCCTTGCAAAAGACTGACAGAATAAGGGGAAAGAACTTACCTTTCCTCTATTTTGAGAAAAGGTAGTTCTCATTCCAATAGATAGAGTAGCATTTGAATGAAGGGAAGACTGATAAAATAGGGGGAGAGATTAACGTTTCAGCTGAGGAAAAATAGGTATATGAGGTGGATGTAAAACAATGAGATAACTTTTAAGCACACATCAAGCACTATTTGAATTGGTGTTGTCCTTCAACATTACCTTCAGAGTACATATCTGTAGTCCAGGGATGTTCCACTGCTCAAAACATCTTGGGCACTGTTCTTTGGAGATTTTTCTTGTTACTCTTTATAGTATGGTTGTACAGTTAACATCACTTCATGATGATGACAGATTATTACATTATTCCTTTCACTTTGCCTATTTGTGAATGGGCAGAAGAATGCCATTCCATGGATCAATGTCTCCCTGTCATCAGCGTTCCCAGACCTCTGTGGAAGGACTGCTGCACGGTGGAGCAATCTGACTATACCTTTTGATCTCATGTGCTCAGTTCTAGTTCTCCCTCTTCACAAGGACCAGGGCACATGATTAAGACCAAAGTCTTTCGTATGAAGCGATTCTGACAGGGCAGTGACCAGAGACAAAGAAAGCACAGTTACCAGTCAAGTCCCTAAAGAGAATTCCTTGTCACCAGGGTAACAAATGCCATTTTGGTTCATCTGATGGGACAGAGGAGTTGCTTTGATATCCAGAACACTTAGCAATAGTATTTATTATAATGTGATTTTATCAGTTTTGTTAGATACAGGTTGAACAGAGGAAGAATGTGAGACATGAAACTATCAATTAATCCAGCTGGAATTTGGAAATACACCTTCTCCACACTTATCAACTATCTTGTTATCTGATATTTTGCATTTATAACAATAGTAAAAAATCTGCTCTCCAACTATTTTGCACATTAACGACATGCATCTGGCAGTAACAAATGCAGAGGTGTGAGGTGAGAGTAATATGGGCTGTGATGGTTAATGTTATGTGTTAACTTGGCTGGGCAATGATTCTCAGTGGTTTGGCAGTTGTGTAATGATGTAGTCATCCCCCATTTTGTGATTTGATGTGGTCATTCTCCATTTTCACCTAATGCTGATTTTGCATAACAACCTGGTCTTTGGAACCTAGCCATGTCAATAACAGAGGAGAGGGTGTATATGCAATTTTCCTCGATGCATTTTTTAGCCAATGCATTATTTATTGGGCATACTATGTGTTAGGCATTGTAATAGATATTCAGGAAACAGTGACATATAAAACAGACATGGTCCTTGCCTTATTAGTGCCTATATTCAGGCACTAAAAAGAGACAATAAAAAAATGATGAGTTATTATATGTATGTTGCAAGAGCTATGAGAATATACTGTAGGTATACTCTAAGGTCTAGAGGCCCAGGAGAGTTTCTCTAAAAGGTGGTGAAGGAGAAGTGGTAGTTAGGGAGATGGGCAATAGAGGAAGAACATGACAGGTGAAGAGAATGGCAGCGGCAAAAGCCTAGAGGTGCAACTGAGCTGAAAGAACTGAAAGAAATTCAGTGTTGTTATTGGGTAGAGTGATAGAGGAAGCATTGAAGACATTTAGATTGGTGAAGTTAGGGATGGACAAATCATTTATGAGCCTGAAGGTCATATTTAGGAGTTTGAAAGACACTGGAAAATAATAATATATAGATTATATTTATGTTTCCAGAAGTTAGATTTTTTTTTTAGATTAGTTTCACATAACCCCCAGGGGCTATGACCACTGTCTAGAGGCTGAGAACACCTTAGAGCTAACCCCTAATCCACAATAAAGTTGCTTTAAAAAAATCTTTGTAAAGTGTGGAAGTTGGGGAACCTGGAAACAAAGGTGGTTTGAGCCAGAGTAGGGAATGAAGTTCCTGCCACCAAGAGGCATGGCTGGGGAGCTGTCCTCAAAGTGGGTGCTAAACATCTGAAGCCAGGTATGGCCTAAAGATGCTTTATGGGTTGTGGGTAGGTGATGTGAAGTGCTAATTAATGCCTAAAAAAAATTTAGTTTTTTTAGGGGTGGCAGGAAGGGAGTTGATCTTTGTTTTCTGCATTTCCTTCTTTATTCTTTTTCTTCCTCTACCTTCTCCCTCCTCTATTTCCATTTTCTGGCAATCCAGGGAGCTATAGCTTACTCTCCCTGGAAATAAGAGTGAAAAGTATACTTCTTGCTCCTCTTCCATCAGTGACTTCCCCTCATGAGGAACTCACAGAACATTGATGTCAGAAAATTCATAAAAGAATTCCCTCCTTCTGGCTTTGTTGTTATTGTTCAGTACTGGCAGTCAGTTCTGACGCATAGCAACCCTGTGTACAACACAATGAAACACTACCTAGTCCTGTGCTATCCTCACAATCATTGCTATGTTTGAACCCATCATTGCAGCCACCATGTCAATTCGTATCATTAAGGGTCTTCTTCTTTTTCTCTGACGTTCTATTTTACCAAGCATGATGTCCTTCTCTAGGGACTGGTCCCTCTTGATAACATGTCTGAAGTATGTGAGATGAAGTCTTGCCATCTTTGCTTCTAGGAGCATTTTGGCTGAACTTCAAAAAAGATTTGTTTGTTCTTCTGGCAGTCCGTGGTATATTCAGTGTTCTTTGCCAGCACCATATTTGAAAGACATCAATTCTTCTTCAGTCTTACTTATTCGTTTTCCAGCTTTCTTTAGCATATGAGGTGATTGAAAATACCATGGCTTGGGTCAGGTGCAACTTAGTTCTCAAAGTGACAGACATTTTGCTTTCAACACTTTAAAGAGGTCTTTTGCTGCTGCAAAAATCTGCTGATTTGCCAATGCAGTACGCCATTTGATTCCTTGACCGCTGCTTCCATGGGTGTTGATTGTGCATCCAAGTAAGATAAAATCCTTGACAACTTCAATATTTTCTCCATTTATCATGATATTGCTTACTGGTCCAGTTTAAGGTTGTAGAACTGGTTATTTTTGCTAAAATGGCCATTTCAGCCTCTTCTGAGGCATTAGGTGGGAGATGTTGTTATTATATTATATATATAAAAATATTATAGTTACTATTAATTAAAAAAAAAAAACTAAGCATTTACTGTTGATCAGGCAGTTCACCAAGCATTTTGTTTCCCCAAACCTAAGAGGTACACTTCAATATCTCTGTTTTATAGAACATACATAGTCTGACTTGGAAGATCAATGTTGTGATTTGTGCTATATATTGAATATATTGGAAACCCTGGTGGCGTAGTGGTTAAGTGCTATGGCTGTTAACCAAGAGGTCGGCAGTTCGAATCTGCCAGGTGCTCCTTGGAAACTCTATGGGGCAGTTCTACTCCGTCCTATAGGGTTGCTATGAGTCGGAACTGACTTGACAGCAGTGGGTTTTTGGATTGAATATATTATTACTGAACCTACATAATCAAGGGATGAGAATGGAGGACATGAGAAATAAATTCTACTATCCATTGATACTTTCAGTGATCACTTTACTTAATCCTTATAACAATCTCATGAAGTAGAACTGTTATTATCCTCATTATACAGGTGAGAACACTGAGACTCAAAGACATTATGTGACTGGCTGAAGTCATAAAACTACTAAGTGGCTGAGACAGTTTCTAAATATGGAACTACATGATTCTAAAGCCTGTGCTCTTTAGTTTTAGGGGCCGGTCACATCCACAACGTAGTTTGATTTTAGCAAGTGGAAACTAGTTTGCCTTATTCTCCTGCAGTTCCATTTGCCCCTGGGTCTTGATGCTTCCTGTATCATCTCTAGCTCTGGGAGGGCAGCTTCTGGCATCAGAGCATGCCAGTGGAGTGCAGGCTTCTGGTGAATGAAGGTACTCTTGTTTTCTGTAGCGACGTATCGTCAAACCAAGTTGGCCTTTGTTTGAATCCCCGCTGGGTAGTTTGATCTCAGTATCAATATCGGAAATGTCAGTCTGGTAAACAGTCTTTAACAGCGAGGAGGGAGGGTGAGAACAAAGTCTTCTTCAAATGAAATTCTAACAGATAGGAGTAAACAGAGTCAACATCTTACTTGATTGAAATCCGTTAGAGTGGCTATGAAAGGCAGGACTTGCTGGATTGAGGAGAAAAAAAAAAAAACTCTTTGATTCATCTGAATTACTTTAGCATCTTCCAGGAGGAGGGCTCTGGCATCACCCTCATGTTCTCCATCTCCTGTACACAGCCCCTACAATCCCTGAGACAAAAGATTTGTCTGTGGTGGGTAGTACCCACACTCCCCCACCCCTCTGATTAAATCCATCTGTCGTAGGGGCCCTGAGCCTGGGAATAGCCATGGGCTTTGATCTTTAACCCACATACATCTGAAGGAGTGGGCAGCTGATGCTCCAAGTGAGGACAGTGACTTCTTCCTGTGACAGTCCAACTTGAGTTATGAGCTCTTGGGAATAGCAGGCTCTGTAAAGTTTGGGTACAGAATTTGAGACCCAGCTTTATACTAACAAAGTTGGGTGCCAACTTACAGCACCCTCTGCCTTGCTGTAAGTCCTTTGCCCTCAGTTTTCAAAGGTGGAGCCACCTGAGCAGTAACTTGAGTTTTTTTTTTTTTTTTTTTAATGTGGAAGTTACTCTGGCTTACAGGATTTGACATTTAGCCAACTAAAGGCAGCTTTCTTCCTCCAGGCCCATTCCTATGTCCCCTTTACAAAAATGACACCATCCCCTTGTCTTGAACAGAACAGTACAAACCATTAAGAGCTCAGCATGACACATCAGTCACAGGAGTGCTGCCATGCCCAGGTCAGCTTTCATTCAAACACCGCTCACTCCAGGCTGACTGGAGGTGGCAGACTAGTGCCATCCTGGGGAGACAAGTGGCAGCTGAACTCAGGGCTTTCTGCTCCAGTTCAGAGCCACAAAGAGTGAACCATCTTCTTGTCCAACCCTCTCAGTTTAAAGATGAGGAGACTGAGGCCCAGAGAAGTCAAGCAACTTGTTCAAGACCACAAAGGTCATTGGTGATAGAATCCAGATAGAAGCCAGGACTGACTTAGGTAGAAGCACTCCTCTGTTTGCTGAAGAATTTGTATCCACCTTCATCAACCTGCCCAGCAGGCCCAACTCCACAGAGCACTACATCTGAAGTTGGGACCTGGGCTGCAGTCCTGACTCTGATACCAACTTGCTGGCACTTGGCCTCTTTGGATCTCAGGTTCTTCACTGGTGAAAGGGTAGGGGTGGGAGAATGATAACACTACCTGCCTTGCAGTTAAAAAATAAATAAATAAAATGACAAATGGCAAAGTAAGGTAAATGCACGTAAGAGAAAATGCTGTATACACATAAAGCCTGATTTGGTAGCAACGTAGGTTGGGAATGATGTAGGTTGTTCAATTTTTACATATACTTGAGGCAATCAATCATGCCAGGCAAGAGATGATGGAAACGAGTGCTCATTAGCATTGAATTTCTCTGAGAATTTTGGTACTCCCCAGAAGCCTGCAGAAAGTGTGTGTGTGTATGCGTGTGCGCGTGCATGCGTGCTTGTGTGCTCATATATGCACATTTGTGTCCGTATCTTGGGTGGAGGGGATGCGGGAGGACTCTCTGCTTCATTTTTGCTGTTGGAGGAAAAGGGAATGAAGGGGATGACCTACCTGTCGGACACGTTGAGGAGAGGTAGTACCATCCACTGCCACAGGCTCAAGCCTTCATTGGTGGCAACATGCCAGACCATCCTGCCCTCTTCCTTCCCAGTTTTGTTCTCCACCAGCACCAAGGATATGTTTCCCCTCAGGACTCCACGAATGAGCCAGGACATTCGGAGCTGTGACGAAGAGAAGAGCCAGAAAACCAAGGTGTTAATGTAGGAAGAAAACCTTAGGTCTCCTTTCTGCAATTCTTAACTGAGATCTACAGGATTTTGCTGGAGACTCAGCCAAGGTCTGCCCGGGGAGAAGACCTAGATGCCAACACTGGATCTTACTCTCTGTCTTTCAGTGTGGCTTCCATTAAGGTTCACGTTGCTGGGTAGGGGCAACGGATGAGCAATTTTGGAACTTCATTCAGGTTAATGCTATCATCCTAAATTTCACAAGATTTTGCCTCTAAGGTGATATCAGGATCATTGAGGCATTAAATGAACCTCCTAGAGAGGAGCCAAAGATTCTTGTCTGTGGCCCTGTACTGGGTAGAATAAAAAGTTGCCCCCAAAGATAGGTATACCTGGAACTTCAGAATATGACCTTATTTGACATAAAGGTTTTTGCAGATTTAATTAAGGTAAAGATCTTGAGATGAGATCATCCTGGATTAGGGCGGGCCCTAAATCCAATGGTAAGTGTCCTTGTAAGAGACAGAAAAGAAGACAGGGAGACACAGAGGGGAAGACCATGTGAAGATGGAGGCAGAGACTGAAGTATGCAACTACGAGCAAAGGAATGCCAAGGATTGCTGGCAGCCACCAGAGACTAGGAGAGAGGCATGGGACAGATTCTCCTTTGGAGCCTCCAGAAGGAACCAACACTGCTGACAGTTTGATTTTGGATTTCAGAACTGTGAGACAATAAACTTCTGTTGTTTTAAGTCACCAAGTTCGTGGTGATTTATTATAGTAGCCTAGGAAACTAATGTTGTTATTGTTGTTGTTAGGTGCCATCAAGTCAGTTCCGACTCATAGCGACCCTATGCACAACAGAACGAAACACTGCCCGGTCCTGCGCCATCCTCACAATCGTTGTTATGCTTGAGCTCATTGCTGCAGCCACTGCGTCAATCCACCTCGTTGAGGGTTTTCCTCTTTTCCACTGACCCTGTACTCTGCCAAGCATGATGTCCTTCTCCAGGGACTGATCCCTCCTGACAATATGTCCAAAGTATATAAGATGCAGTCTCGCCATCCTTACTTCTAAGGAGCATTCTGGCTGCACTTCTTCTAAGACAGATTTGTTCATTCTTTTGGCAGTCCATGGTATATTCAGTATTCTTTGCCAGCACCACAATTCAAAGGTGTCAATTCTTCTCCGGTCTTCCTTATTTACTGTCCAGCTTTCACATGCATATGACGTGATTGAAAATACCATGGTTTGAGTCAGGCCCACCTTAATCTTCAAGGTGACATCTTAGCTCTTCAACACTTTAAAGAGGTCCTTTGCAGCAGATTTACCCAATGCAATGTGTCTTTTGATTTCTTGACTGCTGCTTCCATGGCTGTTGATTGTCGATTCAAGTAAAATGAAATCCTTGACAACTTCAATCTTTTCTCCATTTATCATGATGTTGCTAATTGGTCCAGTTGTGAGGATTTTTGTTTTCTTTATGTTGAGATGCAATCCATACCGAAGGCTGTGGTCTTTGATCTTCATTAGCAAGTGGTTCGAGTCCTTTTCATTTTCAGCAAGCAAGGTTGTGTCATCTGCATAACGCAGGTTATTAAGGAGTCTTCCTCCAATCCTGATGCCCCGTTCTTCTTCATATAGTCCAGCTTCTTGTATTATTTGCTCAGCATACAGATTAAATAAAAAAATGGTGAAAGAATGCAACCCCGACACACACCTTTCCTGTCTTTAAACCAATCATTATCCCCTTGTTCTGTCCGAACAACTGTAAAGGTTCCTCATGAGCACAATTAAACTAGCAGAGGCCCCAAATTCTCTGTGACATTGGGCAGGCAATTTTGTGGCTCTTTTACTGATTTAGGTATTTTTATTCCTTCCCTAAATACTTTAATAATTGCATCTGAATAATGTTACAGTTTATGTCACCTGTTAGCCAACTGGAGCCTTTATGGCTTGATACTTGTGACCATTGGTTGGCAAAGAGCAGACAAACATCTGAATATCAATATATTTTAATATAGTTGTCTTTCAGGATGAGGGTGCCAACTTTATCAAAAAAAAGCTATAAACTTGTGCTTTCAGAGTATCTTTGTTGAAAGTTTCTATGGAATTGCTCCCTGGACACTTGAAAAAAAATTGTAACTAATAATCTTTCTGAGAAAAGTTTAAGTACAGCCTTGCCAAGAGGCAGAATGTACTATAAACAAAGTCTCTGGTCTTTGTGTTTAAAATAATAGAGGTTGTATGTTTGATAGAAACAATCTAGAAATAACATTTAAAGTTATGGACAACTATATCATATCATTGCCCAAAATATTCCTGTTCAGATTCTGTAATAAAAATGCCTATTGTAGTAAATGAAAACAACAACAAAAAACAACCAAACCCGTTGCTGTTGAGTTGATTCTGACTCATAGCGACCCTATAGGACAGAGTAGAACTGCCCCGTGGGGTTTCCAAGGAGCAACTGGTGAATTTGAACTGCCAACCTTTTGGTTAGCAGCTGAGCTCTTAACCACTGTGCCACCAGGGCTCCCTATTGTAAAAAGGAAGGTAAAATTTGTCCAATTGTAAGCTTAAGTTTTCAATAGCTATGATGCCATCTTTTCTTTGATTCTTATTGAAGACACACTTCTTTGTAAATTGCTACTCTTATCTCCCAGCCCCTGAGCCCAGTTGCCTCATAATTTGATCAAGGAGGTTAGGTACCCTGAGATGCTGGAGCCAAAGACTTCCAACTCCCTTATAGAAGCCCTTGGCAACAGGCTTACCCCCTGGGCATTAGGGTCTCCTGGTACTCTTCTACTTCTGAGATCCTACATTTGATAAACCCATTCTATAACCATAGCCTCTTCACTTATACCTCTGTACTTATTTCCCCAAATCCAGTGTACTACATACTTGTCTCCACTGAGAATTTCCAGGATAATTTAGTAAGTCTGTTAAGTTTTTTAATAACACCTGGCTTTCTCGTGTAGTCTGGAAGCCATGATTGGAAATTTTAATCTTACCTTTGCTGACTTTATACTCTCAGCCCCAGTCCATGTCATGCAATAAACAGTTTGGGATAATGCTTGATGCATACTTTCTCTCCTTTTGCTCCTTGGCCACAGACTAGTGCTGATTTGAGCTTCTCTGAATTCAGACTATTGAACCCCAATGCCTCGGACAGTTGTTGGTACATATTAATCCCACTGTTGATTTCCACAGTTGATTTCTGAACACACTTAGCACAATGGTTGTTTCAAGCTCCCTCCATTGCCTCAAGCACTGATGCTGTCACCTCCGCCTCCTAATTCCCCTATCCCTAATCCATTATCTCGATTCCTACTTTACTGAGAAAGATTTGCTATATCAGGTATCTCTTTCAGCATCTCATCTTTTTCTTTTTGCAGTATAAGTGTCTAGTTATCTACCCTTTCTCTTTTCTGTCTTAGAGGAAGATGCATCCCTCATTTTCCTCTATGTTAACTCTTGCCCATATTACCTCCCCCTGATTCACACTTTCTCAAATTACTGCTCCTCCTTTCTTCAGCACCTTCTCTCCCTTCTGGCTCCTCTGTCTACAAATATGATCAGGTTTTACCCATTCTGGAAAAATACCTTTTCTTTGATACTGCCAGCTTCTCTGGTTTACAACCTATTTCTGTATCTCCATTCAGATATTAACATCCTGGATAATTGGTATGTAACTACTACTTCTATTTCCTTGTAACTCATTCTCTCTCTGAACTCTTTCAACCTGTCTTCTATCCTCATTATTCCAGCAAAGTGACACTCACCATGTCCTTTATAATTTATTCTGTGAACTCTTTCTATACTTCCTAAGGTGCTTACTTCTCTTTGCTCTTTCTCCCTTCTAAATCCTTTTGTATAGCTCTGTCACATTTTTCTGTTTATCACTGCCATCTGTGGCTCTGAGCTCAACAACTTTCACTGGGTTCTCATTACCTAGCAAATACAATCAAGACATTCATGTTCCTCTATAATCTCAGCAAATCAACTTTTATTCATTTAGTGAATATTTACTGAGTACTTCATGCTGAACCAGACATATCCTCCATTCTAGTATGGTCTAAGAGCTCTGGAATCAGAGAGACCTGGATTCAAAATCTGCTTTTGCCTTCCTTTTCAAGCTTAGTTTCCTATTCTCTAAGATGGAAATAGTTCTATCTATAGAGTTATAATGACAATTAAATGAGACAATAAATAGTGTAACAAATGTTAAGAAGGGACTTTTGGTGGAAGTACTGAGACAGCAGATACTATATTTCAAAGGGAGGTGAGAACAATGTGACACAGCTTTCAAGAGAGGTGGATGAAAATGGGTTACACAATTCTTCACCCCTTGGCCATATTTTGGGTATTAAGAAGTTGCTGGTTGTCGTGGATTGAATTATGTCCCCCCCAAAATGGGTGTATCAGTTTGGCTGGGGCATGATTTCCAGTATTGTGTCGTTGTCCTTCATTTTGTGATTGTAATTTTATGTTAAAGAGGATTAGGGTGGGATTGTAACACCGCCCTTAACCAGGTCACATCCCTGATCCAATGTACAGGGTGTTTCCCTGGGGTGTGGCCTGTACCACCTTTTATCTCTCAAGAGATAAAAAGGAAAGGGAAGCCAGCAGAGAAGGGGAACCTCACACCACCAAGAAAGAAGCACCAGGAACAGAGCGTGTTCTTTGGACCTGGGGTCCCTGCACAGAGAAACTCCTAGTCCAGGGGAAGGTTGATGAGAAGGACCTTCCTCCAGAGCCAGCAGACAGAGAAAGCCTTCCCCTGGAGATGACGGCATGAATTTGGACTTTAAGCCTACTTTACTGTGAGAAAATTAATTTCTCTTTGTTAAAGCCATCCACTTGTGGTATTTATTTTACAGCAGCACTAGATGACCAATACAATGGTTGACTATCAGGAAAGAGTTTTTGAAAAATGCTTTTGGTATATTAGAAGTTCCTCCTCGCCCTCCTGCAAAAAAGAAGGGTGGGGAGGGAGTCCCCGCTTCATCCCAAGGGGTCTTAAAAATTCCAAATGGAGCACTTGTTACTTATCTGCTGCAGTTTGGGTGGCACAGTGTCTGTCTCTATCTCCTACCTGGAAAATCTAAAGTATGAACTAGGGGCCAGCTAGCTGCTCTGATGGCAGAGCAAAGGAAAGGTGGCAGCACTGGGTGGCCTGCATTGCATGCTCAGAGTTCACCAGGGCAAAAAAAAAAAAAAAAAGGCATGGATGTTGCACAGAGAATAGAGGTGAGCCAATATGCATCGATCTCCAGACTTCCCCACACAGTCTATTTGCCATCTTTGCACGTGCCTTGCATTTCTTTGCTTCTGTGGTTTGATTCTATTTCCTCTACCTGTTCTTTCCTTCTCTCCACTTAAAAAAATAAATATGTATCATTTTCAGGAGGTCTTTTCTTATCATCCCTCTCAGAAATGAACACCCCCTCCTCTGAAATCTTTATGAGGATTTGGGACCACCTTGGGGCATAACTCTTGCTGCTATGCCCTCCTAACCCTACATTTTACCTCCCTTGGGCTACACATTCCTTCAAGCCAAGGACTGCCTTATGCATCTTGTAGTCCCAGTAGCTGTCAACTGAGCCATGGTAGGGCCCAATCAATGTCAGATTGAGTAAAATAATATACAGACAGACCTTCCCATCTTCATCAGATTCCCTATTAAGGGACAGTAAATCAGCTTCCTATCCTGCGATGCTCCCAGTACTTTCCTGTATTCTACTGGCCAAAAAACCAAAAACCAAACCTGTTGCCATCAAGCCGATTCCGACTCATAGCGACCCTACCGGTCAGAGTAGACCTGCCCCATAGAGTTTCCAAGGAGCACCTTGTGGATTTGAACTGCTGACCAGCTGTAGCACTTAACCACTACGCTACGAGGGTTTCCATTCTAGGGGCCAAGTGCAGGAAACAGGAGAAGAACCACCCACTCCCTAGCCAACTGGCTATATTTTAAACTGCCCAGGTCTCAGCTACTCTTAGGAAGCTTTCAGTTTGAAGTAGTCTGTAGCAGCATGAGCATGTCAGTGAGACAGCTGTATCATGTCCACAATGGGGCCATAGACCAGCTGACTGCTGAGCTTTCTATGTCTTCCCGCAGTGTATTTTAGATCAAGCGGGGTTAGTCTGAAGAAGAGAGAACTGGGCTGGCTGCCAAGGAGGTAAGGGGCATCCTTAACCTCTGGAAGAGGACCACCAGGATCCTTCTTGGTATCAGTCCATGAGGGATTTGATCATTGGTTCATTCAACAAATTTATACTGTGTACCTACTCAGTGATATATACTAGAAATTAAATGATTAATTAAAAGTGTGCTGAGTATAGCAAAAGGAAAAATAGTTGGGGCCACTTGACAGTACCCAACTGTTTAGACCTCTGAATAAGTAGGAGAATTAAAAGAAAATGACTTTCAGTTCACGTTTATAGTGTTATCACTCGAGTTTATTGCGGAAAACACGTATCTACAGGCCATGAATCAAGCCAAGTAATGTACTGTCTGAGCTTCAGCAAAGTCTAGTTCTAGAAATAGATGCAAAAGCTTTGGAATAAGATTGCAAACTGATTGCCGGCGAGTGGCTAGCCAATATGTATATTTTGACCATTTTTTTTCATCCACTGAGTGTTTGGTAAGGTGACATGTCCAGGCAGAGTTACTTTTCCTCGAGATATAAACAGTCCAGTACCTATTGTCTTTAACTTGGCCTACTTCTCACCTGTAGTTATATCTGCAGTGACTTTCAGATTCTGCCTCCAAGTTTCGGTTAGCGCTTTGCTACTCAAAGTGTGGTCCTCAGACAGGTATCATCAATGTCAACTTGGGAGATTGTTAGAAATGCAGAATCTTTGGCCTGACCCCTGAACTATTGAGTCAGAATCTGCAAAGAAGCACTAAGTTAAATGGTGGCTTCTGGAACCTGGCCCTGTCACCACACTACCTTTCTGAAATACACTGGAAGCAACCCCCCTTTGCATTGACAGTGGCTTGTTAAATCATCCTTGTTTCCTCACTTGTTAACTATGGGATAACGTGGAGTTAAACACACTTGGGTTTGTGGTCCAAGGTTATCGTATATTAACTGTGTGATTTAAGCTGACCACTTACCTCCTCAAACCTCCATTTCCCTATCCACAAACTTTTGATAATAGCTGTCATGGATTGAATTATGCCCCCCAAAAAGATATGTTGAAGTCCCAAGTTCGGTGTATGTGACCTTGTTTGAGGAATAGGGTTTTTCTTTGTAGATGTTATAAGTTAATGAAGTCATTCCAGAGTAGGATAGGTCTTAATTCTAATCCTTTCTAGTGGTGTCTTATAAAAGAGAAGGACAGACATGGGAACAGGTACACACAGGGGGAAGACAACATATGAGGATCCTTCAACAAGCCAAGGAATGTCAAGAAATGCTGAGGGCTGCCAGAAGATGAAAGAGGTGAGGAAGAGTCTTCTCTTAGACCCAAGAGTGAAAGACAGAATAGCCTGCTGATTCTAGCCTCTAGGACCATAAGAAAATAAAACTCTGTTCTTTAAAACCGCCCACTTTGTGTTTTCTTGCTGTAGTAGCCCTAGGAAACTAAGACAACAGCCATACCATACCTGTCCACCTTAAAAGGTGGTTAAAAAAATTGCATTAAAGAATGCGGAAGTAGAGCACCTGTGATATAATGAATAGATTGGTTAAACCAGTGGTTTTCAACCTTAAATGCAAATTGGAATCACCCTGGGAGCTTTCAAAACTACCACTGTTTGAGCTCCACCCCAGAGATTCTGGTTTCATTGGCTTTGGGTAGCTTCCGGGCATCAGCAGTTTTTAAAAGCTCTTCAGGTGATTCTAAAGTATTGCACAGTTGAGACCACTGGGGAGATGGGACTGCTTAGTGCAGGAAGTAGTGTGGCCTTCTCAGTAAGAGGCAATTCTTAATAACTGAAAAAATGATTTAAAGTATGCCTGCCTCACCAAAGTATAGAGGGAGTGCTTTTCCCACAGGGAGCAGCACACAGTTCCCAGCAGATGCCTTCACACGGCTGCCACATCACCCACCAGGAAAAGACTGAGAAAGGCAACTGTATGTGTTTCCCAGATTGCAGGCTCAAGTCCCTCTTAAAGACTTCTGTTTTCCTTATGGTCTCATCTTGACAGTCAAGGTTTAGGTGCCCAAAACCAAACCTCTTGCTGTCGAGTCAGTTGCAACTCATAACGACCATATGGGATAGAGTAGAACTTCCCCATAGGGTTTCAAAGGCTGTAATCTTTAAGTATGCAGACTGCCATGTCCTTCTGCCTTCAGGTGCCCAGAGGGAACAAAAAAAATGCTCTTGGAATTTGATCTTAGTAAGACCTACTTCTATTTGGGTGGCATGTTGTTGTTAGTTGCCAACAAGTTGGTCCTGACTCATGGTGATCCCATGTGTGCAGATTAGAACTGTGCTCTGTAGGGCTTTCAAGGCTGTGAACTTTTGGAAGCAGATTGCCAGACCTGCCTTCTCAGATGCCTCTGGGTGGGTTCGAACCACCCACCTTCTGGCCAGTAGATGAAAGCTTAACTCTTTGTACCACCAAGGAACTCCATTTTGGGTGACATACAGGATATAAAGTCATTTGTTAACTGAATATTTACTGAATGCCAGAAAACTGTGATAGGCACTTGTACATACACTGTGGCATTTTATACTCACAACATTCCTTCTTGCAGGGATTATCATACCCATTTTTTAGATGTGGAAACTAAATCTTAGAAAGGTTTAAGTAAGTCACCCACAGTCCCCAAGCCCACATGCTGCAAAATATGGATTGCACACTATGCTGTGTGCTCTTTCCACTTTCTCTGTTGTGCTATATACCCATAATATGCTAATACTTAAATCTTTTTGGGGGGTATTGTAAAGGTTTTCTAGATCCTTATTGTTCAAAGTGTGGTCTGTGGACCAGCAGCATCAGCACCACCTGGGAGCTTGTTAGGAATGCAGGATCTTAGGCTCTACTGCAGACCTACTGAATCAGAATTTGCATTTTAACAAGATCTTGTTCTGGAAATGCCTTCATATTGAAGGAATTAAGGAGATAGTAGATTTTAATCCCTTCACAGCCTTTGTCCCTGCCAGATAATCACCAGTCATATATATGTGTACATATATATTACAAATGTATTCTCATAAATATGGGGAATACTATACAAGTCATAAATAATACTGATGGAAAATAACACTTGTTGGAGCCTTTAGCAATGAAAATTTTGATCCTTCTAGACGCATCCTAATAGACATAGGTTATAACTGACAGCTTTTGACTAATAAACTTTTATATGCAGACAGAAATGAGACAAGTGAGAAGAGACAACAGCAGAAGCACGCCACCAGCAATTATATCTTCTGGCTCCAGCCGGCCCTTTCCCTCTCGGTGGGGCCTGATAGACTTTCCAATTATGTGCTACCGATGTTTGTCATTTTATTAACTAAAGTTCTGTATGTAAGGCAGAAGCAGGCATTGTGGCTAGGCATCCTAGTGCTATTATTTCTTTCATGGCCCTTTCCTCCTCCAGAGGTAATTACTGCAATTTTATGTCTAGAATACGTCCTGTGTTTGCTATGCATACCTTGTGGCACCTTCAGAACAATCGCTTGGACTCATATGAAATTCAGTATGGAATTTAGCTGTAGTTGGAACAAAAAGAGACTCAGTGGTATCAAATAATATCCATTCTGTATGCAACACTTCCAAATGTAGGAAATGATATGGAGGGCGTGGTATTTCTCTTTGCGTTTCTGAAGGGCTTTATGAACTCCAGCAGTAGAGACAAAACCAAGGATGGTTGCTCTATTGTGTATTTCATGTCAACAGAAGTAAACACATTTTAATGGGCAGAGGTGTTCAAAGATACAGTGTGCTTGCTTGGAAGTGGGTGGATGGGTACTCCCAAGTATTCCCCACACTGGGAGTTCTTCCAGCAGTAATTGGATGACCAGAATTGGGGTTGTTGTCAGGGACATTCGAGCACTGGATGAGGGTTACAATTCCTTCCCAACTTAAGGTTCCACAATGATGTGATTCTGGATGTGAGCTCATAATTTTAAGAGTTCCCTGGTTTCAATGTTGTCTCTTATTAAGGGCCTAAACACACGTTAGCTGAGTATATTGACTAGCTGCAAAACTCAGTGTTTTAGAACACTACCTTCTAATTCACCTGGAAAAAATAAACACCAACACACTAGCTATAAATAGCCTAATGAAAAATCAACCCAACACAGCAAGAAGCCGGACAGATGCAGAATTTTTGATAACAAGTACATTGAATGTGACTCTGGCAAGTCCTTGCAATTATGGAGACTTAAAAAATGCTGGATTCCTGGTCATGTAGGAGACTTCAAGACCAGGGTTGACTCTGACTCATAGCGACCCTATAGGACAGAGTAGAACTGCCCCCTAGAGTTTCCAAGGAGTACCTATTGGATTCGAACTGCCAACATTTTGGTTAGCAGCCACAACACTTAACCACCATGCCAACAGGGTTTCCTTGAAGAAAGCAAGAAGTTATTAAAAGATAGGAAAGAAAGAAAAGACCAAAATGGATGTCAGAACAGACTCTGAAAGTTGCTTTTGAAAATACAGTAGTTAAGCAAAAGGAAGAAATGATGAAGTCAAAGAGCTGAACAGAAGATTTCAAACTGTGGCTTGAGAAGACAAAGTAAAGTATTATAATGAAATGTGCAAAGACCTGGACATAGAAAACCATAGGGAAAGAACGCACTTGGCATTTCTCAAGCTGAAAGAACTGAAGACAAAATTCAAGTCTTGAGTTGTGATATTGAAGGATTCTATAGGGAAAATCTTAAATGATACAGAAAGCATCAAAAGAAGATGGAAGGAATACACACAGTCACTGTACAAAAAGAATTGGTTGATATTCAACCATTTCAGGAGGTAACATATGATCAAGCATCAATAGTACTGAAGGAAGATGTTCAAGATACACTGAAGGCACTGGCAAAAAACAAGGCTCCAGGAATTGACAGAATACCAATTGAGATATTTCAACAAATGGATGCAGCTCTGTAGGCACTCATTCGGCTATGCCAAGAAATTTGGAAGACA
This sequence comes from Elephas maximus indicus, assembly GCF_024166365.1. NCBI lineage: Eukaryota > Metazoa > Chordata > Mammalia > Proboscidea > Elephantidae > Elephas > Elephas maximus. The sequence goes on from NC_064830.1 coordinate 48,454,378, forward strand.
GCTACCTGGCCAGCCCACTGGAAGAGATCCATATTTGTACCTGTTACAAAGAAAGGTGAGCCAACAGGATGCAAAATTATTGAACAATAGCATGAATATCACACATAGGTAAAATTTTGCAACTCAACATAAAGAAAACAAAAATCTTCACAACTAGACCAATAAGCAACATCATGATAAATGGAGAAATGATTGGAGTTGTCAAGGATTCCATTTTACTTGGATCCACAATCAACACACATGGAAACAGCAGTCAAGAGATCAAACGATGCATTGCATTAGGAAAATTTGCTGCAAAAAACCTCTTTAAAGTGTTAAAAAGCAAGGATGTCACTTTTAGGACTAAGGTGTACCTGACCCAAGCCATGGTGTTTTCAATTGCTGCTTATGCATGTGAAAGCTGGACAATGAATAAGGAAGGCCAGAGAAGCATTGATGCCTTTCAATTAGGGTGTTGGTGACGAATATCGAATATACCCTGGACTACCAGAAGAATGAACAAATCCGTCTTGGAAGAAGCACAACTAGAGTGCTCATTAGAAACAAGGATGGTGAGACTTTGTCTCACACACTTTAGACATGTTACAAGGAGGGACCAGCCCCTGGAGAAGGGCATCATGTTTGGTAAAGTAGAGGGTCAGTGGAACAAGAGGAAGATCCTCAACGAGATGGAATGACACAGTGGTTGCAATAATGGGTTCAAGCATAACAATGATTGTGAGGATGGTGTAGGACTTGGCAGTGTTTCGTTCTGTTGTACATAGGTTTGCTATGAGTTGGAACTGACTTGACAACACCTAACAACAACATATATATGTATATGGTAAACTTGCTTTGCAAGGTTGAAGATGGTTGCCCTCACACTTTTTTTTTAGTTCACTGCTGTTTTCCAAGCCCCTGTTTTTTGATCTTGCTGAAGCAGTCTTCTGTAACTCCCTGGCAGGTAGCCGCCTTGGTCCTTGACCAGTATAAAACCTTTGCCCCCTTTTCTGCTGGATATAGGGATCTGCTTTGGTCCTGCTGTTGCCAGAGATCACTGCCTTGCTCATAAATCTCCCTAATAAAAATCTCTTTACCACCACAAGTGCAGTTGCCCACCTCTTTCTAAGGTATCTTGGCATCCTCCAATTTTGGAGGCAAATTTCAAGTTACTGGTCCATGCCTGGCCAATTGGTGAGCCAGCCAGAAAACCAAAGAAATGACACATGGGAGTGAAGCATCTGTAGGGGAAAATCCTGCGTTGGCTAGCCAGCTTCATGTGAGGAGGCCTGGCCTGTATGCTTGTTGCATGTGGTCCACTGTGTGAATACAGGGATGCTCCCAAAATGCCAAGTGGCATAGCACAGTTGTGGGAAGATGCGTGCAGTAGTGGCTGTGGGATGGCCACTGCTCTGGGAAGTTTGGCTGGCTACCGACACCCAGGTAACTGCTCAAGTGCATGTAAGAGCCCTGTAGGAAGAGCTACAGTTAGAGATGTGCACCAGCCCTGTGTGGCAATGACTGATGTATTAAGAAGCTGTGTCCAAGAGCAGGAGAGCAATTAGAGATGCTTGCCTGCAGGTTTGAAAAGATGGGAAGAAGGAAAATGTCAAAAGCAAGGATTAGGGTAGTGTTGATGTGAGAAACTGGGATGTGAAAGTGTGGAATCTGTGGGAGGGCAGATCGAGTGGTGAATAGGATGTGGACATGATGGTGGAGGCAGAGTCTGACAGTGCAGAGTGGTTCCCCCTTCTCACCACCCCACCCCACCCTCTGCCCAGCATGGCCACTCATTACTCAGAAGATGAAGGCTACCCAGGAAACTGATGATCCCAGACACGAAATTCCACCAGCCAGTTCCATGACAATGCGGGAGTATACTCCTATTGAGCTGATTGAGTTGTGTGGGGAATTCCAGGAGAAAGGAAAGGAGACGTAGCAGCTTGGTTAGTATGTCTGTGGAATATTGAGGGGGACAATGTCTCTTTAAATGGAGCCTAGGCAGAGAAAATGAGCAGTGTAACCACCTACCCTGCTCTCTGGCAGTGTTTACACAAAGCTTGGAACACCTAGGGCATACATGCCCTTCATAGATTGGATCATCTTGTGGTACAGAGGGTGTGGCCAGATGAGTGGGATCTTCCAGGAAAGGTTGGGAAATGGTCTTCTGTAGGAGTTACAGAAGTTAGTTCAGGAGTTAGGTATGTGCTATGCCATTTATGCCAATCACTTCCAGGGGCCAGACAATGAACTTTTTACTGCAGGAATGAAAGCAAGAATCCTTCAGGTGGCTCCTCCTTCCTGATGTAGCATTCTGGTGGCTATGTTAGTCCCTGAGTGGGTCAGATAGTGTACCAGGTGGGACAAGCTATAGTTAATTTGGATGAAACCAAGTAGCCTAGAGGGAACGGGGTGTGAGCCGTGGGAAGAGAAAAGGAAGACTGAGAAACCTGTCAGATGACTGTCCAAGGGCCCCCTGAAAGTGACCCGAAGGCACATGTGGGTGGGTTTAGTGAATGCCTGAACAGCAGCACACAAGATAAATAAACAATCCAATGCAGTTTTGGTTAGCCTTTGGAAGGCTGTGAAGCAGGAACAACAGTATTGCCCTCTGGGTTCTACTGCTCTGAACAAGTCCAAAAGAGTCAAAATGTGACCTTGAGTATATCCCACCGGAATTTAGAGACCATCTCAAGAATAGATTTGACACACTGAACATTAATGACCAAAGAACAGACAAGTTGTGGAATGACTTCAAGGACATTATACATGAAAAAAGCATGAGGTCATTAAAAACACAGGAAAGGAAGAAAAGACCAAAATGGATGTCAGAAGAGACTCTGAAAGTTGCTCTTGAACACAGAGTAGCTAAAGCAAAAAGAAGAAATGATGAAGTAAAAGGGCTGAATACGAGATTTCAAAGGGCAACTCGAGAAGACCAAGTAAAGTATTATAATGATATGTGCAAAGACCTGGAAATGGAAAAACAAAAGGGAAGAGCATGCTCTGTATTTCTCAAGCTGAAAGAACTGAAGAAAAAATTCAGGCTTTGGGTTGCAATATTGAAAGATTCTATGGGCAAAATATTAAACCACTCAGGAAGCATCAAAGAAGATGGAAGGAATACACAGAGTCACTATACCAAAAAGAACTGGTCAACATTCAGGAGGTACCATATAAGCAGGAACCAATGGTACTGAAGGAAGGAGTCCAAGGTGCACAAAGCTCCAGGAACTGACAGAATACCAATTGAGATGTTTCAACAAATGGATGCAGTGCTGGAAGTACTCACTTGCCTATGCCAAGAAATACGGAAGATAGCTACCTAGCCAACTGACTGGAAGAGATCCATATTTATGCATATTCCCAAGAAAGGTGATCCTACTGAAAATGGAAATTATTGAACAATATCTTTAATATCACACACAAGTAAAATTTTTCTGAAGATCATTCAAAAGCAGCTGCAGCAGTATATTGACAGGGAACTGCCAGACATTCAAGCCAGATTCAGAAGAGGATGTGGAACCAGGGATATCATTGTTAATGTCAGATGCATCCTGGCTGAAAGCAGAGAATACCAGAAAAATGTTTACCTGTGTTTTATTGACCATGCAAAGGCATTCAGTTGTGTGGATCATAACAAATTATGGACAATATTACAAAGAATGGGAATTCCCGAACACTTAATTGTGCTCATGAGGAACCTGTACATAGATCAAGAGGCAGTCGTTCAGACAGAACAAGGGGATATTGTGTGGTGCATCAGGGCTGGATCCTTTCACCAAACCTATTCAATCTGTATACTGAGCAAATAATTCGAGAAGCTGGACTATATGAAGAAGAATGGGGCATCAGGTTTGGAGGAAGACTCATTAACAACCTGCATTATGCAGGTGACACAACCTTGCTTGCTGAAAGTGAAGAGGGCTTGAAGCACTTACTGATGAAGATCAAAGACCACAGCCTTCAGTACGGATTACATCTCAACATAAAGAAAACAAAAATCCTCAAAACTGGACCAGTAAGCAACATCATGATAAATGGAGAAAAGACTGAAGTTCTCAAGGATTTCATTTCACTTGCATCCACAATCAACAGCCATGGAAGCAGCAGTCAAGAAATCAAAAGACACATTGTATTGGGCAAATAGGCTGCAAAAGACCTCTTAAAAGTGTTAAAAAGCAAAGATGTCACCTTAAAGACTAAGGTGTACCTGACCCAAGCCATGGTGTTTTCAATCACCTCATATACATGTGAAAGCCAGATGACAAATAAGGAAGACTGAAGAAGAATTGATGCCTTAGAATTGTGGTGTTGGAGAAGAATATTGAGTATACCATGGCCTGACAAAAGAAGGAACAAATTTGTCTTGGAATAAGTACAACCAGAACGTTCCTTAGAAGCAAGGATGGCGAGACTACGTTTCACATACTTTGACCATGTTGTCAGAAGGGATCAGTCCCTGGAGAGGAACATCATGCTTGGTAAAGGAGAGGGTCAGCAAAAAAGAGGAAGACTCTTAAGGAGATGGATTGACACAGTAGCTGCAACAAAGTGCTTAAGCATAACAATGATTGTGAAGGTGACACAGGACAGGGTAGTGTTTAGTTCTGTTGTATATAGGGTCGTTATGAGTTGGAACCGACTTGATGGCACCGAAAAACAAAAGCCCCATCCATCCAAGACCAGTTTGCCTCCACCTGGGAGGGGCCACAATGAACATTTCAAGTACTCCCTCATGAATATTTACATAATCCCACTATTTGTTATAGTATGGTGGCTAGAGATCTGATTCTTTTCCTCTTCCCACTGCTGCCCGTTGGTTTCATTACATTGATGGTATCATGTTAACTGCTGTAGATGTTTCTCTGCTACAGGAGTATCTAGATGCCCTAACCATCTACCTACAGGGGAGAAGATAGGCCGTGAATCCCCACAAGGTGCAGGGACCTGGATAAAATTTCTAGAGGTCATCTGGTCAGGTAACACTCGAGGGTTGCCTGAAAGCACAGTTGATAAAATACAAGCTTACCCCATCCCTAGGATGCCAAAGGAAGTGCAGACCTTCCTGGATCTTTTGGGGGAATTGGAGAGTGTTTATTCTCCACTTGGCCTGGCACTCAAGACCACTCTATCAACTGGTAAAAAAAGGGTGCCTGTTGTGATTGCAGTAATGAACAGCAGCAAGTTTTGGGAAAGCGAAGGTGTTGGCTGCACCTGTGAAAGCGCTGGGCACAATATGGGAGGAATTACCCTTCTTGTTAGATGGGAGCAGCACCAAGGATGGCTTTGGCTAGGCCTGTGGCAAGACCAGGATAGAACTTAAGTCCCCCTAGGTTTTTGGTCCCAGCTGTGAAGGGGGAAAGAAAACTGATACAGTCCCATAAAGAAACAATTGCTAGCAGCCTGTGACGCTCTCTGCCAGGTAGAGCCATTAACAGCTATCACCTTTCACACAGTTTGTCCATAAATAAGTGGGTCAATGGACTGTTTTCCAAGCCATCATCAGCTGTTGCCCAGACAGCTATGCTGAACAAATGGCATGCATACCTGCAACAATGCAGTGCCCTTTCTGCCAGTCCATTGCCCCATGAGTTACAGGCTGTACTTGGCCCAGTGACATATTAAGATGATTCCCCTAGCACAGGCTAGTGCACTGCTGGAGCTTCCTCCACTCTCCTTCAAGAGAATTAAGGGCCTCCTGGATGGTCTTCACCCACGAACCTTGGCCCTTAACCCTGTGTACTGACAGTTGGGTGGTACCCTGTGGGCTAACTATGAGGATAAGCCAATGGCATGAGGAGCAGTGGAAAATAATGGGTAAAGTCCTGTGGGGGAAAGCCTTGTGGCAAGACACCTAGGATCACCTCCAAACCCCTGTCTTCCATGTAGCAGCCCATTCATCATGTTCCTCACTAGAAAACCAAGAAGCAGAGGCTATAGCACAAGTTAGAACGGTGCACCCTGAGGGTGAAGCTGCCCACTGGCTTCACCAGAAAAGTGGACACTGTAGTGACCATGTTGGTTAGAATATAGCCAAAGAGGCTGGCATAGCAGTAAAGTATAGTGATCTGGTGGGTTTGCCACATGACCCTGGGCAGTTACATAAAAGAACACAGCCAGTGACAGGCTAACAAATTACATAAGTCCCCTACCCTGTAGAGAAGGAGCAAAGTATGCTCTTGTTTGTCTGGACATTGTCACTGGATTAACATATAAATGAGCAAACCAAGCTACTATGATAAAAGGGTTACAAAAATTGAGTGTTAGGTACTTGATAACCCAAAGGGTTGACAGTGACCAGGGAACACACTTTACAGGTCACAATGTGCACAAATGGCTGGCAGAGATAATGGCATTACCACCTACCCTACAACCCCCAAGCTGTGGGCCTGGTGGAAAGCAAGAATGGTGTCCTAAAACAACAAAAATGAGCCTTTACAGGCAAGGCGTCCCTGGCAGGGTGGGCCAAGGTGCTACCTGAGGCTCTGAGATTGATAAACTTGGCTCTCGCTGGGGCTTTAGGCCCGTATGCCAGACTAGGAGCCTCGAGTGACCCTCCAGCAATGATCGGAGTGATGTCACAGGCTCTGGAAGTGTATCCACCAAGGTTATTGCTGGAGTAAAACAGCGTGGTCCTCTGGATGCCCCAGGACCTGGAGCTGGGAAGTGGAACCATCTACCGGCACCTGTTGAGGGTCACCCCACCAGGGCAGATTGGTTACTGAGTCCTACTGCACAGAGGGCCTCTGCAGTCAGGCTTCACATGGAAGGGAACAATGGCTATACCACGAGGGTCAAAAGTGGATTTCTTTTTCAGGCATACAGCAAAACAGGTGACTTCACTTACAACCCCTTAGGGACAGTCAAGAAAACTGTATCAAAACCTCTGAATTAACCACAGGCTACATCAGCCTGAGACCAGAAGAACTAGATGGTACCCGGCTGTAACCGATGACTGCCCTGACAGGGAACACAACAGAGAACCCCTGACAGAGCAAGAGAGCAGTGGGATGCAGACCTCAAATTCTCGTAAAAAGACCAGACTTAATGGTCTGACTGAGACTAGAAGGACCCCAGGGGGCATGGTCCCCAGACCTTCTGTTAACCCAAGACAGGAACAGTTCCCAAAGTCAACTCTTCAAACAGGGTTTGGACTGGACTAAGGGATAGGAAATGATATTGGTGAAGAGTGAGCTTCTTGGATCAAGTACGCACACGAGACTATGTGGGCAGCTCCTGTCTGGAGGGGAGATGAGAGGGCAGAGGCGGTCAGAAGCTGGCTGAATGGACATGAAAATAGAGAGTGGAGGGAAGAGGTGTGCTGTCTCATTAGGGGGAGAGGAACTAGGAATATATAGCAAGGTGTATATAAATTTTTATATGAGAGACTGACTTGATTTGTTAACTTTCACTTAAAGCACAATAAAAAAACAACAACAACAACAAAAAAACACAAAACTCCTTTACCACTACACTGGAGTTGCCGGTCTCTTTCTTTGGTCTCTTGGCACCCTCCAATTTCAGAGGCAAATTCAGGTTACTGGTCCATGCCTGGACATATACACATACACATATGTACATAAATAATATAAATATAATATATAAACATATAAGAATATATATAAAATTATATATTTATAAAATTTATATAAAATTACTATATAAATTATATATATGAAAATAATATGTATAAAAGTAATAACCATGGTTATTCCTGGGTGGCGAGATTACAAAATTAACAGGTCTTTTTTTTTTCCTTCTTTGGCCTTTTCCAAATTTTCTACAGTGAACATGTATTACTTTTGATAATTAGAACAAAGCCAGTAAAATAAATTTAGCATATGCAACTATTTAAAGCATGTTTATGAAGAATAGTATTGATACAAGAAAATATAATATGAAGTAAAGAAGGAAGACATGCAATTCTTATATGATATAATGCCAAGTTTGAATAAATCCTTTATCTATAAAAAAAATAGCTATGCTCAAATCTACATCTACCCGTCTGGAAGGAAATGTACCAATATGATAATAGGGGTTATCTTTAGGGGGTAGGATTGTGGGCAGTTTCAATTTCCTTCTTCACAGTTTATTGTATTTTCCTAATGTTCTACAATGCACATAGAGAACTTCTGTAATGAGAAGAAACAATAAATGCTATATTAAAAAAGGCAGCGAGGGAGGATTCTGAATTTGTTGGGACGTAGAAAAAGATAGTGCTGCCTTTTCATCCACTTTACAGAGGATCAGGCCCTGTCGCCTGTGCTGTGGCCTTTTTGAGGGAAACCAAGGGAAGATGGGAGTATTCTGAGGAATGAAGTCGTGTAGTGCTGTGAATGGAGCCCTGGTTGAGCAATGGTGGTCAAGAACTTGGCTGCTAACCAAACGGTCAGCAGTTTGAATCCACCAGCTGCTCCTTGGAAACCCTGTGGGGGCAGTTCTACTCTGTCCTTTACGGTTGCTATGAGTCCGAATCGACTCAATGGCACATAACAACAAACAAGTGCCGTGAACAGAACAGGGGCCTAGGAATCAGAAAAAGTGGTTCTGCCTTTATTTCTTACATAACATCTCAGAGCCTCAGAATCTTCATCTGTAAAATGGGGCCAACTAATCTAGTAAAATTATGTGGGCTCGCTACCCACAACAGAAGCATTTGATAAAAGTTAGTTCCTTTCTCCTGTATAGGAAAGAGCAGGCAGAATGTGTTAAAAAAAAAAAAAAAAAAAATTTAAATAGCTCATGAAAAAACCAGCATAGGACCACTGCCTGGGTGAAGAACTTTGAATTAAAAATTTCAGTCCAGTTTCTTATCTTCTAAGGAGGCTGGTAGTGCAGTGGTTAAAGCACTTCGCCGCTAACCCAAAGGTCAGTCGTTCAAACCCACCAGCTGCTCCTCCAGAGAAAGATGAGGCAGTCTGCTTCCATAAAGATTTACATCCTTGGAAATCCTATGGAGCAGTTCTATTCTGTTCTACAGGGTCACTATGAGTCAGAATGGACTTGATGGCAGTGGGTTTGGTTTTGGATTTTGATTCTTATCTTCTAAAATCCCTAGAAAATGATCTTTCCACTGTTGTGAGGAGAAAAAAAAAATTCTTCTGAGTTACATTGTAATGGTGTGATTTTGGTCAAACAGCCTCTTCTGTGCCTCAGTTTCTCTGTGTGTGGTAGGAGTGAAGCTGAGCGATATCTTTTCAGTCCTCTTGCTTGGGAACAGGATCAACTCTATCTAATGAAACCCCTACAACCTTCATAGACAGGCACAGGAGAGACAATGGGCTATAGGCACACAAGTGTCTTCAGGGGACTAGCAGGATCTGGAGAGTATTTTATTCCCTGACAGTTGAGTGCTTTCAACAGGGTGTCCCACCTCTATACTGTTGTTAGGTGCCCTTGAGTCAGTTCCCACTCATAGTGACTCTGTGTACAGCAGAACGAAACACTGCCCAGTTCTGTGCCATCCTCACAATTATTGCTATGTTTGAGTCCATTGTTGCAGCCACTGTGTCAATCCCTCTCATCGAGGATCTTCCTCTTTTTTGCTGACCCTCTACTTTACCAAGCATGATCTCCTTCTCCAAGGACCGGTCCCTCCTGATAACATGTCCAAAGTATGTAAGACGACGTCTTGCCATCCTTGCTGCCAATGAGCTCTCTGGCTGTACTTCATCCAAGACAGATTTGTTCATTCTTCTGGCAGTCCATTCAATATTCTTCATCAACACCATAACTGAAAGGCATCAATTCTTTGCTCTTCCTTATTCATCATCCAGCTTTCGCATACGTAAGAGGCAACGGAAAACACTATGGCTTGAGTCAGGCACAAAGTAGACCTTAAAGTAACATTTTTGCTTTTTAACACGTTAAAGAGGTCTTTTGCAGCAGATTTGCCCAATGCAATGTGTTGTTTGACTTCTTGACTGCTGCTTCCATGGGCATTGATTGTGGATCCAAATAAAATGAAATCTGTGACAATTTCAATCTTTTCTCCATTTAACATGATGTTGTTTATTGGTCCAGTTTTGAGGACTTTTGTTTTCTTTATGTTGAGGTGTAGTTCATACTAAAGGCTATGGTGTTTGATCTTCATCAGTAAGTGCTTCAAGTCCGCTTCACTTTCAGCAAGCAAGATGTGTCATCTGCATATCGCAGGTTGTTAGTGAGTCTTTCTCCAATTCTGATGCCACCTTCTTCTTCATATAGTCTAGCTTCTCGAATTATTTGCTCAGTGTACAGAATGAATAACTATGGTGAAAGATACAGCCCTGACACACACCTTTCCTGACTTTAAAACACAAAGTATCCCCTTGTTCTGTTAGAACGACTGCCTCTTTGTCTAAGAACAGGTTCCTCATGAGTACAGTTAAGCGTTCTGGAATTCCCGTTCTTCAAAATGTTATCCATAATTTGTTATGATCCACACAGTCAAATGCCTTTGCATAGTCAATAAAACACAGTAAACATCTTTCTGGTATTCTCTGCTTTCAGTCAGGATCCATCTGACTTCAGCAATGATAGCTCTTGTTCCACGTCCTCTTCTGAATCCTACTTGAATTTCTGGCAGTTCCCTGTCGATGTACTGCTGTAACTACTTTTGAATGATCTTCAGCAAAATTTTGCTTGTGTGTGATATTAGTGATATTGTTCAATAATTTATGCATTCTGTTGGATCTCCTTTCTTTGGAATGAGTACAAATATGGATCTCTTCCTGTCAGCTGGCCAGGTAGCTGTCTCTGAATTTTTTTGGCATAGATGAGCGAGTGCTTCCAGTGCTGCATCAGTTTGTTGAAACATCTCAATTGGTATTCCGTCAATTCCTGGAGCCTTGTTTTTCACCAATGCTTTTGGTGCAGCTTGGAGCCCTTCCTTCAGTACCATCGGCTCTTGATCATGTACTACCTCCTGAAATGGTTGAATTCTTTTTGGTACAGTGACTCTGTGTATTCCTTCCATCTTCTTTTGATACTTCCTGTGTCATTTAATATTTTTCCCTGTAAAATCCTTCAGTATTGCAACTCGAGGCTTGAATTTTCTCTTCAGTTCTTTCAGTTCGAGAAATGCTGAGAGTGCTCTTACCTTATGGTTTTCTATCTCCAGGTCTTTTCACATTTCATTATAATACTTCACTTTGTCTTCTCAAGCTACCCTTTGAAATCTTCAGTTTAGCTCTTTGACTTCATATTTCTTCCTTTTGGTTTAGCCACACTGTGTTCAAGAGCAACTTCCAGAATCTCTTCTGACATCCATTCTGGTCTTTTCTTTCTTTCCTCTCTTTTTAATAACCTCTTGCTTTCTTCATGTCCTTGAAGTCATCCACAGCTCATCTGCTTTTCTGTCATTAGTGTTCAATGTGTCAAATCTATTCTTGAGATGGTCTCTAAATCCAGATGGGATGTACTCAAGTTCATACTTCCGCTCTCATGGATTTGTTCTAATTTTCTTCAAATTTAAGTTGAACTTCCAAATGAGCAATTGATGGTGTGTTCTGCAGTCAGACCCTGGCCTTGTTCTGACTGATGATATGGAGCTTTTCTGTTGTCTCTTTCCACAAATGTAGTCGATTTGATTCCTGTTTATTCCATCTGATGAGGTCCATGCTGCTGTTGATGTTGTTGTAAAAGGCATTTGCAATGAATAAGTGGGTGGTCTTGCAAAATTCTGTCACGTGCTCTCCAGCCTCTTTCCTACCACCAAGGCCATATTTTCCAACTACCAACTCTCCTTTGTTTCTAACTTTTATAATCCAATTAGAAGTAATTATCAATGTATCTTGATTGAATGTTTGGTCAACTTCAGACTGCAGAAGTTGGTAAAATTCTTCAATTTCTTCATTGTTGGCATTAGTGGTTGGTGTGTAAATTTGAATAATAGTTGAATTAACTGGCCTTTCTTGTAGGCGTATGGATATTACCCTATCATTGACAGTTTTATACTTCAGGATAGATTTTGTAATGTTCTTTTTGATGATGAACGAGATGGCAGTTCTCTTCAGTTTGTCACTCCCGGCATAGTATGCCATATGATTATCTGATTCAAAAATGGCCAATACCATTTGATTTCAGCTCACTAATGCCTAGCTGCTAACCAAAAGTTCGGCAGTTCAAATCCACCAGCTGCTCCTTGGAAAGCCTATGAGGCAGTTCTACTCTGTCCTGTAGGGTCTCTAGGGTCGCTATGGGTTGGAATCGACTCAACAGCAGTGGGTTTAATGCCTAAGATGTTGATATTTATTGGTTTCATTTCATTTTTGACAACTCCCGATTTTTCTAGATTCATACTTCGTACAGTCCACGTTCTGATTATTAATGGATATTTTCAGCTGTTTCTTCTCATTTTGAGTTGAGCCACATCAGCAAATGAAGGCCCCCAAAGCTTTACTCCACCCACGTTATTAAGGTTGACTCTACTTTAAGGAGAAACCCTGGTGGCGTAGTGGGTAAGTGCTACAGCTGCTAACCAAAGGGTTGGCAGTTCAAATCTGCCAGGCGCTCCTTGGAAACTCTCTGGGGCAGTTCTACGCTGTCCTATAGGGTCGCTATGAGTCAGAATTGACTGAATGGCACTGGGTTTGGTTTTTTTTTTTTTTTTGGTTTACTTTAAGGAGGCAGCTCTTCCCCAGTCCTATTATTCTGAGTGCCTTCCAACCTGAGGGGCTTATCTTCCGGCACTAATATCAGACAATGTTTTGCTGCTATTCATAAGGTTTTCACTGGCCAATTTTTCTTCAGAAGCAGACTGCCAGGTCCTTCTTCCTAGTTTGTCTTAGTCTGGAAGCTCCACTGAAACCAGTCCACCAAAGGTGACCCTGCTAGTATTTGAAATATCAGTAGCAAAACTTCCAGTATCACAGCAACACACAAACCACCACTGTAAGACAATCTGACAGACATGTGGTAGACCTGTATATGGACCACATGAATTTGTTTATAATGATCTGAGGGTGAGCCACGAGGGATTATGATTACTAGATGGCTTTTGAATGAGACCTAAATCTGTGCCAAGTGACAAGAAAGATTCTATTCTTACCCATGAACCTTAACAGTAATTTTTCACAGGCCTTGGTTTCATGATGCAATGATAGAGATATTAACTTTGAATGGCTCAACATTATTAAATTAATTATGTCTGGCTGCAGTTACAATTGCTGTTGATTACTTTGGCCCATTAGCATGTATCCTGCCACTATCAACCACGTAACAGTAAGTAGTGACAGAATGTTTGGCTTCCATGGCCTCCTAGTTCTTGGTACAGTGGTAAGAACTATTTTGGCTCAGAAATCTCAGGTAGGGGTTTGTTTATTAGATCCTTGAGAATCAGTGAGGAGTACCCTTGTTAGCTCTTGTCCTGGACTAGGTTATGCTTACAATTGAGGGTTTGCACAATTAATAAAGCAAGTTTATTGGGAACGTCCCGCTGGTGCTAATGCTAGGCACTGTGCAAAATACAGTAGTCCTCCCCTTATTCACCATTCTGATTTCTGCAGTTTCAGTTACCGGTGGTCAATCAAGGTCTGAAAATATTAATTAGAAAATTCCAGAAATAAACAATTCATAAGTTTTAAATTGTGCACCATTCTGAGTAGCATGATGAATCTCACACTGCCCTCCCCCTCCCCCCAGCCCAGGAGGTGAATCATCCTTTAGTCCAGGATATCCATGCTCTATCTGCTATGCACCTATCAGTCACTTAGTAGCTGTCTCAGTTACCAGATCAACTGTCCTGGCATCTCAGTGCTTGTGTTCAAGTAATCCTTACTTTACTTACTAATTTTCTATTTTATTATTAGTTATTGTTGTTAATCTCTTACTGTGCCTAATTTATAAATTAAACTTTATTGTAGGTATGTATCTATAGGAAAAAACATAGCATATGCAGTGTGCTACGCTGTAATGCCTTCAAGCTGCCTACTGTTGCTAATTAACTGAGAGGAGAAATATCAACATCTACAATATCTGAATTTAGGTCAGCAATGACTTCTCCATACTGGTGCAAAATAAAAGGAGGGATAATAATAATAATAATAATAATCGTTGCCGTTTATAAAGTGCTGTAGCATTTACAAAGAGTTTTCACATTTTCATCTAATAATCACAACAACTTCAAGTAGTAAGTAAAATAGGTATTTTTATCCCCAGTAAGGGGAAGCTGCTTGCTCATGGTCGTATGGCTCATAAGTGGCAGAGTTGGGATTTAAACTCAGGTGACTTAAGTCAATTCCAATGACCCTAGAGTGCCTGTGGATTTGGCTTTGAAGTTGGACAGACCTGAGTTTGAATCCTGGCTCTGCCACTTTCTAGCAGGTTGTCTGTGGGCAAGTCACTTAAGCTCTCTAAGCCTCAGATTCTGCTCTGTATGAAACAAAACAAAGCCCCTGACTTTGCCATAAGTTGATTCTGACTCATGGAGACCCCATGTGTTTCAGAGTAGAACTGTGTCCATAGGGTTTTCAATGGCTGACCTTTCAGAAGCAGATCGCCAGGCCTCTGCTGGGTTTGAACTGCCAATCTTTCAGTAAATAGTTGAGTGCTTAACCCTTTGTGCCACCCAGGACTCCTGCATCAAGTACAAGTGGGTAAGAATTCCTCACAAAGTTGTTCTGATAATGAGGTAATCCATTTGATATTCTTAGCACAGTGCCAGCCATATAGTAGGGATCAGTATTTTAAAATCACTCCCTTACTTGGCTTTACAGACGCTAAGGGTCCGTTCACTGCACCCTAGACTGATAGAAAGTTTTTTTTCCCCCCCAGGAGTGCAAAGGGTTAGGGTGTTTGAGAGTTCTAGCTAAGAATTTTGGCATCCTTTTTAATGTAAAGCAACTGGGTGATTCATAAGTAACCTGGAGACCAGAACTTTTCATCCAGGAAGTAAGTTCTCTTAAATTCTCTGTTGAAAAAAGTCCCAGCACAGACTCCTGGACCCCTGCTCTATCTCCAGGGATGGCTGCCCCACGGCAGACTTGCAGTCAATACTTGCTGGTACACCCTCTGTGTTCCCCGGCCTTTCTGCCCCTCCCTCCAGGTGTATGTGTGATCACCCAAGCCAGCTAAGTTCCAGGCTGCCTCTCATTCCTTCAACAACATGGACTGCAGCTGCTCACTTTTCTCCTGAGTGTGACTGCCTGAGTCTACCATGGGAGCAAAAGGTCTGCCCTGGCACAGGTGAGAAACTACCTTTGGAGTCAGGAGATGAGAAATTGAGTCCTGGGTCCTCCACTCTTTAGCTGCGTGGCCTTGGAGAGTATCCTAAACTTCCATAGCCTTAGGTTCCTCATCTGTAGAATGGGGAAGATTCCATTCACCTCACAGGGTAATGTGGGATGTGGAAAGGCTCTGGAATCTTTGACATACAGGGGGTTATTGTTACATTGATGTTATTACAAGTGTACTGGGTGGCTGTTACTACAGGCTGAAAGTGGGGCCCAAAAATGATCCAGCAGACCTTTGGAAAAAGCTACTTGGAAAAAACCTCAAGAACAACTTCCAGCCTTTCCACCCAATGCAAAGTGGTACATGCTTACCAGTACCAGCTGCCATGGAGTTGACTCCAACTCTTGGCAACCCCATGTATGTTAGAGTACAGAGCAGAATTGTGTTTTATGGGGTTTTCTCTTTTTTTCCCTCTATATCTTAATTATTTTGTTGTTACTGTTGAGAATATATGCAGTAAAACACACATCCATTAACATAAACTCACTGCCCCCTAAGGTTCCTACCTAATTTTTCAAGTTGTTGTTGACAATTTGATGCCACATAGATAGTTCTTAAAAGAGCATAATGTTCAAGGCAGACATTTTTTAACTAGTTAAGCTAAACTACTGTTTGGTTTTAAGATGATTTCGGGGAATATTTTTGTTTAAAGTTTAAAGATTACCTCAGGGCAATAATTTCAGGAGTTCTCCCACCCTCCACGGCTCCAGAAAGTCTGGAGTCCATGAGAATTTGAAATTCTATTTTGCATTTTCCCTCTTTCGACCAGGATTCTTCTATGGAATCTTTGATCAAAATGTTGGGTAATGGTAGCCGGGCACCATCTAGTTCTGGTCTCATGGCAAAACGGGCAGTTGTTCATGGAGGCAATTAGCCACAGATTCCATGTCCTTCTCCTATCCCTGACTGCCTTTCTTTCTCTGTTGTTCCAGGTGAATAGAGACCAATTGTTGCAACTTAGGTGGCCAATTGCAAGCTTTTAAGACCCCAGGCAGTACACGATGAACTATGAGATAGAACAGAAGCATGTTATTAGGCCAAATTAACTGGAATATCCCCTGCAACCATGACCCTGAATCTTCAAACCAAAGATCCAAATCCCATGAGGTGTTTGGCTGTACATAAGCAGCCTCAGCAGCTACTTTTTTTTTTTTTTGTTATTGTAAATATATCTGTCACACAACTTTTGCCAATTCAACTTTTTACAGGTGTACAACCTATTGACAGCAATTACAATAACTGGCTATGCAGCCCTACCCTTCATCAATGCAATTTTTCCATCACTGTTAGTGTCCCCTTTCCCCCCTTCCTCCCACCCCTGGTAGCCACTAATAAACTTTGGTCTCTGTTCATTTGCCTTTTCTTGTCTTTTTATAGTTAAAGCCATCCACATGTGCCATTTCTGTTATAGCAGCACTAGATAACTAAAATAGCCCCTAAAGCAGGAAGAGGAATGGTGCAGAGAACAGGGAGTATGAAAACAATCCCTGGTCATCCTAGCTGAATTTGGGCTTAATTCAGGCAAGCCCAGAAGCCTGGAGCTTTCAAAGGCGAGCTGGACTTGGCACTGAGATCCTGAGCTCTGTCCCCCAGGGGATGTTGTATAGAGAAGTGAAGTATCAGATGAGATGGCAAAAGGATATTCACAGGAGTGCTGCCTGATGTGTATCTTTGTCCCCAAATACCTAACCTTGGTGGCTGGGCTTGGTGGGAGGGGAGATAGATTTGATGTCACCCCTGGGATTACCTTCAACTTGGCTCTGGTTCCTATTTACAAGAGGGTTTCTACAACCACCACAAAGTATTTGTGCAGCATCTTTGGACCACACAAGGACAGAGCTAGACTTGAGCTGTCCCTAGCGGGGGTCAGCTTGTCCCTTCATTTGTCAGCAGTCAGCCCAACACAGGGGCGAATGGATAAGTAGGGAGTTTCCTTCTCCCCAGATGAGCACACCGTATCCTATGCAGAGAGCAGGATGGACCCAGGCAATAATAATTTACTTAGGATCAAGCCCATGAGGCCCTTAAGATAGCTTCTCCTTCCTGATTTGCTAAAATAATTGAGATATTATGTGGGTTAAGAATAGGGTACACTTAATGGAGTGTGAGTCATACAGGGGAGTCACAGAGGGGCTAAAAGTACCATAGATGAGTGCCAGTGTTCCCTTGGTTGCTCAGGAACTAGATCCAGTGGACTACTCCCAGGCTGAGGAGAGACTGGGCTGGTCTTTCCTTCTCACCTCCAGCTTGGGGCCCTGAATTAGCTGAGAGCAATGCCTGTCCACAGCCATTGGGTTGGTCTTTGGGGCTGTTGTTGAGGCTCACATCAACTCCCTGTTAGTTGAGAAGGCATCACATGCCCCCCGGCAGGGCAGTGTAGTAGGAAGTACGTGAAACTTGGAGTCATCAGTCTGGGTTTGACCTTGACTTTGTCCTTACTGGCTGTGGGTCTTGCCGAGATGAGAGGCTTCCACCTCTTCTGCAACCCTGCCTGTGCCCTGACCCCGATTATGGGTGTGGAAGCCCCTGACATGGAGGATCTGTTCAGCAACCATGAGCTGAATTGAATATTCCTGCTCACCCCCTTTGGCTCTGGGTGGTGATGCAAATGGTTAAGCACTTAGCTGCTAACCAAAAGGTTGGAGCTTCAAGTCCACTCAGAGTCTCCTTGGAAGAAAGGCCTGGCAATCTACTTCCAAAAAATCAGCCACTGGAAACCCTATAGAGCACAGTTCCACTCTGACACATACGGAGCTGCCTTGAGTTGGAGTCGGCAACTAGGGGATGAGGGTTTGATGGGGGGGTGGGGTGGTGATAAAGAGAACGCTCTTCTGCTTTCGTCCTTTTCTCCATCTCAAACCATCTTAAAATTATCATTATGGTGATTCTCTCCTTTTCTTGTGTTTCCACAGAGGACTTTGCCATTGAATTTAAAAAGTTTGTTAGAACACAGCAGTCAGAAAAGTTCATCTCTTCTTCCCATCTTGAAAGTCCTATTTGTCTGCCAACTGGGAGGATGTGGGGACACATGACAATGAGCCCAGTCGACACAGTCAGAGGTGGCTCTGACTTATTTTGCTTCTGAATCAGTCAGATGCTGGACAAACCTCACCAGCCAAATCCCCGGGGAAAGGATGGACCCTGCTTCCAGGACCCTGAAACGTCTTATAAGATCAACCAGAGAGCAATTTACTGAAAACTCCCTGGCCCCTAGACTTCGGGTCCCTGCCACCACAGGTTGATGTTCAGTGGTGCTCTGAGCAGGCTTAGGAGTTGGCAGAGGGCAACTCCAGACACCAGGTTCCTCCTTCCTGCCTCTCTGGGCCACATCTGTGGGTTTAATGACATAGAATGTGGGTCTCCTTCCCTACAGGCCAGGTAGCCCATGCAGACACGGAGGAGTTCAGCTGAGTCACCTTCTGCCTTGCAGCTCAGCAGCCCCCAGCAGCTAATCAAAGTCAACTCTTCTTATCACTAGGGCTGATGTCAGTGGCAGAAAGGTCCTGGCTGTATGCCAAGAACTGTGTGTGTCTGTGTGTGTGTAAGGGAGCCAGCACTGAAATGGCTTGCCCTCGGATATCCCCACAAAAGCAGATGGGCCACACCCTACTTCATGGGCCCCTTTCATTCCTGCAGTTCATAGACTGAAAACTGCTTTCATGTTTTGGAAGGGAAAAAGAAAATAAGGGAAGCCTAATTTTTTCCCCCCCAGGCCTTGTTCTGTCCTGAGAACACTGTTTAAATTATTCTAGTCACAGGCAGGCTATTCAAATAAAATAGAATTTCAAACCACATGGGGCTTGTTGAGACATTCAGGCTTCTAGGATGTGTGACAGGCAGCAGGAGGGGTGGGCAATGGGCCTTGCTGCTCTCTGTCCCCTTTATTACCAGCAGCTGCAATGCTAAACACATCGGAGTGTGTCTCAAAGCTGAAGCAGATGCAAGAGCAGGTCTGACAGCAAACGAATGCAGGAAAGCCACCACAAGACTCTCCTCTCCAATGGCAACTTTAATTATTTGAACTGGAGCTCAACAAAACAAAAATAAAATAAAATCAGAATATATTGTAAGTGGCTCCCCTGTCTCCCACAGCCTGCAGGGGCTGAGGGGAGGAAAAAAAAAAAAAAAGAGGGAAGGAGGAGGGACAAAAACAACATTCTTTCCTGTTTGCGACTGGGCTAGGCAGACGTCTTTAAATATTCATGCCCCATGTGCGACTGCGCAGAGCCAGAGAAGGCAGTGCCTGCAGCCAGCCAGCAGGGAGAGGTGGCCATGCTGCAGGGGTTCAAGGAGGCAGCGGAGCTGGGGCATGGCTGGAGGCCCTGACACCCAGGCTGGCACAAAGGCGCCCTGGCAAGGTCTCCGTTGTTGGTGGGCATCTGGCCTGGCTCCATGTGGACTGAGGGCTGTTTTCCCAGGACCCCTGTCTCCCCAGCCTCCACCCCATCATTTCAACCCATTCTCTGACTCCTCTTCCTAAAAGGCAAGTTATATCTCACTATTGGAGTCACAAGTGGAGCCCCTGGGTGGTGGAAATGGTTAACATGCTCAACTGCAAACCGAAAGTTTGGCAATTCCAGTCTACCCATTAGCCTGGGCTAATGAGAGAACCTGTATCCTACCTGAAATCCCTGAGTGCTCAGCTACTAACTGAGGTTTGAGTCCATCCAGAGGTGCCTTGGAAGAAAGCCCTGGCAATCTTTTTCTGAAAAATGAGGCATTGAAAACCCTGTGGAGCACATTTCTACTCTGACACATAGGGGGCTGCCATGAGTTAGAATCGACTTGCCAGCAGCTGGTTAGGAGTCACAGATAACTGAGGAAAGCTCTAAATTGGCTACTTCCAAAGAGGATTTAAGGTGGCTCACAGTTGGCAAGTGTACCTTATGGGCAATAACTATCAAGTTTCAGCAGGCATCCAAATCACCAAAGGTGGGCTTTGGAGATGCAGATTCCCGGGTCCTACCGAGTAATGCCATTCAGGAGGTCTGGGGTGGGCCCAGAATCTGCATGTGTAACATCCTCCGGGTGGCTGCAGCTGGAGAAACAAACCTATTAGTGGCTCTTTTCAAGATTTTCAAGAAAATCCATCTCAGGAGATACCAGCGCCCCTTTGGGAATCCACTGATGATTGTGAATTTTCTTGAGGGAGCCTTTTGGGATGCTCTGCAATTATTTCAGCTCCCTGGTGGTCCCACGGACCAAGACTAGTGTGGGCTTAGACAAGACCACTGTGGTGTCACCTGGGAGCTCAGCCTGGCCAGCCACCCATCCCTGTGGGCCTGACCCTCATCAGAGATGTCACCCATGGCCCATCTTCCTGCACACATGCCCTGTAGCCAATGGAGGCCCCTTTGGGCTGGTGGGGTTTGAAGGCACTGATTTAACTGAGTCTCCATAGGGCAATGCAATGTCCTGTTTCCCTGCCAGCAAGCCTGGGAGAAGGAAATTAACTTCCTGCCTTCTGCGGTTATGTTCAAATAAAATAAATGGTGGGGCTTACCATCCTTCAAATGTATATTTCTATTTTGGTTATTTTTCTGATGAAAACATTTTGCCCAGCACTGGGAATTCAAAAACCCATCAGTGATAGGTGAAACAACCGTGAGCTGAGGGTGCAGTGGACTCGCTCCCTTCCCTTCATTACGCCTGCTGGGCCCAGTTCTGGAAAAGGGCAGGAAACTGTAGAAACAGCCCCGAGCAAAACTGACTGGAGGAAAAATAAAACATGCCAGTAAAACAAAACACCTGTTTAAACTATTGATCGACTCAAAGGTTATTAGAAATGATGAAGTATTGGGAAAATCTCATTTTTACCTTAACATTTCTTTTTCTGAAATTAGGCTCATAATAAAAAAAGTAAATTTAAGGATCAAATGTATTTAAGGATCCTCCTGCCTCTCAGGTGAGCCAGCCATCTCTTCTCGTTTTGATTTCCTTCTAAGAAGCCATGTTTTCTGGAGACCTACACAGAGGCGTCTGAGAAATATGAAAGATGACTGTGCAATCCCACCATCTGTATCAGATAGTGTGGTTCCTCACATACAATTTAATTTAATGTATCTGTTTATTTGTACCTTGGCTACTTCCAAAGAGGATTTAAGGTGGCTCACAGAGATACATGAAATCGAGTAAGATGACGTAGACTGGAAGAGGCCAAGAAAGACGGGCAATTGTGGAAGTTATAAAATCAAGCCTAGAGTGACGCTGGTACAAACTGCATGTCATGAAGTTGTATTTGCTCTCAGATTTCATTTCACCATTCCTCAGATTGAACAAAAATTCATTGATATATCTTTCCTATTCTTAAGTCTGCAAATTTTTATTTCACAAAGTCCCTGGAGGGTGTCAATTTGCCTGCAGGGGAAGCCTACTGTCTGCATCTCTGCTTGTCCAAGGCCACCTAGCAGTCAAAGGAGGGGAGGAGAATCGGATGTTTCACAATATCCACAACTTGAAGGGAAACCAGTTGCTGAGAGGTGGCACAGCTATCCCTGAAACTAAGCCAGAAAGGAATTTCTCTCATGAGTTTCCAGACAGAGAGGGCTGGCCAAATCTAGAACGTGATGCCTTTCTACCTTGTGCGAGGTGTCGATGCAGCGCTGCAGGAGAGTGCAAAGCAGCACAAGACAGGGCCCTGCTCTCCAAGGGCGTGGAGTCCGATTTCTGGCTAAGCTCCTCTTCTTCTCCTGTTCTCCTTTCCCATATTGATATGAATATTCATCAGATCTTACTGGGTGCCTGGCACTGTCAATCTGCTAGAAGGGCCTGTGTCTGGGTATTTACATTTTTTAAAGAACAACAAATAGCTAACTACTGTCCTGCTAGCTTCATGTTAGACGCACATTGTTGTTGTTGTTGCTAGTTCCCGTCAAGTGAGCTCCATCTCATGGTGACCTTATGTGTATATAACAGAACTGAATGTTGCCCAGTCCTATGCGTCTTCAAGATCTTTGATATGTTTGAGCCCATTGTTGAGGTTATTCTGTTAATCTATCTCATCAAGGGTTTTCCTCATTTTCACTGACCCACTCCTTCACCAAGCATGATGTCCTTTTCAGTTGTTGTTAGGTGCTGCCGAGTTGGTTCCTACTCATAGTGACCCTATGTAGTACAGAATGAAACACTGCCCAGTCCTGTGCCATCCTCACGACCCTTGCTATGCTTGAGCCCATCGTTGCTGCAACTGTATCGATCCATCATGTTAGGGGTCGTCCTTTCTTTTGCTGATCCTCTACCAAGCATGATATCCTTCTCCAGGGACTGGTCCCTCCTGATAACATGTCCAAAGTACGTGAGACAAAATCTCACCATCCTAGCTTTTAAGGAGCTTTCTGGCTATACTTTCTCCAAGACGGAGTTGTTCATTCTTCTGGCAGTTCATGGTATATTCAATATTTTTTGCCAACACTATAACTCAAAGGCATCAATTCTTCTTTGGTCTTATTTATTGCCAGCTTTTGCATGCATAGGAGGCCGTTGAAAATACCATGGCTTAGGTCAGGCACACCTTAGTACTTAAAGTGACATCTTTGCTTTTTAACACTGTAAAGAGGTCTTTTGCAACAGCTTTTCCCTATGCAATACGTCATTTGATTTCTTGACTGGTGCTTCCATGGCTGTTGATTGTAGATCTAAGTAAAGTGAAATCCTTGACAACTTCAATCCATACTGAAAGCTGATGTCTTTGATCAGTAAGTGCTTTAAGTCCTCTTAGCTTTCAGCAAGCAAGGTTGTGTCATCTCCACATCACAGTTTTTTAATGAAACTTCCTATAATCCTGATGCTGTGTTTTTCTTCATCTAGTCCAGTTTCTCTGATTATGTGCTCAGCATACAGATTGAATAAGTATGGTGAAAGGTTATAACCCTGATGCACACTTTCCTGATTTTAAAGCAGGCAGCATCCCCTTGTTCTGTTCTAACGACTGCCTCTTGGTCTATGTACAGGTTCCACATAGGCACAATTAAGTGTAGTGGAATTTCTATTCTTTGCAATGTTATCCATAACTTGTGATTCACACAGTCAAATGCCTTTGCATAGTCAATAAAACACAGGTAAACATCTTTCTGGTACTCTCTGCTTTCAGCCAAGATCCATCCGACATCAGCAATGATATGCTTCGTTCCACATCCTCTTTTGAGTCAGACTTGAATTTCTGGCAGTTCACTGTTGATGTACTGCTGCAACTGCGTTTGAATTATCTTCAGCAAAATTTTACTTGGTTGTGATATTGATGGTATTGTTTGATAATTTTCGCATTCTGTTGGATCTCCTTTCCTTGGAACGGGCACAAATATAGATCTCTTCCATTTGGTTGGCCAGGTAGCTGTCTGCCAGATTTCTTGTCATAGACAAGTGACCACTTACTGCATTGCATCCATTTGTTGATCTCAGTTGGTATTCCATCTATTCCTGGAGCTTTGTTTCTTTGACAGTGCCTTCAGTGCACCTTGGACTTCTTCCTTCAGTACCTTCAGTTCCTGATCATATGCTACCTCTTGAAATTGTTGGACATCAGCCAATTCTTTTTGGTATAATGACTCTGTGTATTCCTTCCATCTTCTTTTGACGCTTTCTATGTTGTTTAATGTTTTCACCACGGAATCCTTCATTATTACAACTTGAGGCTTGAATTTTCTCTTCAGTTCTGTCAGGCTGAGAAATGCCAAGCATGTACTTCCCTTTTGGTTTTCTAACCCCAGGTCTTTGCATGTGTCATTATCATACTTTGTCTTCTTGAGCTGCCCTTTGAAGTCTTCTCTTTAGTTCTTTTACTCCATCATTTCTTCCATTTACTTCAGCCGCTCTATGTTCAAGAGCAAGTTCCATAGTCTCTTCTGACATCTATTTTCTTTCTTTTCTGTCTTTTTAATGGCCTCTTGCTGTTTTCATGTATGATGTCTTTGATGTTATTCCACAACTCACCTGATTTTTGGTCATTAGTGTTCAGCGTGTCAAATCTATTCTTGAGATGGTCTGTAAATTCAGATGGGATATACTCAAGGTTGTATTTTGGCTCTCTTGGACTTGTTTTAATTTTTTTGAACTTCATCTTGAACTTGCATACGATCAATTGATGGTCTGTTGTGAAGTTCGCTGCTGGCTTTGTTCTGACTGATGATATTGAGTTTTTCCATTTTCTCTTTCCATAGATGTAGTTGATTTGATTCCTATGTATTCCATCTAGCAAGATCCATGTGTATAAAAAAAAAAAAAATAGGCACTGTTTATGTTGAGAAAAGGTATTTGTAATGAATAAGTCATAGGTCTTAAAAAATTCTATTATGTGATCTCTGGTGTCATTTCTTTCACCAAGGCTGTATTTTGTAACTACATGTCCTTCTTCTTTGTTTCCAACTTTTGCATTCCAATCACCAGTAATTATCAATGCATCTTGATTGCATGTTTGATCAATTTTAGACTGCAGAAGTTGGTAAAAATCTTCAGTTTCTTCGTCTTTGGCCTCAGTGGTTGGTGCATAAATTTGAGTAATAGTTGTATTTACTGGTCTTCCTTGTAGGCATATAGATGTTATCCTATCACTGACAGCTTTGTACTTCAAGATAGACCTTGAAATGTTCTTTATAATGATGAATTTTGTCATTCAATTTGCTATTCCTGGTATAGTATGCCATATGACTGTCTGATTCAAAAATGGCCAATACCAGTCTATTTCCGCTTACTAATGCCTAGGATATCGACCTTTACACATTCAATTTCATTTTTGACAACTTCCAATTTTCCTAGAGTCATACTTCATACATTCCACATTCTGATTATTAATGGATGTTTGCAGCTGTTCTCATTTTGTTTCATGCCACATCAGCAAATAAAAGTCCCGAAAGCTTCACTCCACCCACGTCATTAAGGTTGACTCTACTTTGAAGAGTCAGCTCTTCCTTTCTTGTCTTTTGAGGGCCTTCCAACCTAAGGGACTCATCTTTTGGTACTATGTCAGACAATATTTTGCCACTATCTATAAGGTTTTCACTGGTCAACTTTTTTGAGAAGTAGACTGCCAGGTCCTTTTTCCTGGTCTGTTTTAGTCTGGAAGCTCCATGGAAACCTATCATGGGTGACCCTACTGGTATTTGAAATACTGGTGGCATTGCTTCCAGCATCACAGCAACACTCAAGCCACCACAGTATGGCAGAATGTGATTAGTTTTTCCTTTATATATATTAATCTAGCTAATCCTCAAACCTTTGTGGTAAGTTCTATAATGTTTCCACTCTCCAGGTGAAGAAATTGAGGTCCTTAAAGGTTAATTACCTGCCCAAACAACCTGCACAGCTAATCAGCGGTGGAACCTGGCTTAGACTTGAGCAGCCTGTCTCAGAGTCCATGAGCTCAGTTACTATGCCATGCTGAGGTCTAAGCACTTTTCTTGGCTCCCAGAGTATATTACCTTATACTAAGGATCATGGCGCCAGTCCCTCAGTCTGCCCACGAAAGAGACAATAGTTACAGGAACCATTTAGGTAAGTGGCTTTAGACATGCCTCACTGAATGCCACTGAAGTCTTAGTGAAATTTATGTAAATCAAAATTTTGATGCTCTACCATATTGGAAATGTATTATGAGAGCTTGATACTTTTAAAAACGAATTCGGTCTTTTGTAAATCCTTGTTACAGCCCCCGTCACATCTTGGCAAAGGTTTTCTTGGTTTGCTGGTCAAGGTCCTCCTGTAAACAGCTGTGTGCAGCTGAGGGTGGGTGTTTGAGCTTCTTCAGATGGGATTTTGCCATGTTGATGGATGTCCTCTCACTAGAAGATGGCCAAAAGGGCTCTCTTGTCCTTTCCCCAGGAAAACTACCAGCCCAACTGCTCAGGCTACGTTCTTCATTTTTGAGGGGTTTATATGGAAGTGACCAAGGAGAGGGGTAGGAGGAGAAATTAGAGAACTAGAGGAACATGGAGACTTGCCTCACATGGAGAGTTCTTCATGGGTGCGGGGAATGTAGCGCTGGTCACTGTAGCACTTTCGGACATGGGGACATCAGTGGTGCTGAGCAACAGGGATTGGCCTGGGAGAGAAAGAGAAAAAAAGCCAAGAATGCACCATCATCAGGAACCGAAGGGTTCAAGGGTGCTGGGAGAGGAATGCAGGGTTAATGGACTCTGCGCGTTCTCATGGAGCCTAGGAACTATTTTGAGGACACATGTTTCTGCTTTCTAAATTGGATTAGAGAGCTTATTTTCACCATCAGTGAACTCTGACACATGCAAAGCCTTCATTTCAAACTGTTTGCAATGTCCCAGCCTCTGCACCCTGATCTCCCAAGGTCACCAGCCCGTAGCCTGGAAGCAGCCTGAAGCATGCCCCCTGCCCACCCCTTCCCATTTCCAGTAATGCCAGCACCCTGTCCTCCAATGATTCCTATGACGTTTACTCTTCCCTCCCCTCTAATGAGCCCAGGTCAACCTGTGCCCCATGTCCTGCCCAAGGAGGCTCATTTCCTGTGTTATCTCACCACTGATCTGCTTGCAAACCTGGGAGGCCATGAGCCCCCACCCCCATGTGGTGATGGGAAGAAGCATTTGTAAACCTCCAGGAACTGTGGAGCAACTTGTAGCTGGTAAAGGCTGTGGAGATGGGTGCCAGAGTGAGCTCACAACATTTTAGGGGCCCCACAGAAACCCAGGCATTACTTTAGCCATTCATTTCTACCTTTCTCCATCTCTTGGTAAAAGGTTATTGAGTTACTACCAAGTAACAAATTCAGGTGGATCCAGAGAAGAGTATCCAAGATGGATTAGAGATCTCAGAAAGCATATCACCTCTCCTTGAGGAAGATTCAAGGAGCGGGGGTCTGTGGCTGGGGAGAAAAGGGATTTCATATAGCTGGGTGGGTCACAATTGTTGTCTTCAAACTACTGGAGGGTTGCCTTGTGGGAGAGGAATAGTTTTGTTCTCTGGGCCTCCAGGATACAAATCCATGAGCAATGGGTAGAAGTTATGGAGAAATAGAGCTTGCCTCAAGGTAAGGAAAACCATTCTATGATCCTGATCTATTAAACAATGGAATGGGCTACTTTAAGAGGCAGTAAGAGCCCTGTCACTAGAGGTATTCAACAAGGGCAGGATATTTATTTGCTATGGTAGTCGTAGGGAAAATTTTCATACTGAAAGCAGAGACATTAAGATCAGGTCTAGCTTGAGCTCTGTTGCTCTTCCTTGTACAGACTGGGTGCCAATGACGATAGTGTGGTGACAGAGGAGGGTGGAGAAGCAGAGCTCCTGGACCCTCCTCATCTGGGGGAGGGATCCCTGCAGAACTCTTCTGGGCCGTAATCACTCAGCATTCTTTCTAACAGGGCCATTGTGAGGGTGTGCTGGCCAAAAGCCAACCCACTCAGATGCAGCCAGCTCTGAAGACCAGAGCAGAGCTCTGCACAGTGGTCCTTAGTGGCTGATCAGATGTTGTCATTGCTCACACTTTATTATTATTATAGTTATTATTTCTTTTATTTTTAATTTTTATTGTGGTTTTAAGTGAAAGTTTACAAATCAAGTCAGTCTCTCACACAGAAACTTATATACACCTTAGTTATTATTTCTTTAAACAGTCCGTAGGATGTGTGATCTTTGCATGGAAAGAGAGGTTTTTTGATATGAGGGTCTTTAGCTCCACAAAGAGTAGGCAAAGGCAGGGGAGGGAGGAAGGAGACAGCCCCCAGCCCTGTCCTGCAGAGAGGTGGCCCCATGGCTGGATGGCTTGGCCTCTGCAGCAGCCCAACTTGGGGAGCTGTGCTGGCCTCATAGACCCTCACTGATCCCACACCCTGCCCAGGCTGGTGTCTCTGAGTCTGGTGTGGTGGGTGGCCATGTCTTGGGTGTGTAGGCACTCTTTGCTCTTGGGACAGCCAAGCATGGGCCGTCGGGAGGATAGGTTCTGGAAGGGTGGGGATGGCTGAGGAGACTGTGCCCAGGGAATGGACCAGATGTGGGGCCCAGGGCATACCCTGGGGCAAAAGCACAGACTTCCCTGTGGCTCAGTCTCCCCAGATATAAAGTGGCCTATGGTTTTCCTTACCTCTAGGCCTCCACATGCTTTAGTCTCCCAGTTATAAAGTGATCTGTGGTATTTCATACCTCTCAGTGAATTACATACCCACTGCCGAAAACCCAACATAATTGTACTCGACACAGCATGTGTTTAATGAATGGATTATTCTTATTGCCACTATTCTTATCTTCCAACTAATCCTTCATCAAGTAGTTTTAAGTAACCAGAGGTGTCTTCTACTTGGGTCCAGATTTAATCCAAAGCCCCAGGAGGTCTGAAGAGGGAATTGTGTATGAACACCCAGGGCAAACTTTGGGCAGGCCCCTGAGCTTATCCTGCAGGGTGGGGTGAGGTTCAGCTGCCTGGATTGGTGCCCTAAGTCTCTCATCTGCCCAGGTGGACACCTGGGTAGGCATCAAGGGAAGAGAAGAGGGATAGTACCTTGGTATCCCTGGACGCGGGCATCCTTTAGGGTTCTGACCTGCCACCGGGGTGTGTGGGTCAAGAGTGTGCCTTGGGTCCAGCCACAGAAGCCATCCTCGAAGTCACAGTAAAAACCAGCAGGGAGGTTACCTGCAGGGAGAGCACAGGGTCCAGTCACTGCCAGGACTGCCCAAGGCAAAATGTGCCAATGCCAAGTAATGACCAAATTATCATTGGTGACAACTCCCAGCCCGAACCCTTGATGTACAATAATACTGACCATAATGAAAAGAAGCCCCTGTCCCTAACTTGTGCATGGGTTCTGATCTTCAGAAAATAAAATAATATTGATGATAATAACTCCAGAGCATAAGTATTGTTAGCCCAGTTTTACATATGACAAAGCAGAGGCTCAGAAATGTTAAGCAACCCGGCCAAGGCCACATGGCTATCAGGTCACTTAGCTGGGACTTGAGCTAGATCTTCTGATTCTCTGTGCTCTTCATACTGATCCACCATGAGCATGAACCCCAGGAGAGGCCAACATGTAACTCATCAGAGCACATTTCTGAAGGTTTTCACAATGACAAGAATGTGGTGATGGTGGTGGTGGTGATGACCAGGAGTTGGTTTGGGTCTCTTATTACTACCCCTGACTACAGAGACATATACTACTCAAAGCTTCCCACTTGCATCCCTTCCTCTCCCAACCCTCTTGCACTTAAATGGAGTCACGTGAGTAGTTCTAGTCAATGAAATGTGAGTGGCAGTAACATGTGTCTCTTCTGGCTGAGGCCATGAAAAGCCTGTGATTAATTCTTTAGTCCCTCTCGTCTCCTGCTGTAGCAGCTAAGGAGATTGCTTATTCCTGAGGGTATTGCTATATAAGGCAGAGCCTCTGACAGCCTGGGTCCCTGAGTGATCCTGAGATTTTGGGATTTCTTATTACTGCGGTATAACCTAGCCCATCCTGACCAAAACAATTCCATTCCCTGGGTCCTCTTTATTCCCTTTGTTGGATCAATGTAAAGCACCTTGAAAAACTTTTATCTACATCAGACTGACCTTAGGTCCCATTTAAGAAGCCACAGTCGGCTTTGTAGACCATCTATCTCCTAACTGCCTAGAGAAGGAGGAAGAAAGGAGAAGAGAGTTGTGAGTCTTCACTTTCTCCAGCTCCAGGGAAGACTCTCAGCCCCAAGGAGCCAGTGGGCCCTTCTAGGCTATTCTGATAGCAGCAGGGCAGTGTCTGCATGTTGGAGGAGAGGAGCTCTCTGGCTGAGACCCACCATTCTCCACATCCTTCCTCTGTCTCAGCCCTCTTGGCAGCAGCAGGCTGACAAAGAGGGCCCTCATGCTTCCTGGCTGTGACAGCACCTTAGTGAATTATTACTCATTTCTCGCTGATTCTCTGCATCTCACACAGAGGCAAAATTATAAATTAAAACAGGCTGTCACTGACTTTGAGCATCTCTTCCCATTTATACCCCGCTGAAGAAATCATTCCGCCCGCAAGGCCTGCATGTTCCTCTGATTAAAAATCCAAAAGCTAAGGAGATCTTTCTGTTTTATTTTTTATTCCCCCCTCCAGGGATCCCACATCCACTTCCTTTTGCTGAAACTAACTGGTGGCAGGAAGCCACCTTCTGTGATGCGTCCTTCTCAAGTAGTGCTTTAGGCCACAATGAGAGACTCTAGACTATTCCTGGTGGAAGGAGGGGGCAGGCTTGGGCTAGGGCCTGAATGGTGCATCATTCCCTCCTTCTAGGACATGGAAACAAAGAATGTAGACTGACTTGTGAGTGTTGGTACCCCAACAGCACTGGAGTCTGGACACATGGGCTCTAGTCCTAGCCTCACAACTTCCTGGCAGTGTGACCTTAGGAAAGTCATTTCACTCTTCACAGCCTCAGGCTCCTCATCTCTGAAATGGGACATTAGCACCTATTTCAGAGGACTGTTCTGAGCATAAAATAGAGAGTATAGAAATGCCTTGTAAACAGCGAGTTGTACAAATAAAAAATGGTGGCAGTAGTATTAATTAGCACTCACCACTGGGTCAGGGGAGCTCACTGGGGCTGGGATGACACAGCCAATGCTGCCCTATGGGGCAGAGACAGACCCCTCAGCTGCCTCTTTGGAAATGACTCCTGGGGGCTGCTTATGTGGTAGCTCTGCACATGTCTCCCACTGGGACAGGGAGGAGGAAAGTCATTGGCATTCTCCACCTCTTGGAAGCCCCCCCTTGTCCTCACCTGGCACAAGACCCAGGGTGTGCTAGGATTAGAAACCTCATTTCTTTCTGGCTGGCTGAATAAAGGGAGAAAAGCCTGGCAAAGAGCTAGCCAGTCAACCAACAATTTATGTGACAATTAAAGCCTTGGAGGGAGGGAGGGAGGGAGTGCTGAGAGGATTTCTACGGCTGTAAGCACATCAGGGCAGTTTGCTCAGCAAGAAGCCACCCCTAAGGAAGCTGTGGGGTGGTGGTGGGGTCAGACTGAAGCCTCTGTGGATTAGGTCATGTTTGGGAAATCGCTGGTAAGGCCAATTGCTGAGCCAAGGTTGGCTCACAGGCTTGAGTCTAATGGTATCATACTCATTCTTTGATTATGCCTTTCTCCTCTCATTCACCCTAGGCACCTACTCAGTGCTTGAAACATTGTAGGGCCTCCCTTGGTGCTTATTTGCTGAATGAAATTGAAGTGGGTTCAATCCTTTAACGCTTTGCCACTCAAAATGTGGCCCAAGGACCAACAGCACTAGACTGTCGAGTCAATTCCGACTCATGTTGACCCCGTGTGTATCAGAGTAGAACTTTGCTCCATAGGGTTTGCAATGGCTGATTTTTCAGAAGTATCACCAGGCCTTTCTTCTGAGATGTTCTGGGTGGACTTGAATCACCAACCTTTTCATTAGCGCTGAGTTCATGAAGCTTTTGGGCCACCAGGGACTCCCATGTAAAATTGATTAGAAGTGCAGAATCTCGGGTCCTGCTCTGGATGTGAATCTACTATTAACAAGCTCCCCAGGTGATTCCTATGCACCTTAATGTGTGAGAAGCTCTGCTCTACCCAACCCAATTCTTGGGCTCCCGCCAGCTTTTTCATTGGTCTGATGGCCAAATCGGGCCGCTTGTAGGCCAATCAATTGTGCAACATTTGGCAATTATGACACTTGATTCCCTTCTAAGAGAGACAAATTAGTGGAGTCACAGAGATGTGACCTCAGCAGCAGCAGGAGGAGCTGCCAAGTATAAACTCTAGGCTAAATGACACCACTCCTTTTCCTTCCTGTGTGACAACTCTGTTAACATTTTTGACAAATATGGGTTGTACATTTCCTTGAAAATAGTCATGGGGAAAATTCTAGAAGAAATACATGAAAATATTATAGTTATCTCTAAATGTCTGATAGGTATTATAGTGATATTTTCTCCCATATACTTTTCTAGGTTTTCCAAATATTTTACAAGCATGTTTTATTTTACATAAAATAAAAATAAAACGCTTCTGTAGGGTGGGGTACCCCTGGCAGCAGGGGTACCCCACCCTACAGAAGAGATTATTTAGTCCAAGGAGGGGTGAGATTTGCCTGCAATACCAGTGAGTCAGGGGCTCATCCAGGGAAGGAAGTGGGGAGACCTGGCCCCTTTCTGGGAAGCCACATGTCACTAGGGCCCCTGCTCAGGACACATCAAGAATCTAGAAGACAAACTTGGATAGGTTATAGCATCCTGGGATAGGTTTGGCAGTGTTTAATTGGAAATGCAGGGGTGGCTGCATTGGAGAGGGAAAGGAAGACGGTGTGTGGAGTGTGGGTTTGAAGGAGGAGAAACGGACAGATGGGCGTTATGATTAGATGGAGGAAGACAAGGGCAATATCACCTCCATCTGGGTCCCTCCACTCATCCTGGACAGCTCCTAAATTTGCTAAGGACTGAAAAAATGCCCAGAAACATTGCTCAGGATTGAGTTTGGTGATCTGAATGCAGCCCTAGAGCATGTGGGAAATCCTCTCTGGGGGAGCTGTGGGGAGTTGAAGCAAGTCCTCTGGTAGAATGAATTGATGGAATGCAACCTACTCTTTCAATCCAAATTCCAGTGGTGTCAGGGCTTGGTATACTACCCCGGCCCAAGATTAGTGGCCTTCATGAGGTTTCCTTAGAGTACCAGGCCATCCCTAATAGAGCTGCAGGATGACAACCTGTTCAGAGAAAACATTCTAACATTTTCCAGGCCACCTGGGAAGGGCCAAGTGTATTTAAGAGCATTGTCTTGCATGCGTCACAGACAATAGCCCACCAGCAGGTGCCATGTTCCAACTCATATTACAGATGAGGAAACTGAGCCCCAGAGGGTGGAGGCAAATGAGCTGAAGCTCCCCAGAAAGGGAAGCTTCCCTGGCTTTTTTCTGGCCCCTTCTTCCTGGGCGAATGCATAGGTAGGGTTTGTGTTTAATACAACCAAACATTAAAAAAAAAAAAAAAAAAAATTAGAAACTCATAAAACAAATGAGTTTGGCTTACAGTGGGTCAGTGTGGGCTTTGAAGTCAAACTGAATCTGGACCTCTGCTCAGACACTGGCTAACAGTTTGATCATGGAAAATCACTTAAACTCCCTGAGTTTCGAGTTCTTCATTTTTAAAAATGGGTGTGATAACATCACATAGGATTGTTGGGAGGGTGGAATAAGTTAATACATGAAAAGTGTTAAGAGCAGCTCTTGGCACATAGTAAATATTCAATAAATGTTAGCCAGTATTGTTGTTGTTATCACCATGGGATTGGTTTCCAGAATTGGAATCTGGGAAAACAGCAAAAATGCAGAGAGAATGGAGTACGTGAACAAGAAAAAGGATATTTGCTCAGAATGCTGCCAAGATCAGAGTGGCAAAAAGATCTGAATAATCCACTTTCAACAGATTTTTTCAGCAAAGAACTCAGTGAGGTGCTTTCCAGGGTGGAGCTGTCATTTGACAGCTGGTCAGAGCAGCTTTTGAAGTGTGGCTAAAAAGGCCTTTCGACCCCAGATGCCTGCCCTCAGTACTGGAACTCGAGTTTGGAGCTAGCCTTAGAATCCGGTTAATGGCAAGCTCAGGAGAGGTAGAAAAAGGCCCCGAGACCACAGTAATGGGGGCATCCCACAGGCTCAGTGCTCTAATCACTGCTCTGTTCTCAACAATCTGTGTGACCCCAAACAAATCAATTACCTTCTCTGTGCCTTCATTTTCCCAATTGTAAACCAGGGCATGGTCTGCCTGACCTGTGTCCCAGCTGGGAAGTTGGTATCAAAAAACTTTAAAAAGGCAAATGTGAAATCTCACAGCTCAGAGGCTCTGCTGGTAATACTGCCGAGACAAATAACTAGAAAAACACACAGAGTCCCCTGCCCCCAGGGCAGCATGGGCGAGTCTGGCTTCACTTTGGGCCCTGTGTGCTGTGAGCGCTTTGTGAGAAAGGCCAGGAGCAGAGCAGTGCAGGACAAGGAATGCATTTCCCTGCAGCTGCCTACTGAGTTTTATCTAAAAACACACCACAATTCCATTATTGGAAAGTGCCACTTGAAAGTTTCAAATAAAAACAAAGTTTTCAAAATTGACAAATGGACTTCTCTACTACTTTATTTAAGAGACTAAACAAAACCC
This sequence comes from Elephas maximus indicus, assembly GCF_024166365.1. Classification (NCBI taxonomy): domain Eukaryota; kingdom Metazoa; phylum Chordata; class Mammalia; order Proboscidea; family Elephantidae; genus Elephas; species Elephas maximus. The sequence continues at coordinate 48,488,655 of NC_064830.1, forward strand.
TTTTTTTCCAAGTAGTCCAGGTGCCACCATGCATCTGTCAGTTTATCGTACTCTGGTGGCTTTTGTGTTGCTGTGATGTTAGAATCTGCCACTGGTATTTCAAATACCAGCAGGGCCACCCATGGTGGATAGGTTTCAGTGGAGCTTCCAGACTAAGACAGACTAGGAAGAAGGGCCTGGCCACCTACTTAAGAAAAAATTGGCCAATGAAAACCTTATGAATAGCCACGGAACGTTGATACAGAGACGGAAGATGAGCCCTTCAGGTTGGACTATTATTCAATTTAGATACCAACTAATACTGCCAAAGATGAGGAAATTGAAGATTACTACTGACTTATGCAGTCTGAAATTGATCAAACATGCAATCAAGATGCATTGATAATTACTGGTGATTGGAATGCCAAACTTGGAAACAAGAAGGATCTGTAGTTGAAGAATCTGGTGTCATGGATTGGATTGTGTCCCCCCAAAATGTCTGTCAACTTGGCTAGGTCATGATACCCAGTATTGTATGATTGTCTACCATTTCGTCATCTGACGTGATTTCCCTATGTGTTGTAAATCCTATCACTATGATGTAATGAGATGGATTAGTGGCATCATTATATTGATGAGATCTACAAGATTAGATAGGGTCTTAAGCCAATCTCTTTTGAGATATAAAAGAAAGATGTGAGCGTAGAGACATGGGGACATCATACCATCAAGAAAGTAGTGCCTGGAGCAGAGGACGTCCTTTGGACCCAGGGTCCCTGTGTGGAGAAGCTCCTAGTCCAGCTGAAGATTGATGAGAAGACTGACAGAGAGAGAGAAACCCTTCCCCTGGAGCTGATGCCCTGAATTTGGTCTTTAGCCTACTTTACTGTGAAGAAATAAATCTATCTCTGTTAAAGCCACCCACTTGTGGTATTTCTGTTATAGCAGCACTAGATAACTAAGACATATGGCCTTGGTGATTGAAATGACACAGGAGCTCACATGAGATAGAATTTTGCTAAACCAATGGCTTATTCATTGCAAATACTTTTTTCAAAAATATACCCAGTGACTATACACGTGGACCTCACCAGATGGAAAACACAGGAATCAAATTGACTACCTCTGTGGAAAAGCTCAATGTCATCAGTCAGAACAAGGCCAGGGGCTACTGAAGAACAGACCACCAATTGCTCATATGCAAGTTTAAGTGAAAGCTGAAGAAAATTAAAACAAGTTCATGAGAACCAACATATATTCCACCTGAATTTAGAAACCATCTCAAGAATAGGTTTGACGCATTGAACACTAATGACCGAAGAGCTGTGGGATGACATCAAACATGAACAAAGCAAAGGGTGATTAAAAAGACAGGGAAGAGAGAAAAGACCTAAATGGATGTCAGGAGAGACTCTGAAACTTGCTCTTGAACACAGAGTAGCTAAAGTGAACAGAAGAAATGATGAAGTAGAAGAATTGAACAGAAGATTTCAAAGGGGGCTCCAGAAGACAAAGTAAAGTGTTATAATAACGTGTGCAAAGACCTGTAGTTAGAAAACCAAAAAGGGAAAAATATGCTTGGCATTTCTCAAGCTGAAAGAACTGAAGAAAAAATTCAAGCTTCAAACTGCAATTTTGAAGGATTCCGTGGGGAAAATATTAAATGATTCAGGAAGCATCAAAAGAAAATGGAAGAAATACAGAGTCACTATACCAAAAATAATTGGGCAACATTCAACCATTTCAAGAGGTAGCACAGGATCAAGAACTGACGGTACTGAAGGAAGAAGTCCAAGCTGCACTGAAGGCGATGGTGAAAAATCAGGCTCCAGGAATTGATGGAATTCCAAAAGAGATGTTTCAACAAATGGATGAAGCACTAACTTATCTATACCAATAAATTAGAAGGCACTTACCTGCCTGAGATACATATTTGTGCCCATTCCAAAGAAAGGTGATCTAACAGAATGTGAAATTTATCAAACAATATCATTAATATCACACCCAAGTAAAATTTTGCCAAAGATCATTCAAAAGCAGCTGTAGCAGTACATTAACAGGGAGCTGTCAGAAATTTAAGCCTGATTCAGAAGAGGACATAGAACCAGGGATATCATTGTTGATATCAGATGTACCTTGGCTGAAAGCAGAGAATACCATAAAGATGCTTATCTGTGTTTTATTGACTACACAAAGGCATTCAACTGTGTGGATCATAACAAATTTTGGATAATATTTCGAAGAATGGGTATTTTAGAACACTTAAGTGTACCCATGCAGAACCTGTACATAGACCAAGAGGCAGTTGTTCGAACAGAACAAGGGGATACTGCATGGTTTAAAGTCAGGAAGGGTGAGCATCAGGGCTGTATCCTTTCACCACACTTATTCAATCTCTATGCTGAGCAAATAATCTGAGAAGCTGGACTATATGAAGAATGCGGCATCAGGATTGGAGGAGGACTTATTAACAACCCACGCTATGAAGATGACATGAACTTGCTTGCTGAAAGTGAAGAGGACTTGAAGCACTTACTGATGGAGATCAAATACAATCGCCTTTGCTAAGGATTACACCTCCACATAAAGAAAACAAAAATCCTCACAATGGGATCAATAAGTAACATCATGATAAACAGAGATAAGATTCAAGTTGTCAAGGATTTCATTGTGATTGGATCCACAATCGACACCCATGGTAGCAGCAGTCAAGAAATCAAGCGACATATTGTGTTGAGCAAATCTGGTGCAAAAGACCTTTTTAATGTGTTAAAAAGCAAAGATGTCACTTTTAAGACTAAGGTGGGCCTGACCCAAGCCATGGTGTTTCCTATTGCCTCATATGCATGCGAAAGCTGGACATTGAATAAGCGAGACTGAAGAACTGATGCCTTTGAATCACGATTTTGGTGAAGAATATTGAATACACAATGGACCGCCGGAAGAATGAACAAGTCTGTCTTGGAGGAAGTACAGCCAGAGTGTTTCTTGGAAGGGAGGATGATGAGACTGCATCTCACATACTTTGGACAAGTTATCAGGCAGGACAAGTCCCTGGAGAAGGATATCATGTTCGGCAAAGTAGAGTGTTAGTGAAAAAGAGGAAGACCCTCAAAGAGTTGGACTGACACAATGGCTGTAACAATGGCTCAAACATGGCAAGGATTGTAAGGATGGCGCAGGACTGGGTAGTGTTTCATCCTGTCGTAAGAGCTGGAAATGACTTCATGGCATCTAATGGCAACAACGGTCTAGATGACCTGGGGGACACTGTTAACTTTTTAAAGGTATTTTGCAAAATTCCATGTCTTAGAGGCTGTGTATCTGACAGGGCGGCATTTTCTCTGCACCTGGACCCCGCAGCTCCCTGGCATGCCTCTGCTGCATCCTTTCCCAACTAAGCCTCTGTTGTCTCACTCTCTGCCTCCTGTGCTGGATTTTCAGCCCTCTGAGAGCAGAGGCCGTGTTTTCTTCTCTGCTCCAGTATCTAGCACATTTTCTAGCTTACGTTATAGGAGTTCTGTAAGTGTTGGTGGTTTCCCTGGCAATAAAATTAAAGAAATTTGGACCAATTGCTCCTAGGGAGGCAGCTTGTCCAAGTGGCATGAGCACTTGGTCTGGAAATCTAACTCTGCCTCTAACTACTGACATGGGCACAAATAATTTTCTTTCTTTTGTGGAGTCCAGCTTTCCCAATTCATGCATTTATTTCAATCAGCAAAGAGTAGGGAGCACTTATACTGTGCCAGGAATCATGAGAGCTATTGGAACGAGAAAGATTACAGGGCACGGTCTGCACACAAGAGGAAGAGAGACATGGAAACAATCTCCATGAATGTTATGGATGCGTCCCTAATATGATAGCTAAAATTAAAAAAGACAATAACAAGTGTTGGCGAGAATGTGGAGAAATTAGAACCCTAACATATTGTTGATGGGAATATAAAATGATACAGCCACTTTGGAAAACAGTTTGACAATTCCTCAAAAAGTTAAACATAGAGTTAGCCTGTGACTGAAATTCCAGTCCTAGGCATTTACCCAAGAGAAATGAACACGTGTCCACACAAAAATTTGTACTAGAATGTTCATAACAACATTATTCACAAAAGCCAAAAAGTGGGAACAACTCAAATGGCTATCATTGATGAATGCATAAACAAAATGTGGCATATCTGTACAATGAAATATCATTCAGGAAATGCTGATACATGATACAAAGTGGATGAACCTTGAATATACCATGAAAGAATAAGTAAAAGAAACCAGTCACAAAAGACCACATATTATATGAACCCATTTATACAAAATGTCCAGAAAGAGACAAAAACTAGATTAGTGGTTGCCTAGGGTTTTTTTAGGGTTAGGAGAAAGGGTTAAGGGGTGTCAACCAAAGGGCACAGCGTTTCTTTTTGAAGTAATGAAAATGTTCTAAAATTGATAGTGGTGATGGTTGTACAACTCTGTGAACATACTAAAAACCATTAACTTGTACACTTTAAATGGGTGAATTATATTGCATGCAAATGATATCTCCATCAAATTCTTAAAAAAACTAATAGATGTTATGACACATGGATACACTGCATGGGGGGAGGGTCTAGAGGAGGAAGAATCAACTGTACTTGTGGGTAATAGTCAGATGAGCCTTCCAAGAACTGACTCTTAGGCAATTCTTGAAGGAGTAGATATGACTTGAGAAGGGAAAGGGCATTCCAGGTAAGGGAGACCCATGAGCAAATCCATGGAGGCATGAGAGAGCTGAGAAGTGGTTTGATGGGGCTGGAGCTGGGGGAAGAAAGAGCTGCAAGTAGCTGGTGAAAGATGAGTCTGAAAAAGTGGGTGAAGTCTGGGCATAGAGGGCTTCTCATGTCACATTACAGAGCTCGGGTTTATGCTGCAGGTTTCCTCTGAGCATGAGGGAGCTGAGAGCATTACCTACGAGGTCCGGTTTTCTTCTTAACTTACATGGGCCATGAGGATTGTGCTGTTCTTAGACCATACATCTTTGCTTGCCTCTTAAAGACTGTGTGGCTTTTGCAAGTTGAGAGAGACAAGTGGCTCTGGAAATCAGGAAGGTTGTCCAAGTTCCCATGTTCTGGGGTGGAGGGGGAGATGGTGTGGGCTGGGCAGGAGAGGGCAGCCCCCATGTACTCACTGCACAGCTGGCCTTCATCCTCTCCCTGGGCACAGTCCTGGTGGAAGTCGCAGGCCTGCCCGAGCTGAAGGACTGTCCCATTCCAGCAAGTGAAGGAACTCTGCAAGGCCATCTTGGAGGCTGGGGATGTTCCTGGAGAGTACACAGAGACACACACCCTGGTCAATTTGAGTGGCTCTGGGCACAGATGGCCTGATTGGGGGATCCCCTGAGAAGGCTGCTTCACTCCTCCCTGCCTTTCATACCCCGATACCTGGCAAGATAGAGACTGCCCCATCTCAATTTGGCTACACCTCTGGGCCAACACCAGGAGGCTGAGTAGAAGCCAAAGCCCTTAACACTCTCCCCGCCGTCCCCACGTCTTCTGGGGGTTTCACTTTCTAGTGATGATGAATAGCAGAGTGGCCTGAGGTTTGGTCCACATTCGCTGAACATCGTAGGGTTGGTTCTCAAGCTCATGACTTTAGTGGGTCAGGTAAACAGCCTACAGATAGAGTCCCATCTGCACACAGACAGTTCTGCCCTCAAGGTGGAATTCAGAAGTGTCAAGAGGCATGCCTGGTCCAGTGTTTCTTCCCCATGTCTTTGACCTCAGATTCTACAATTGAAGTGACTTATTGAAAGGACTCTGGAAACATGCAGTACTTTCTGCTGTGGAATGCCAAGAGCACCATTGTAAAACCCCGAGCCCTGGGTCTTCGACCTGGCTCCTCCATGGCTGGCTATGTGACCCCTTCTCCTGTCTGGCCACAAGTCTCCCCTTCTTTAAAAGGAGGGATTTGACTATATCTCTAAGGTTTGTTCCGTATTATCCAGAGGGGGCAGTGTGACATACTTCATAATGAACGTATTAGCAGTTGTTAGTTCTCTGCATCAAGAATAATGTGTTATGATAGCTAATTAACCCCTAACCACTTGTTGTGCCTGCAGTCCCCGGAGAGTCAGGAACCAGGAGGAGAGGGCTGCCCTGACCTGCCCTACTACACAGAGACCACCCAGCAAGGTCCTAGCTGTTGCTTCTGACTCTGCCTCCTGCCACCCAACTCTTGGGTGGTGTGGGCTGGAGGGGCATCTGGGTCCTATGGAGATTTGCAAGGAGGGCCCACTTGGGCCACCTCCTCAAGCCTGGTTGCCATGCACTTGACTGTCTTTTCTAGCTCCATCACCATGTAGCTGGTGACTCAACCATCTCCCTGTCCCCTGTCCCACCCTCCTCAATGCTCAGCTCTTGTATGAATCAGGAGCTCCACTTGGCCAAGTCCCCCAGCCCTTAGGAGCTTTATGTCAGGGTAAGGGAAACTGAAATCAGGCTCCCCTGGGTGAGGTATGGAAAACATGTTTTAAAAAGGCCCCCAGCTGGTTGTGATATGCAATTTGCCAGACTGGAGGATCTTTAATGTCTGAAATTCCCCTGTTTTCTGCTTCACTGATCTGTTCTCAATAGCATGGAAACTAACATCAGCTGACGCCTGCTTACTTCTAGAATCCTCTGTCTACCTGAAGACATCTGAATCTGTGGGAAGTTGGGCCAGTCTTAACAATGCCCATTTCCTAAGTAGGAACTGAGGTCAGAGGAGCTAAGTGACTTGACTAAGTTCACAGCTTGTACGTAGGATTTGGACCCAGCCTGCCATACTGCAAAGCTGCTCTCTCCATGTCGTGGTGGGGGACCCTGGAGGTGGTCTTTTGCCCTCTTTTCTGGGATAGTACAGATGAGGTTCAGCTTGGCCAGATGATGGCAGATGGACACACGACATTGTCAGACCTACCTCCAGCCTGGCTGAGTGTTCTCTGTGAGTCACGAGCATGGGAAACACAGGCCCAGCTGCAAGAGCTGAGACCTTCCAGGGAATCAGGCCCGAGCTCTTAAACTGTCTCTTGCAGGTCCTCACTGATCTGGGACAGAATTGACTTTCCTGCCTCTCCTCCCTCTGCCTTTCCCCACAAACCGTGTGTTCCAGACTCCCGGAGTAAAACCGCCACAGTCCCATGACAGTGCACACCCCATTCTCTACAGATGGAGATTCTGCTCTCTGTCTGGGTCCAGCTCACAGATCCCATCTGTGACAGCATTACCCCTCCTCTCTGTGCTGAGTGCTCAGACCTCTCTTTGGCATTGATTGGAGGCACCCAGCTCCGGAGAACGCAGGTATGTTCCCATCTGCTCTATTAGGCTGTAAGTTCCCCCAGCCCCAGCCAGCACCACCCCCCAGAAGTGTACTTAAACAGCCTTTGGATCAAGGCACCATCTAAACCTGACTCCAAGTGGGAGCTGCAGACAAAATCAGATGAGCCTTTGTCACCTAAGCCCACTGTAGCTTTAGACCACCTTCTCAGTTTTTTAACTTATTTTTGTGACTAGATCTTTGTAGTTCACTTTCACCCTTTTGTTCCTCACAGAGAGGGGAAAACGCCACCCCTACCTGTCCCTGTGTCTCAAAACAATCAAAAACTATGTTTGTTCCAAGCCCCTTATAGGCTGTAAGTGCAGGGAAATGCACAATGAAATTTTTCTCCTCAAATTCCATATATTCTCATAGCAAACACACAGAATCAAAACACAAAAAAAGTGACCAGGAGAGATACAATGTTCATTTATAAAACGTTGAGTTCATTTTATAGCTTTAATTTTGTACTTCAGTTCTCCACCAGTCTGTAATGTCCTCTTGTAAGCTGGGAGATAAAATGCTTCTCCCAACAGACTATTCCTGGTCCACAGGAAGCTGTGGCCTTCCCCAGACAGAGTGGGAGGAGATACACACCCCTTCAAGAGCTGGCTGTGGAGGTTTGCTGGGGTGGCTGCGGACTTTGTCCCAGGAATTCAGAGCATGGCCAGGACCCCTTTAATATGCATATGGAGTGCCTGCTACATGCCAGGCACAGCCCAGGAACTTTATCTGCCAGCGCACTAAACCCTATAACAACCAGGACAGGCGGGATGCTATTATTTCCACTTAATAGAGAGAAGTGGGGGCGGGGAAGGTGAGGGGCTGTGACACACAGGTAACCTCCAGCTGGGAGCTGCTGGCTAGGGCCAGAACTGGAGTGTCTACCCCAGCTTGTGGGCCCTACCTGCCAGTGACCCTGCCTGTCCTCTCAGCCCCTCCTTCAGAGCAAAGGTATTTTGGATAATAAGAAAAATTCTCCTTCATACTTGCTGGGTGATTTCTTGTTTCTAGAGCATTTTTTCTTAGGCCTTAGTATATATGATTGTTAAATGCAGTTAGGATCATATTACATTCACTCCCAGCCCTACCAAAGAAAACATAAGCAAAATACAAAACGTGTAAAGTCCTCCCCAATCTACGGAATGTCTAGATGTTGTAGTGTTTTGTTCACACCTTAAGTTCAGGCCTCTTGCCCCATTGTGGTTCTTCATGAACGTGCGTGTGTTCACTCACCAATTACTTGTCATTCCCTTAATATGTCTTCCACCTTCTTTTATTTTTTTTCATTCTAAGAACACATGTCTGTTTTTTGGAATTTGAAACCAGAATAAAAGTAAATAAAAATAGTGCTCAGTGATGGTTACATACTGTGATTGATGTAATTGGTGTCATTGAATCATATATATGAAAAATGTTGAATTAGCAAGTATTATGTTATATATATTTACAATAATTAAAAAAAGTCCGAATCACACCATCTCAAGGCCACCATTTTTAGTATCTCGGTATATATTTCTTTCTAGTGTTTTCCCCCTATGCTTTAAAAAGGAGCCCTGGTTGCCCAGGGGTTAAGCATGCAGCTGCTAACTAAAAAGTCGGCTGTTCAAACCCAGGGCAGAAAGATGTGGCAGTCTGCTTCTGTAAAGATTACACTCTTGGACACCCTATGGGGATGTTCTACTCTGTCCTACAGGGTCCCTATAAGTTGGAATCGACGGTAAAGGGTTTATGCTTTGAAAGTGTGTTTAGTTGTGACATATGTACGTAAAACTGTGCATTCTCCCTTAAAATAATTAAGGTTATCTCAGAAGCTTTTCCAAGGGCTTTAAAAATTCCCCACAAGAATACTTCTTAACGGCTACAATGCACCCGCATTTATTTAAGCATTATTCAGTGATTAGATTTTTTTTTTTAAAAAAAAATACTTTGAAGAATGTCTTTGAGCATAAACCTTAGCCTGCTAAATTTCAGATTATTTTCATAGGATAGATTCCTAGAAGGGGAATTACTGAATCAAAGAGTATAAACATTTTAAAGCTCTTGTTACATATTGCCACATTGCTTTCTAGAAGTTAATTCAATTTACACTTTCACCAACTGTGTTCATACATGTGTGCTCCAATTACACCATCCTGGCCCATCGTGAGTAGGCCACATATATACAGTCATGCACCTCGTAATGTCTGTTCAGGCACTATCCAACAGCATATACGTCTGTGGTCCCATAAGGTTATACTCTTACCTTATTCTCTACAGAGCAGTGAATAATAAAAGATCTGGGATTCTAATCTTTGTTCTGTCATGAGTGTGTTGCGTAACAAAGTACCTCCCTTGGTCTGTCTCCTCTGTGCAAGGAAGGAGTTGGGCTCCATGATCACCAGCATCCTTTAAGGCTCCAAAATCAGAACCAAAGCTCATGCACGACTGAAGGCCCACTCACCCCAGGTTGTGGGCTCCCTGCTGTGGGTTTGGTTCACAAGGCCATGAGCAGACTAACCCCCAGTCCTCCCTACCTGGGATTGTCACCCTCGAGCCCACGCACACCCATACCACCTGTCCCTAAGTGCACCTTGTTTGGAAATAAGATTTTTGCAGATGTTATCAGTTAACGTGAGGTCATAGTGGAGTTGAATGGGTCCTAGTCCAATCTGAATGACGTCGTTGTGAAAAAAGAAGAGACACAGACAGACAGAGGGAAGACAGAGTTACACTGCAGCTGCAAGCCTAGGAACACCTAGGGCCACCAGAAGGTGAGAAAGACGAAGAAGGATCTTCCTCTAGAGCTTTCAAAGAGAGGATGGCCCTGTTGACACCCTGAATTCAGACTCTCAGCCTCTAGAATTGTGAGAAAATCCATTGTCATTTTAAGCCGCCCGCTTTGTGGTGCTTGGTTAGGGCAATCCTAGGATACACAGTAGGTAATGAGCCACCTTTGTGGTCTTTGAGTTGCTCTCGCATCTGGGAAGGCCTTCCGCAAACTCCTCATCTTGCGGCAGTGGGGGTCGGGCTCTGAATCTCCCCATCTCCTCTGTGACATTTCCATGGATTCTGTCCTCTTCACCTCTCCATGAAGAATGCTTTTCTTTGAGCTTTGATGGTACATTCATGTTCTTGTATTTAACATGGCAGGCATTCCACCTTATGTTTTTATTGGCTTTTGCATAGCTCTCTTCTGCAACAGGATATCAGTGACTTGAAGGGAGTTATCGAGTCTTATCTTCCTGAGTCTACAACAGTGTCATATATAGATCACCCACCAAATATTTGGGAATTGAACTGAGGATGGTATTATTATGTCCATTTTTCAGTTGAGAACACAAAAGGCTCAGAGTGGCTACACGGCTGGCTGAGGGGTTGGCGGAAATCCACATTTCTTGACACCTTATTCTCTATCCTTTGTTCTGTGTCTGTCTGTGGCTGTCTCCAGGTGAAGGGTGTCCTTAGGAGTGGTACTGGCTGGTGTGGAAGGGCAGGAAGTCAGCTTCCCTGCCCTTTGCCCATAAAAAAAAAGTACTGGCAGGTGTGGAAGGGCAGGAAGTCAGCTTCCCTGCCCTTTGCCCATAGGCCTCGACAAAGTGGTGTCCAGGAGTGTGGGTGTAGTGCTGTTTTCACTCTCTGGATGCCTGATTGCATTCCCAGGACCTTGCTTCCTGGGCTATATAGCCAGGGCAGCCCAGAGGAGTCATCTCCTTCAGTCTTGCTTCTCCCAGTTTTTCTTCGCCTCCTTCCCCCAGCTGGAGACTCCCAGTCTCAGTGGCATAGCCTCCTCCATACCAGAGGGCACTTTATGCTTACAGGAGATTCAATTAGATGGACTCCTCATGTCTGATCCCTGCTGCCAGCCCAAACTCAAAACTAATGAGGCGCAACAAAAAGCAACTGCTCTGTCTTCTCAAGTTCTTTCTTTATGGGGCCTATAAATTCTAAGGAGGTAAAGTACCCTTGGTGGATGGCTTTAATCAAGTGCCCGAGTTTCCTAAACAGCATCTCTCTGTGGTTGTGAAGTGGCTGCTGTAGCTTATGGGCTAGGGTAACCTGAAGCCCGTCTCCAGAGCAGGAGGAAGGGGCCACCCCCTGCTTCCTGGGGCACTTCCTCATGCCTTCCACCATGAGAGCAGGTGATTCCTAGTAGCACCGTTGAAACACCCAAATGCCCAATCACAATAAGATGAGGGAGAGCTGAGATCAAGCCACTCTAGGGAGGATTGGTACTTGGGAATTTTTGTTAGTAAAAGTATTCTCTGTGGTGATTTACTTTTTAGCCTTTGACACAAACAGCATTTCTCCCCAGACTAACAATGTAAGTCAGTAAAAAAAAGTCAGTAGGGGGTCTTAAATTGTCATCATTCCTTACCTTTGTATAGCATTTTGAAGGCTTATAATATGCTTTCCTGATCCTTCCTTGTTTGAACCTCATAAAAACCTGGCAGAGCAGTTATTATTATTCCCATTTGATTAATCAGAAGACTGAGGATCTGAGATACTAAATAATGTACGAAGAACTGCATTCTATACAGTACAACCTGCAACCAGTTATTCTAGGTGGCTTGTCTGAGGTCTCACAGCCAGTAAACCACAGATGAGGGCCCAGCACCACCTGGTCAGATGACCCCAGATCGAGTTCCTCTCCTATTGTTCAGATTAGAACACCTTCCAGAGCAGAGGTTCTCGGGCTTGACTGCTCATGGGAGTCACTTGGGAAGTTAGGAATATGATGTTCAGGCCCCACCAGACTAGGTATAAAAGTATCTCTGGAGGTGAAGCCCTGGTATTGGCGGTTTTAAAAAGTCTCCAGGTGATTCCCAGGGGCATAGTGTTGAGAGCTGCTTCCTTGGAGAGCTGGAGGACCTGCCATGGAGCACCTGTATATTTTGGTGCGTCCTTTTTACCTTACTGGGCACCCCCCAACTCCAGAATTAGGACGTCAGAGATAGAAGTGGCCTTGGAAATTGGTGAGACACAGTGAGGGCTTTGGCCTTGAAATCAACCTCCAAAGCCTGTTCCATCTCTGACATCGTAATTTTGGGCAGTGGTGGTTGATGACTATATTTTTATAAGGCTGATTTGATATAGTTAGTGCCATCTTTATTAATGATGACCATTGTGACTGACTCTTCTTGAAGTCTTCTGTCCTCCTCTGCCTCTTTACTAAGCAACTCACCCAACAAGCTCCCCTTCCTAGCCTCGTGCTGGCATTTCCCATCTCTGTCATCTGTCATTTTTATCCTGGAACATCTCCCCCCAAACAGCATGGCACATTTGTTTGTCCGTTTATCTCCTCTCTGAATGCAGCAGAAGTTAGTTCTGAGTTGCATCAGAGACACGTGTGGCCCAGCCAGGTTACATGAATTGCTGTTCTATACCATGGATGACTTATTGGGTCCATCACTGAGAATGATTCCTTGTCCTTAATTGTGTATTCAAAACGGAGCCCACACGTCCTCCCCTCCTTCGATTGTGTCTTGGAGATTTGATGCTACAAAATCTACACAACTCTCCTAACTCAAATTTCTTTTTTAAATGAATGTCAAATTTTAGGGCACTTAATTAATTTTTAATTAAAGTGATTTATGTGGCATTAAAAAAAGGCACATTTGTATCAGCTTTCTGGCCATCTCCCAGTGCTTGTTCTTGCCTAACCAGTGATGCTCGTTAAAGGAAGGAGAATTGAGGGCTGCTTCAGTGAGAAGAAAAAAAAAACAATTTTTTTTTTTTTTTTTTTTCAGTGAGAAGGGGCTTTTGCTCTTAAAGAGAAAGGGAGGTGATGGGTGGGAGGAGACTGACTTCTAGAGGATGTGAGGTCAAGAGTGGGGCTGGAGCTGGAGCCCAGAGACTGGGCCAGGCTCCCACCTGCTGGGTGAAACCCAGCATCTTCCAGGACTCAGAGAATGAAGTGCTTGAGGATAAACAACCCCAGTGACATGAAAATGGATGGTTACATGATGAGAATGTCATCAAATAGTGTACACAGGCTAACAGCTGCAGCTACCTTGCTGACGTTAATGGGGGTGTTGGAAGGCCTGGGAACTGTGTAAATTAAGCCTGGCAGAGACCAGTCCTGCTGAGGGCTTTGAGTCTCATAAATTGTAGTGTGGACAACCTCATTAAAGAACTGGCATCTTGGGTTCATATTCAAAATGTAAATTGGTGACGAGAAGGCTGAGCTATGGATGGCTGCCAGCGGGTTGTGTGAGAAAGCTCTGTGCTGGGAATCAGGAGAGCCAGTTCGAGGCCTAGGCCTACCACTAGCCCCTGGGGCTGTGAGCCAGGCATTACCCTCTGCCCCAGGCCTCAGTTTCCTTGTCTGAAGATGACACCCTAGGTTTTCTTCTGTTCTAAGTTTGTAGATCCCGAAGCCAGCCATTCTCACTTACGATGGGGTTAGACTATTGTCTTCATGGTGTGTCCCCAGATCTCCTGCATCAGAGTCACCCAGGAGCCTGACGTGATGGTTAAGGTTGTATGCCAACTTGGATGGACCATGATTCTTAGTGGTTTGGCAGTTATGTAATGATGTAGCCTGGCAGTTATGTAATGATGTAATTTGGCAGTTATGTAATGATGTTGTCATCTTCCATGATGTAATCTGATGTGATCAGCCAATCAGTTGTAAGTGGAATTTCCTCAGGGGTGTGGTCTGCATCCAAGATATATATGAATGTTCTGGCAAAGCTCACTTTCTTGTTCTGGATTCTGCATCTGGCTTGTCATTATCTGATCTCTGGTTCTTGAGACTTAAGCCTGCCGTATTGCCAGCAGATCTTGGAAATCATCAGCCTCTGCAGCCTGTGAGCCAGCAGCCTGCTGTCTTACCTACTGATCTTGGGTTAATCAGCCCTATTTTTTTTTTTTTTACAGCTATATGAGTCAGGAGCAGCCTCCAGTCTGATGTCTGACCCATGGACTTAGAACTTGCCAGCCTCTACAACCACATGAGCCATTTCTTTGATATAAATCTTTCTTTCTCTCTAGATATATGTGCCTCACTGGTTTTGCTTCTCTAGAGAACCCAGCCTAAGATAACCTGGTAATTGTATCACTCCTTCAGCCACATCACAGATGGATGAGATCAGAATATCTGGGGGTGAAGCCTCAGAACCAGCAATTTCCACAAGCTCCCAGGTGACAATTGAATACACTAAAGTCTGAGAACCTCTGGTGTAAGAGAAATGGATCTTCATCTTTAGTTCCTTCTCCTGTGGAGGAATTCCAAGGCTGCCAGCACCACCCACCCACCCTTTGACTGTGACACCTTCCTCCTTGGTCCATGTTCTCAGAGTCCCTTCCACACCTAGGTTCCATTTCCATTATTGCTCCACAGGCCCAAAGTATCACTTTGCTTAATCTGTGTTGCTGAGACCTCTAAGGGGTGGAGAAAATAATACTAGGTTCCAGCCCCATCTTCTAGTAGCCACCAGTGTGGACTTGACACAGTTCACAGGGTTTTTCTCTTCTGTAATTCAGGGATGCTATCTAACGGGGTTTTTGTGGGGATCAAATGAAGTCATGTGTGCATAAAACAATCTGCTCTGTTCTTAATATGAGCTACTTTCAGAGACCATCCCAAGAACTTTGGGAGAATTGGCCATGGGGGTGTATGGGAAAGGGTCAAGGAGGGGGCTGGAAAGGCCAATCTTGGGGACAGACGGAATCTTTGGGCATACCTCACATCACACAAGACTCTTTAAGCAAAATAATAATGGGGACAAACCCAACAGTTATTTGCAGCGCCCATTAAGAATAGTAATTTCAATGATGAATTTTCGGGAGTATTTGTCTCTAGAGTCATCCTACCACTGGGGTTAGCTTTCTGAAGCTAGCTCCCTTTAGGCCTTAATCCTAGTATAAACCTTTGATGGCTTCAAGAATATTCACTCCACATCAAGGGTCTACACACCTGGCACAGCCACTTTACCAGTTTACCATGTCCCTTCAAATCTTTAGCTACGCCCCATGACTTGCAATTTCTTGAATGTGCAGTGATCACTACAGCCTCTGTGTAACCCGATTCCAGTGTCTGGAATCATTTCTCCAACAGAACAATTCCTCCTAAATCGGATGTTGCTTTCCCCAATTGACTGTGTTTCTCCCTTGAAGAAAGAAGCGTCTCCCTCTGGCGTGCTCTGGTAATCACTACATACCTTTATCTCTGCAGTCCCCTCACTCTGTCGGATGATTAGGTCTCGGTGGTATGTTTTCCACTAAATTCTAAATGCCTTGAGGCAGGTGGTCTATCTTACTTATTTTATCACGTGGAGGGTGCTTGACACATAGTGAGTGCTAATGAATGTATGTTGAAGAAATGCAAAATAGATCACCGAGTTTAAGTGGAAGAATGTCATGAGGTGGCATTTGCTTGCATTCTGGAAATTGCTGATTCCCTGGGTTACACAGGACAAATTCCATCCAACTCCCCCCACCCCCCCAATTCAATCCAATGTTTGGCTTATTGAATAACAATTTTCAGAGCTTCCACTATGTGTCTGGCTTTGGGGCAAAAGTGGTGAACAGAGTAACACGGATAACCTAACTCAGTAGGTGAGTCATGTGAGTCATCTCAGAGAATCCGATATTTGACACTGACACGGACTGAGAAAACCAATCAGCCATGTAAAAAGGCTGTGGAGGATCAGAAGCTGCAAGGCCTGGAGTGGGAAAGGAAGTTCATGATCTAGAAATAGAGTGAAGGCCAGTGTGGCCAAGAAGGTTAAGGAGAGTTGTGAGGGTTGTGAGAGATTGCTGTTGAGGGAGGGACCCAATCAGGCAAGATCTTGCAGCCTCGGTAAGGGATCAGGATTTTATTTCAGGAGTTTGACAAAAGGCTAAGACATTGGATTAAAACCAAAACACTTGTTGCCATTGAATCAATTCAGACTCATGGGGCAACTCCATGTGTTACTGAGTAGAACTGAGCTCCATAGGGTTTTCTTGGTTGTAATCTTTGTGAATGCAGATTGCCAGGTCTTTCTTCTGCAGCCCTACTGGGTGGGTTCAAACCACTAACCTTTAGGTAAGTAGCTAAGCACAAATGGTTTGTGCCATCCAGCGCAAATGGTTTGTGCCATCCATAGGCCTCAAAAAAAAAAAAATTAGATTTGTCTTTAAAAAGATAATTCTGAATGACTTAGAGATAATGGATTGGAGAAGACAAATTTAATAAGAAGTGGGACAATCAGTTCGTAAGTTGTTGTTCTAACATACTAAGCAAGAACTGAAGACAAGAACTGCTGGTGGCTGTGGAGAGAAGTGAGTGGGTGTGGGTTACATGCTGGAGGTGATAGCCTGGAGGTGAGGTGAGGGAGAGGGAGGCCAAAACCAAGGCTGTCACTCGACAAGACAGAGCTCACTGAGAGTTTGCTCCGAAACCCCAACACTTCTGACCAGGTCAGTCTCCACATATGTTTATTAGGAACCACACAGATTCTTGCAGGCTATCAGCAGGAAAGCACAGTGTGTTTCATTTCGTGGTTGAGCTCTCAAAAGAAATTAAAATTTTTCTTATTCTTTGTAGCCTAAAGAGCCTCTTTATTTTGTTGCATGGTACTTTTCCCAAGGTTTCCCAGTTTGACATTTATCTTCATTGCTTTGTTGAAAAGACACACCAGTAATTTTATTTTTAATATTATAAATGACCCTGTGCATATTTTACATTAATCTTCCTGAAAAGCAGTGGCATTTAGCCATTCTGTACCACAGCTCCCCAGAAAATAGGTCATTTTCTCCTCTTGTTTGTTCAGTAAACAATATGCAACTCTAATTTTATCTTGTAGAATTAATACTAATCACAAACAAATTACAGCTACAACTGAGACCACTGCAGGGACCAGGATTTAAATTATGCAGTGAAGACTGCTTGGAATAGGAGAGCAAAGGTGAGTGGGGTTGTGGATCATTCAGATGGGAGGAATAGACAGGAGCATATGACTATAAGTAGTGGCCTCTGGAGACACCGTTGCTTAAGGACCCTGGTGGATTCAGCCCCCTTCAAGACAGATGAGAGGACATCTTGCCTCCATTTAATCTTTGGTAGTAATCTCTGAGTGGTGCAAGCAGTTAATATGCTCACTGCTAACCTAAAGGTCAGAGGTTTGAGTCTACCCAGAGGCTCCTTGGAAGAAGGGCCTGGTGATCTACTACTGAAAAATCAGCCATTGAAAACTCTATGGAGCACAGTTCTACTCTTATACACATGGGGTCACCATTAATTGGAATTGACTCGTTGGAAACTGGCTTAGACAATAAGATTGGTTTTAATAATAGTGGAAGGAATGGCTGCTTGGTGAAGAGGAAAGGTAGTCATTGGGTGCTGATGCAGCTCTCAATCATGATAATAACGACTGCCACCCTCACTATTTATTAAGTGCTTATCATTTTTTTTTTTTAATCATATTCTAGGTACTACACCAAGGGCTTTATATGCATTATCTTATTTAGATCTTACAGCAATTACATGAAGTGGCTGTTATTACCTCCATGTTACTGAGATCCAAAGAGTTATAAAAAACATTCCCAAGGTCATAGAGTAAGTGGCAGAGCCAGGATTTTAACATGTCTGCCTGACTCTGAAGCCCATGTTCTTAATCAATATAATAGACCCATCAGAGGTGAAAACACAATTTTAAGAAATCCCAAGAATAAATGAGAGGGATAATTGTGGACATCAAGCCAGCAAAGTACCAGAGAATCCTTCAAAGAGGCCCAGGCAAGGAAGCTGGCAGGCTCAGGGAAACATGCGGAGTGGGAGGAGGGGTGAAAGTGAGGCCGACTGGGATTCTGGAAGATTTTTGTAAGGGCTGACAAGAATGTTTCTAGAAGAATGATGTACTAGGTAGGGCCCAGACACAGGGGAGCAAGAGGTGATCTGAATATCAGATTTCATAGTTTGTCCCCAGGGACCAGGCAAAAATCCTATCTCTACACGAGGTTGTTGGGGTCAAATGAGATAATTACGGAAAAGTATTTTGTAAGCCACTGAGTGCTAGCACCTGACATTCATGTAGGATTTCTCCAAACCCGTAAGGGCTCGCTCCCTCACTTCCTTGCCTTTACTTAAATGTCACCTTCTCACTGAGGCTTTCCCTGGTGACCTTACCTAAAACCTGCCCCCTGCCCTGGTACCAAAACACAAACATTTCATATCTCCCTTCTCTGCTGTATTTTTCTCCTTGCTACTTATAATTGGGTAATAACTTTCCTCACTGGACAATGAAAAAGGAAGAATTGATGCATTTGAATTGTGGTATTGGTGAAGAATATCGAATATATTGTGTGCTGCCAGAAAAATGAACAAATCAGTTTTAGAAGAGATACAACCAGAATGCTCCTTAGGGGTGAGGATGGTGAGACTCCTGCTTGCTTACTTTGGACATGTCATCAAGGAGGACCAATCGCTGGAAAAGGACATCATGGTTGGTAATGTGGAGGATTGGCAAAGGCGACGGAGGCCCTCTGTGAGAAGGATTGACACAGTGGGCTGACAATGGACTCAAACAAAGCTACTATCATAAAGATGGCGCAGGACTTGGCAACGTTTCATTGTTTATACATAAGGTCACCATGAGTTGGTGCAGATTCCACAGCAACAAAGAATAACAATACCCTCCTCGTTAATCTTATTGGTAGTCTTTCTGTTTTGCTAGCTTTAAGGGGCTGAAGACTCCACAGTGCCTATAACAGTGCCTGCCATATAGTGAGATCTCAATAAAAGTTTTTTGAAAGAGAAGTGAATGTATGCTCCTTAACAAATAATTTTGGGTCGTGGATTCAGAATCAGGGTTTATGTTTTATTCACAATGTAGAACTGAGTGTCAGAGAAAAGACATTTCACTGAAGAGGACTTCCACCTGGGCCCAACCACTATGGCAATGTGTGGACAAAGCTGTAATTTGTACAAATAAAAAGCCAACCATGCAAGAGGCTGATTGCAGTGATCATGACTGTTACCAGGCCCACATGGTGTCCTTTTCTAGAGAAAGGCCTCAGTCCAGAGCTGCAAACCCCATGTAGGGTGATGGCTACACACTTGTACTCATGGTGGAGCACTGACTGAGGGGTTAGTGCAGCTGCAGGAGGTACAGGCTACAGGGAGCCACTCCTGCATTGGAGGACTCACCACAAGTCTTGAGAGGCTGGGAGACTGTCAGAAAGTACCTCACATCCCAGACACAAAACCAGAGGGAAGCTGCGACCAGGGCTTCAGATAGGAATGAATAGCTTCAGTGTTGTTCAATTTGGTAGGCACTGACCAGGCAAAGAAATCTTAAAAGGGGGCAGAGTCTCTGTGGGGTTCACATTAACTGTATCCGAATTATTTGGTCTTTGTCTTTGGTTTCTGAGAGAGAAATCTAAACCCTTGGAATTTCCTGAGGCGGTTCGAACCTACCAACTGCTCCATGGGAGAAAGATGTGGCAGTGTACTTCTCTAAAGATTACAGCCTTGGAAACCCTATGGGACAGTTCCATTCTGCGTTACAGGGTCGATATAAGTTGGAATCAACTCAATGGCAGTGGGTTTGGTTTTTGGTTTTTGTTATCTGCAGGCCCCCAAACTGCACCTAAGAATCTATGCTGTCGAGGTGACTCAGGTGGGAGCTAACTAGGCCAGAAAGACCACCTTGTGCTATCAGCTGATCTCAGGGGAGATAGGATGATTTAATCATCATGACTATGTAATGAGACCCAATAAAGGCTTTGATTACAGAAGCTCCATGGGTTTCCTGGAAACCTGTAGTGGTTAAGTGCTATGGCTGCTAACAATAAAGGTTGGCAATTCAAATCCACCAGGTGCTCCTTGGAAACTCGATGGGGCAGTTCTACTCTGTCCTATAGGGTTGCTATGACTTGGAATCCACTCGACGGCAATGGGTTTGGTTTTGGTTTATGGGTTTCCTGGTTTGGTGGAAGACATCAGTGTGTGTGATAGAGTAGTGTGTATCTTTTTGGGATATAGAAACTCTGCATTGGGAACCCTCCTAGACTTTGTCCTATGCTTCTCTTCATTTGTATCATTTTTTCTGTCATAAACCTGTAATCGTAAGTATAGTGCTTTCTGAGAGTTCTGAGTCAGTGCAGTAAATTATTGAAACTTAAGGAGTAGTGGGAGCAGACAGGTCAGAAGTGAGGGGGCCCTGGGGACCCCCAAGCTTGTGGCTGGTGCCTGAGGTCTTGAGCTGACTTGGCAGCCTGGAAGACTGTGTCCTTTAACTTGTGAGGTCTGACCCAGCTCTGGGTGGTTAGGGTCCGAAGTGCTGCCTGTGCAGCTGGTGTCAGAACAGATGAGGCAGAGAAGTGAAAAGGTGGGAGTTTTGATTTATGTTGATTTTTATCCTCAGTCTCCTATGAAAAGCTCAAGGTTGTCTGCTTTGACTAGGAGTCAGTAACCTCCTCGCTTTTTTTAGTTTTCAGTTCTTTTCTCGAGAGCCTCATATTAGGGTCTGAATTTCTCAGAACCACAAAAGCAGGAGAAACTAATGAAGAAGGACAGCTGGATGACAGGCAGGGAAAAAGAGGAATAATAATAATGATGATGATGAAAATAAAGAAAAATATTCCATGAGTACTGTCTCAGTCACCTAATGCTACTATGACAGAAATACTACAAGTGGATGGATTTACCAAAGAGAAATTTATTTTCTCAGAGTCTAGTAGGCTAGAGGTCCAAATTCAGAGTGTCAGCTCCAGGGGAAGTCTTTCTCCCTCTGTTGGCTCTGGAGGAAGGCCCTTCTCATCCATCTTCACCTGGACTATGACTTTCTCTGTGAAGGAAATCTGGGTCCAAAGGACACGCTCTGCTCCCAGTGTTCCTTCTTGGTGGTATGAGGTCCCCCCAACTGCTCGCTTCTCTTTCCTTTTATCTGTTTCTTGTAACATAAAAGGTGGTGCAGGCCATACCCCAGGGAAACTCCCTTTACATTGGATTAGGGTTGTGACCTTAGTAAGGGTGTTACAATCCCACCCTAATCCTCTTTAATGGAAAATTACAATCACAAAATGGAGGACAACCACACAATACTGGGAATCATGGCCTAATCAAGTTGACACATATTTTGGGGGGACACAATTCAATCTATGGCTCCCCCAAATTTATGTCCTTCCTGCTTGTAAGACACATTCACCCCATCATATTATAGCAGAAGTCTTAAATCAACTCTGAGTCCAAAATCCAAAAATTCCTCTTCATCTGTGAAATCTAGAATACAAGTCATCTGCTTTGAAAGTACAATGGCAAAACAGGCACAAGCTAGACATTTCCACTGCAAATGGAAGAAATTGGAGGGAAAGAAGGTATAACAGGCACCAAGCAAGTCAGCAGAACACATTACATTAGCTCTCAAGGATTTGCAAATTTAATCCTCTGTTCTCTGAGACCATTTACACAAGGGCCCTGTTCTCCAGACTATAGGTATTGGCCACACTCTCCAGATTCTGAGTGGAGGCCCCTTGGCTCTGGGCTTCAGCTCCGCCTTCTAGGCCCACTGAGATGGCAACTCTGCTCCCTCAGCTTTAAGTGCACCATTCTCCTAGTCCTTCTGAGCAGCGACTTCATCCTTAGAAAGACCAGAGGCCATGGCTCTACCCTTTGAAACACCAGAGGTGGAGGCCATACCTTTTGAGACTGAAGCACCTCAGCTTTCTCTGTTCCTTGTCTCTTCAGCTTCTGCTTCCTGGTCCCTTGGCCTCTCGGTCCTTGGGCCTCATGTCCACATCTGCCCTGCCAGGGCAAGTGTTCCAAAGCTCTGCAGCTCCACCAATAAGTGCTGGAGGCACCCCACTCCTGCAGCAAGTTTCCTGTACACAGGCACTCAGGTTTTCGCTCTGTGGGTTGGCTCCAGCAATGACTCGCTCTGGTCTTCTGGTTCTGCTGCCACTGGTTTTCTGCTACTGCCAGTCCTCCATCCATTCACAGTTTCAACGTGCTTCCACATTTTAGGTACCTGTTAGACCAGTACCCCACTCTCTCGGTACCAAATTCTGTCTTAGTCATCTAGTGCTGTTGTAAAAGAAATACCACAAGTGGTTGGCTTTAACAAAGGGAAATTTATTTTCTTACAGTCTAGTAGGCTAGAAGTCCAAATTCAGGGTGTCAGCTCCAGGGGAAGGCTCTGGAGGAAGGTCCTTCTCACCAACCTTCCCCTGGACTAAGAGCTTCTCTGTGCAGGAACCCCAGGTCCAAAGGACATGTTCTGTTCCCGGTGCTTCTTTCTTGGTGGTATAATGTCCCCCCTCTTTGCTCGCTTCCCTTTCCTTTTAATTCTTGTAAGGTAAAAGGTGGCACAGGCCATACCCCAGAGAAACTCCCTTTTCTTTGGATCAGGGATGTGACCTTAGTGAGGGTGTTACAATCACAAAATGGAGGACAACCACACAATACTGGGAATCATGGCCTAACCAAGTTGACACATATTTTGGGGGGACCCAGTTCAATCCATGACAAGTGCCTACTATGTATCAGATATTTTACTTAGTCTTTTTTTGTGTATTATCTTTCATCAGCGTCCTGGAATGGATATCACTGAAATATACAAGATGATTGATTATGTTAATCTCAAAAATAAGCCCTGTTTAAGTTGCACTGGGCAAGAAGAAATCTGTTTGGCTAATTAGAAAATCCAGGTTCCCAGGCATACAGGGATTCATTCCACATTTTCGTGTATTTCTCAAACACCCAGGGGTTTCTTCCAGGTACTATATGCTTGAGAGTGAAGTGCTAAGGAACATTGAGAGAAAATAGATGAGAAAACAGACAGGACATGATGGGACAGGTCTATGAGGACACCGATAGGAGTATTGGTCCCACAGGGCTTGGGCAGATCCGCCAGGTTGCAGAGGCACCAGGCACACATGTCCTCTCTCAGTTCAGGAAGGGTCTAAAGAATAGAGTGATTCTGCCATGAGTCCCTGGTTTCACCCAGAAATCCAACTGGGCAGTACGAAGATGACCCATTTTAACTGGGCCTGATGTAAAGTTATTAATTATGTGGCTGTCCCAAACCTCCATGAGTCTTTGCAATTTGAAAGCATAGGCCAGAGGCTGAGGAAAGAGTTTTGGTTTTGGAGACAGACAGGCCAAACCTGAATCCTGGCTCCACCCTTGGTATTGTGGTCTTGCGCAAAGTACTCAGATGCCTTGAGCTTCGGTATCTATCTTGTGGGGTTGTTTCAAGGTTTAGAAAAACTACATGTAAGGCTCAGTGCTCAGTACATGGTGCTCAATAAATGGCAGATGATGAATAAAACATGGTCCACACTCTTGAGGCCATCTAAGTATATTGGGGCAAATGAATGCATAAATAGCAATACTATAAAAAAATACTATAGTCAGGACTAAAATATGTGTGTTGTAGCACTTTTAAAACAGCCACAATTTTTTAATAGTCCTTTTAAGATCATTGTAATTATATGGCTATAATCCCCTTAAGTGGATTATTGAGAGGTAGGGTTTCCCCCTTGACTATGGATTGGCTTGTGGCTGCTTTGACTGCTTCACATGTGATGGGAGCCACCATGTAACTTTTGAGGCCAGGTCATAAAAGGCCATGCAGCTCTCACAGCAGCTGACATGTAAGTGAAGCCATCCTGGAACCCGCATACCAGTCAACCTGCCAGCTGAGTACTGCTCTGCGACCTCTGTCAATGCCACCCAGCACCAAAAATTTACCCAGTTGAAACCTGCTCAAGTTTTTGACCCACAGAATCGTGAGATATAATAAAATGGTTGTTGTTTTAAGCCACTGCACGCTGGGGTAATGCTACTCAGAAATAGATAACTGGAGTGTAGGAATTACAGGCACACAGTGAAAGGTGCCTAACTATGGAGCAAAGGAATGCTCTGGAGGTGACACCTGAAGTATATGAGCAGGAGCTTATCAGACAGGGAGAGGGGACCACAGATCTCTAGAGAAAGAGGATGGCATGTTTACGAGTACAGAGACCATGGCAAGCTCAGGGAACAGCAAATTGTCTATGTGATCAGAGTATGAGGTGGGGAGGCAGTGTCTGGAGCCCAAACTGAAAAAACAAGCAGAAATCAATTCATAAAAGTCTTGAATGACATTCCAGAGTTTGGCCTTTATCCTATGGATGATGAAGAGTATCTAAAATACTTTCGGAAGGGACAGGACCATAGCAGGGGACAGGACATGTTGAAGGGGTGTGGAGAAAGGCTTGAGGGTGGGAGGGAAAAGGGGTGTGGTTGCTGTTGGTCCGAGGGCTAGCACAGGAGTTCAGGGAGGCCTGGGTCAGGACAGAGGAGAGAGGAGGTGACTGGTGAGAGGTATTTCAAGGTAGAATTGTCATGACAGGACTATGGGGATGAAGGAGGAAGAAGTACAAGATGACACTGAGACTTAAGCATCCAGGCAATGGAAGGCCTTTATCTGGCAAAGAGAGATGGGCAGAGTAGGCTGCTGCCATCTGGGACTGCAGTAGGGACAAAGGAGCATGGATGATCCAGTTGACTCCTGCTGCAGCTGGACTATCCTTTCTCCTTATCTTGCAAGGCCTCCCAGGGCCTTGTAGGGCAGCTACTGTGGTGTCAGCACAGCTGAGAAGGGGAGCTTGGGGAGTGCCAGGAGGACTCTGCTGTGGCTTGGGGTAGCATATCTAAGATGTTCCTGAGGTGAGGGAGCATTCTGGAAAGGCGGGGCTCCAGGAAGAGATGATGCAGGGTCCTCTGTGTGGGATTCATTGGCTGCAGAAGAACAATGTGTGGGGAGAAAGGGCCTGGCCACTCAGCTTGCTCTGTCCCTATCACCACGGCACCCCCATCACAAGCAGATTCCTCCACAAGCCCCACATCTTGCCTCTCCTCTTCGCTCTACCATCTCCTCTACTAACTCCTTGTCATGATGGGTGGTCTCTGAGGCTACGAGGGCCAGGACTGATTTTAGTCCAGGTAGCCCAGCTCCACAGGCTCTGCCTACTTTGTAGTCACTGCAATGGTAGATTAGAGGTTGTGGGTTTCTGAGTTGAAGCCAAGAGTGGCTGAAGATGGAGGAATGTCTTCTTCCCTCCCCTCCTCTGCTCCAGGGGCTCACCAGCTTCACTGCAAAGTCTACATCTCCACGGGAAAGCAGGCGGAGCTAAATTCCAAGATCTGTGGGAACGAGTCAAGCTTCTTTCTCCGGGCCACCTGTACCACCTGCCAACTGTTTGTGGAGTCAACCATCCCTGGTGTGGCCCTGTCATGGTGCCAGGGGAAAGGCAGAGAGCCACATCACTGCTCTAGCACCTCTCCCTCCTGTGGTAAGTGTTGTTGTCTTAGTCATCTAGTGCTGCTACAACAGAAATACCACAAGTGGATGGCTTTAACAAAGAAGAGTTTATTCCCTCACAGTCCAGGAGGCTAGAAGTCCGAATTCAGGGCACTGGCTCCAGGCGAAGGCTTTCTTTCTCTGTTGGCTCTGGAGGAAGGTTCTTGTCATCAGTCTTCCCTTGGTCTGGGAGCATCTCAGTGCAGGAACCTCAGGTCCAAAGGATGTGCTCTGCTCCCAGTGCTGCTTTCTTGGTGGCATAAAGCCCCCATGTCTCTCTGCTTGCTTCTCTCTTCTATATCTCCTAAGACATTGGCTTAAGGCACTATCTAATCTTGTAGACCTCATCAATATAACTGCTGCTAATCCTTCTTATTACATCATAATGATGGGATTTACAACACATAGGGAAATTACGTCAGATGATAAAACGGTAGACAACCGTACAATGGTACAAGGGAATCGTGACCTAGCCAAGTGGACAGATATTTTGGGGGGACACAATTCAATCCATGACAGATGTGGTTAGAAATGACACACAGGGTCACAGCCTTCCAAGCCACAGCACCGCTTCCTGCCTCACCTCAGAGCACAGTGAGTGGTGGGAGCAAGGGTTTTGATGTCAAGCCCACCTTGACCATTTACTAGTTGTGTGACCATCAATGTGTCCATCCTCTCTGAGCCTCAGTTTCCTCTTCTGTAAAAAGGGGAAGAATATCTTTTCTGCAGGGTAATCATAAGGATTAAGTAGAGTTTAGGAAAGTAACCAGAGAGGGTCTGGCTCATGACATTTCCCCTCCAGCCCTCCCAGCTGGGGCTCTGTCTTACTGATGAGAATAATGAGCAGCCAGCTCCCTTCTGAGCGCAGATTGTCAGCCACCAGCATAGAGTGTCTCTCTCCTCCTCTCAGCACACACCTGCCTCTTGTTGGATGATTGCAGTCCTGGCTTCACAGGGCTCTACTGTGCTGGCTTCCTCTCATAGCTCTTTGTTGAAGTGCTTGGCATACCAGTGGGGAGAGGGCAGGTGCCAGGTGGGACGGAGGAGGCTGGCTTGGACCCCGGGAGTTCAGGCAGCTCTGCAGTCTGATCCCTGAACATGAGGGAGCACCAGAGCCATTTCTGGACCTGTCAAGAGCAGTGCCAGAAGCAGCCTCCTTGCCTGTTGCAGATTGTGGGCCAAGGACTGATGCTGTCAATGCTGGTGACTGGGAATCGTGTAAGTCATCGACAGGGCCTGGTCTGCTGCCTTGTGAGGCCTTATGTCAAAAATAGGCTTGCGACACCATGTGCTTTGCAAAGAAAATCCCTCAGGAAGATGCTTGGGCCCAGAATATCTTTCTGCTGAGCAGCCTATTTTCTGGAAAGGTCATTCCAAACCTCTGAGGCCTCCTGCCAGGGGAAAGTGGAGGGTGGGTGAGGAAGGGGAAGAGATGGGCACAGTGTGGTGATGAACTAGTTCAGCATCTCTGGATTTTACCAAGAGTCTGGTGCTAGAGGCCTTTGCGAGCAGCACTCTGATTTTATTACATCTCAGAATGCAAATGGAGCTGAGAACCCCTAGTCAGAAGAGTCAACAAGAGTCAGGGGATGTGGGCACCACTCTGTCTGTCACCATAGTGAGTAGTTTTCCTTTGGATCTTCTTATAAAGGCCACTTTACTGATGGCAAAACTCTCTCTCTTCAATGAGAATAAACAAGCACAAGTCTTTGAAGATAATTGATACTGCATTGTTCAAAAAGGATTTGAGATGACTTGCAAGTACATATAATATAAACATGAATAGATAATTCGGGTGACCAAAGGGTAATATTGCATCACAAATGTGCCATAAGATTTCTACATGATAACTAAAACTTGGTTAAAGTACATTTCTCTGCTTGCTAGCAGCCAAATCACAAAGGGAAACAGGACCAATGACATGATTGAAAGTGTTCATAGGAAAATGAATGCTTTTCTTGACATTGAGCATTGAGAGAAATAGCTTTTGTGGGTCCTCATAAGTGCCATAGCTGACAGGATCTTCGCCTGCATCCGTATAGTCAATACCACAGCATGTTCACTTAGCCAGTTCCTATAGTGCTACCTCTGAAGCACTTAAAGCAACCGCCTGTTAGATCTAACAAATGTGGCTGTATCAAATTAGCGAAGAATTAAAAATAATATGCAACAGACTGGGAAATCTGGAGGACCAGGGAATTAACACCAACATAGCTGAAAAAAAATCAGATAAAAGAATTAAAAAAAATGAAGAAACCCTAAGAAACATGTGGAACTCTATCAAGAAGGATAACTTGCGTGCGATAGGAGTCCCAGAACAGGGAGGGAGGTCAGAAAACACAGAGAAAATAGTTGAAGATCTCCTGACAGAAAACTTCCCTGACATCATGAAAGACGAAAGGATATCTATCCAAGATGCTCATCGAACCCGATTTAAGATTGATCCAAAAAGAAAAACACCAAGACATATTATCATCAAACTTGCCAAAACCAAAGATAAACAGAAAATTTTAAAAGCAGCCAGGGAGAAAAGAAAGGTCTCCTTCAACGGAGAATCAATAAGAATAAGTTCAGACTACTCAGCAGAAACCATGCAGGCAAGAAGGGAACGGGACGACATATACAGAGCACTGAAGGAGAAAAACTGCCAGCCAAGGATCATATATCCAGCAAAACTCTCTCTGAAATATGAAGGCGAAATTAAGATATTTACAGATAAACACAAGTTTAGAGAATTTGCAAAAACCAAACCAAAGCTACAAGAAATACTAAAGGATATTGTTGGGTCAGAAAACCAATAATATCAGATACCAACATAATACAAGGTCACAAACAGAACATCCTGATATCAACTCAAATAGGGAAATCACAAAAACAAATTAAGATTAATTAAAAAAAAA
Source organism: Elephas maximus indicus (assembly GCF_024166365.1). NCBI lineage: Eukaryota > Metazoa > Chordata > Mammalia > Proboscidea > Elephantidae > Elephas > Elephas maximus. Next base: position 48,517,111 of record NC_064830.1, read on the forward strand.
TGCTCATAACCAGGAATCACTGAAGCCAATACGTAAAAGATCACAATAATCAAAAAGAGGGACTAAATACAGGTGGCATAGAACTGCCATATGGAGAGTGATACAAGGCGATATAGAACAATACAAGTTAGGTTTTTACTTAGAAAAATAGGGGTAAATATTAGGGTAACCACAAAGAGGTATAAAAACTCCATAACTCAAGATAAAAGCCAAGAAAAACGTAACGACTCAACAAACATAAAGTCAAACACTACAAAAATGAGGATCCCACAATTTACTAAGAAAAACATCTCAGCACAAAAAAAGTTTGTGGAAAAATGAAATTGTCAACAACACACATAAAAAGGCATCAAAACGACAACACTAAACACTTATTTATCTATAATTACGCTGAATGTAAATGGACTAAATGCACCAATAAAGAGACAGAGAGTCTCGGACTGGATAAAGAAACACAATCCATCTATATGCTGCCTACAAGAGACACACCTTAGACTTAGAGACACAAACAAACTAAAACTCAAAGGATGGAAAAAAATATATCAAGCAAACAATAAGCAAAAAAGAAGAGGAGTAGCAATATTAATTTCTGACAAAATAGACTTTAGACTTAAATCCACCACAAAGGATAAAAAAGGACACTACATAATGATAAAAGGGACAATTAATCAGGAAGACATAACCATATTAAATATTTATGCACCCAATGACAGGACTGCAAGATACATAAATCAAATTTTAACAGAACTGAAAAGTGAGATAGACACCTCCACAATTATAGTAGGAGACTTCAACACACCACTTTCGGAGAAGGACAGGACATCCAGTAAGAAGCTCAATAGAGACAGGGAAGACCTACTTACAACAATCAACCAACTTGACCTCATTGACTTATACAGAACTCTCTACCCAACGGCTGCAAAGTATACTTTTTTTTCTAGCGCACATGGAACATTCTCTAGAATAGACCACATATTAGGCCATAAAACAAACCTTCACAGGGTTCAAAACATCGAAATATTACAAAGCATCTTCTCAGACCACAAGGCAAGAAAACTAGAAATCAATAACAGAAAAACTAGGGAAAAGAAATCAAATACTTGGAAACTGAACAATACCCTCCTGAAAAAAGACTGGGTTATAGAAGACCTTAAGGAGGGAATAAGGAAGTTCATAGAATGCAACGAGAATGAAAACACTTCCTATCAAAACCTCTGGGACACAGCAAAAGCAGTGCTCAGAGGTCAATTTATATCGATAAATGCACACATACAAAAAGAAGAAAGAGCCAAAATCAGAGAACTGTCCCTACAACTTGAACAAATAGAAAGTGAGCAACAAAGGAATCCATCAGGCACCAGAAGAAAACAAATAATAAAAATTAGAGCTGAACTAAATGAATTAGAGAACAGAAAAACAATTGAAAGAATTAACAAAGCCAAAAGCTGGTTCTTTGGAAAAATTAACAAAATTGATAAACCTTTGGCTAGACTGACTAAAGAAATACAGGAAAGGAAACAAATAACCTGAATAAGAAACGAGAAGGGCCACATCACAACAGACCCAACTGAAGTTAAAAGAATCATATCAGATTATTATGAAAAATTGTACTCTAACAAATTTGCAAACCTAGAAGAAATGGATGAATTCCTGGAAAAGCACTACCTACCTAAACTAACACATTCAGAAGTAGAACAACTAAATAAACCCATAACAAAAAAAGAGATTGAAATGGAAATCAAAAAACTCCCAACAAAAAAAAGCCCTGGCCCGGACGGCTTCACTGCAGAGTTCTACCAAACTTTCAGAGAAGAGTTAACACCACTACTACTAAAGGTATTTCAAAGCATAGAAAATGACGGAATACTACCCAACTCATTCTATGAAGCCACCATCTCCCTGATACCAAAACCAGGTAAAGACATTACAAAAAAAGAAAATTACAGACCTATATCCCTCATGAACATAGATGCAAAAATCCTCAACAAAATTCTAGCCAATAGAATCCAACAACACATCAAAAAAATAATTCACCACGATCAAGTGGGATTTATACCAGGTATGCAAGGCTGGTTTAATATCAGAAAAACCATTGATGTAATACACCACATAAATAAAACAAAAGATAAAAACCACATGATCTTATCAATTGATGCAGAAAAGGCATTTGACAAAGTCCAACACCCTTTTATGATAAAAACTCTCAGGAAAATAGGAATTGAAGGAAAATTCCTCAACATAATAAAGGGCATCTATGCAAAGCCAACAGCCAATATCACTCTAAATGGAGAGAACCTGAAAGCATTTCCCTTAAGAACGGGAACCAGACAAGGATGCCCTTTATCACCGCTTTTATTCAACATTGTGCTAGAAGTCCTAGCCAGGGCAATTAGGCTAGACAAAGAAATAAAGGGGATCCGGATTGGCAAGGAGGAAGTAAAATTATCTCTATTTGCAGATGACATGATCTTATACACAGAAAACCCTAAGGAATCCTCCAGAAAACTACTGAAACTAATAGAAGAGTTTGGCAGAGTCTCAGGTTATAAGATAAACATACAAAAATCACTTGGATTCCTCTACATCAACAAAAAGAACATCGAAGAGGAAATCACCAAATGAATACCATTCACAGTAGCCCCCAAGAAGATAAAATACTTAGGAATTAAATCTTACCAAGGATGTAAAAGACCTATACAAAAAAAACTACAAAACTCTACTACAAGAAATTAAAAAGGACATACTTAAGTGGGAAAACATACCTTGCTCATGGATAGGAAGACTTAACATAGTAAAAATGTCTATTCTACCAAAAGCCATCTATACATACAATACACTTCAGATCCAAATTCCAATGTCATTTTTTAAGGTCATAGAAAAACAAATCACCAACTTCATATGGAAGGGAAAGAAGCCTCGGATAAGCAAAGCATTACTGAAAAAGAAGAAGAAAGTGGGAGGCCTCACTCTACCTGATTTCAGAACCTATTATACAGCCACAGTAGTCAAAACAGCCTGGTATTGGTACAACAACAGGCACATAGACCAGTGGAACAGAATTGAGAACCCAGATATAAATCCATCCACATATGAGCAGCTGATATTTGACAAAGGCCCAGTGTCAGTTAACTGGGGAAAAGATAGTCTTTTTAACGAATGGTGCTGGCATTACTGGATATCCATTTGCAAAAAAATGAAACAGGACCCATACCTCACACCAAGCACAAAAACTAACTGCAAGTGGATCAAAGACCTAAACATAAAGACTAAAACGATAAAGATCATGGAAGAAAAAATAGGGACAACCCTAGGAGCCGTAATACAAGGCATAAACAGAATACAAAACATTACCAAAAATGACAAAGAGAAACCAGATAACTGGGAGCTCCTAAAAATCAAACACCTATGCTCATCTAAAGACTTCACCAAAAGAGTAAAAAGACCACCTACAGACTGGGAAAGAATTTTCAGCTATGACATCTCCGACCAGCGCCTGATCTCTAAAATCTGCATGATTCTGTCAAAACTCAACCACAAAAAGACAAACAACCCAATCAAGAAGTGGGCAAAGGATATGAACACACATTTCACTAAAGAAGATATTCAGGCAGCTAACAGATACATGAGAAAATGCTCTCGATCATTAGCCATTAGAGAGATGCAAATTAAAACTCTGATGAGATTCCATCTCAACTCCAACAAGGCTGGCATTAATCCAAAAAACACAGAATAATAAATGTTGGAGAGGCTGCGGAGAGATTGGAACTCTTATACACTGCTGGTGGGAATGTAAAATGGTACAACCACTTTGGAAATCTATCTGGCGTTACCTTAAACAGACATAGAACTACCATACAACCCAGAAATTCCACTCCTCGGGATATACCCTAGAGAAACAAGAGCCTTCACACAAACAGATATATGCACACCCATGTTTATTGCAGCTCTGTTTACAATAGCAAAAAGGTGGAAGCAACCAAGGTGTCCATCAACGGATGAATGGGTAAATAAATTGTGGTATATTCACACAATGGAATACTACGCATCGATAAGGAACAGTGACGAATCTGTGAAACATTTCATAACATGGAGGAACCTGGAAGGCATTATGCTGAGCGAGATCAGTCAGAGGCAAAAGGACAAATATTGTATAAGACCACTATTATAAGATCTTGAGAAATAGTATAAACTGAGAAGAACACGTACTTTTGTGGTTATGGGGGGGGAGGGAGGGAGGGAGAGGGCTTTTTACTGATTAATTAGCAGATAAGAACTGCTTTAGGTGAAGGGAAGGACAACACTCAATACATGGAAGGGCAGCTCAATTGGACTGGACCAAAAGCAAAGAAGTTTCCGGGATAAAATGAATGCTTTCAAAGGTCAGCGGAGCAAGGGCGGGGGTTTGGGAACCATGGTTTAAGGGGACTTCTAAGTCAATTGGCAAAATAATTCTATTATGAAAACATTTTGCATCCCACTTTGAAATGTGGCGTCTGGGGTCTTAAATGCTAACAAGCGGCCATCTAAGATGCATCAATTGGTCTCAACCCACCTGGATCAAAGGAGAACAAAGAACACCAAGGTCACACGACAACTAAGAGCCCAAGAGACAGAAAGGGCCACATGAACCAGAGACCTACATCATCCTGAGACCAGAAGAACTAGTTGGTGCCCAGCCACAATGATGACTGCCCTGACAGGGAGCACAATAGAGAACCCCTGAGGGAGCAGGAGATCAGTGGGATGCAGACCCCAAATTCTCATAAAAAGACCATACTTAATGGTCTGACTCTGACTAGAGGAATCCCGGTAGTCATGGTCCCCAAAACTTCTGTTGGCATAGGACAGGAACCATCCCCGAAGACAACTCATCAGACATGAAGGGGACTGGTCAGAGGGTAGCAGAGAGATGCTGATGAAGAGTGAGCTAATTATATCAGGTGGACACTTGAGACTGTGTTGGCATCTCCTGTCTGGAGGGGGGATGGGAGGATAGAGAGAGTTGGAAGCTGGCAAAATTGTCACGAAAGGAGAGACTGGAAGGGCTGACTCATTAGGGGGAGAGCAAGCGGGAGTAAGGAGTAAGATGTGTATAAACTTATATGTGACAGACTGACTTGATTTGTAAACGTTCACTTGAAGCTCAATAAAAGTTAATAAAAATAAATAAATAAATAAAAAATAATATGTAACACCAGCAAAGACGTAGCGAAGTAGGTACACATTGCTGGTGAGAATAAGAACTGACAGAATTTTTATAGAAAACAGCTTGGCACTATGTTTCAGAAACCTTAAAACTTTTGTCTACATTTTTAGATCTTGAAGTTCCACTTCTAGAAAACTTCTTGAGGAAGTAGACAGTTATGGAGATATTTAGACCCATAAGAAGCAGATTATCACAGCATAAAAGTAAAAACAAAGAAACAAAAAGTCCAACGACAGGGGAAGGGTAATAAAAGCTGTCACCCTATATCACAGGAAGAGATGTTTTTGAGGAACTTTTACTAACATGAGAAAATTTTCGTAATAAATTAGGTTAAAAAAAAAACAAAAAACAATTATATCTATGCCTATTGGAACAGCATGGTAAAACCTATTTATACACACAGAAAGAAAAACTAGAAGGAAATATATCAAATTGTTAACCAAAGTTACCCCTGAGCTGGAGGCTCGTGAATCCATTTTCTTTTTTACAACTTTCTGAATTTATGTGATCTATCATGCGCATGTTAACTTTTATAATCAGCACAAAGGATGTAAAGTTACTCCAAAAGAAGCCTGAGAGAGTCAGTCCTTCCCTGTCTCCATCTAGGCCAATGCTCAAACCCTAATGATGCCAATTTGCCCCTGGTTTGTATTCATGAAACTCTTTCAAGCACTATCATGCCATTATCTCATTAGGGTTTCACAATCACTTCAGGAGGCAGCAGGGAGGGATTCTACCCTATTTTAGAGGAGAAAAGTGATCCTTAGGGAGGGACCACTTGAATGGAGTCTCCGCTTTATTTTCAGGAATCCACAGGTCATTCACAGCCCTGCTCTCCCCTGCCTCCAGCGCTGCCTGCAGAATCAGGGCCTGTGCAGGTGGTGGAGATGGCAAGACTAGCTCTACGCATGGCTAGATCACCAAGCTGTCAGCGCCTCTCAGAGTGACTGAGGACCCAGGACACCCACAGACCGGGCAAGATTTCTAAATCACAGCTTCAGGACCCAAGCTTCTGGCAGAGGCACAAATTGCTACTTTGCCACCCGTAGTGAATCTTGACATCTGATTTCCATTGCCAGCGAAATTAGCAAATCAACTAAACACCGATGTATTTTGTGTTTCATCTTATGTCAGATTTAACGTGTTTCAGGTACAATAGAGTGCAGAGGAGTTTGGATTTAGTGGCTCAGGGTAAATGGTAAACAGTCTATCGCATCCATTTCCCTCACTGAATGAAGAGGAAGCAATTCTTGCGTCCATCTGCCAGCAGGGGCGTATTATATGTGATGAAACCCGTGTGTCATTGTTCACTACAGATTAGCAAATACGCACAAGTAACCCCGTGCTTACATTGCTTACTGGATCATCTCTCCCTGTCAGGGATTGTAAATTTGAAAAGAGGCTTTGATTCTGCAGGAAGGTGCTATGGGGTTGGAAAAGAGACAGATGCCAGCCATACCCAGAAGCCGAATCTTTGATGTCATGAAAAAATGTGAAATCATTCACTACAGATGATCTGGTAAGCGAGGTAAGCACCGTACCTACCTCGCCTGTTGGATAATCTACACTGTCTGTCAGAATCTCCGAACTGACAACAGGAAATGAATGAATCAGAGGCAGCCAACCTGGCCAGCAGTGCTCAAGAGCTGATCATTTGCTCCAATCAGTGGAATAATGTCACTCATCATTTCTTACTCTGATAGTCAGAGAGTGCTCCTTCTAGAATATTCTGAGGGTGGAGTCTCTGATCCAGTTCGAGGAGGAGGGACCCTGACCATTTCTCTGAAGGCCCAGGTACTCTCTCTCTCTGCTTAGAATCTGCCGTTGATAGCAGGCTTCTGTAATGGTGGGGGAGTCTCTGACCAGTCAATGTGACTCTTGGCTAGCGGGTGGTGGCCTTTCTGTTTGAAAATGGCAGAATAGGCTTCTAGTGTGCATTTGCTGAACCAACCTTATGATAATTTGGGAGATCTGAGGCCTTTCCTCATTTATTTTTTCCTTACCAACTTTACTGAGAAATACATGCTTTGCATATAACAAACCATACTCATTTAAAGAACACAAATCAGTGAGGTATGACCGTGATATACACCTGTGGAACCATCACCATAATCAAAATACAGAACATTCCCATTACCCTCAAAAGATTCCTCATGCCCCTTTATAGTCCATCCTTCCCTCTATCCCTGGGCCCAGGCAACTACTGGTCTTCATTTGTCACTATAGATCAGTTTGTGGTTTAGATAAATGGAATCGCATGGTATGGACTCTTTTGTGTCTTTCTCCCCATTCCTGATTGCACCACCCATTGAGCTCAGAGTCAGACCTTGGAGGGTGGATATCAGCAATGAGAAGCGTCTGTTTGGGATTAGTGTACACGTATGGAGGGGCTATGACAATCTTCTGAGAAGCCACCCAAATTAGCCACTGACCATACCAGCTTCCAAGCATGAGCCCAATTCTACAGATTGGTGTGGCCAGATCACTCCATTTTTTTACTCACTCTGCAAGCCCACATGCAACTAATTTGGAACATGATTTTCCCCAAATGTTAGGACTACAAGATTCCCATGTCTCTGCCCCAAAGTATTGAGTCCTGGGAGGAGCTGAGGACAAGAGAAAGTAATAGCATGTGATAAGGTACTTTACGTATGATAAAAAAAATGATAGCAGACTGAATTATCACAGCAATCCTGGAGGTTTAGCTATCTCCATTTTCCAGATCAGAAATAATTTTTGAGGGTCTAATAACTTTCCAAAGGCCACTTGACTGTTTAGTACCAGAGTTCTCTGTCAGACTCCAACACCTGTGTTCCTTCCCTTACTCCCCACTTCCTCATGGGTGGAGAAGCCTCTGATGATAAAGACAGTGGGAAGTGCAGGTGGCGTCACCACTGCAGCCAATGCCCCCACAAAGTGTGCACACACATACACACACACACACAATACCCCAACTGAAAACATAGCTTTACCCATAGTTATCCACCGTTCAGTGAATCCAGGAATCCACTGGAAAGCCCAAAGACCCCTGTGATGAGGCCCCTGGACTGAATGGAACCCAGGAGTAGAAAGTGTCTCAATATGGGGCCAGCTAGTGTTGGAGGCAAACGTTCTTCCTTACTCTCCTGCAGAACATGGGTGATCTTGAGATTCGTGCCCAAGCGACCCATCCAGACGGCAGATCCCTGACTAACCTCCTCCCATCTCCTCAGACTCTGCCCCAACCTTGAGAACCTCGGAACCTTGGTAGCAATTCCTGCTTTCCTGGACCAGCCTCAAGCTCCCCTCTGGATTTGATCCCTTCATCTCAAACCAGCTCCATATCCTCCCAGGCACTGATTTCAGGAAATCCTAGCCCTCCAGGGGTACTGCCTGCCAGCCGCAGGGCCATAGCTCAGCCCTGAACTCTGTATTCCCTCCCCTAGGCTCTGCTGATACCACTCTGGTGAACCCAGGGCAGATTCATCCCAATTCAGAGCAACTCCAGGACACCCTCCACATGCCATGTGAGACTGCAGAGGTAAATAAAACATGGTATGGTCTTTGTCTCCGAGGTTCTCAAGGCAGATATGCCAGTGTGCTGGGGGCTGCCAGACTGAACAGAAGTGTACTTTCTGCCTTCTGACCACGCCATGGTTATTAATTAACTTGGAGCTAACTGTCAAGAACAGATATGCCTGCTTAGCAATGAGCAGTGGGAGCATTTCCATGAGCACTTGGGAGAAACACTGAAATAAGCCCACTAAAGATAATCATTTGTTAGAGCGGTGGGGTGTGTGTGGGGAGGGAGTGACTGAGCTGCTGCTCTGACCTGCTGGGGTCTGCCTACAGCTAAGGCCTTGGCCCCTTCCTTAGATGGCACAGAGGAGAATCAGCTCCAAATTCTGGGCCTCCAAGCAAAGAATCTGGGAAGCTTGTCACCTCTTGTCGTTTTTTTTTGGTTGCTGTTGAGTCGATTCCAATTCATACTGACCCTATGTGTGTCAGAGCAGAACTGCTCCATAGCATTTTCAATGCTATGACCTTTTGGAAGCAGGTGGCCAGGCCTGTCTCTTGAGGTGCCTCTGGGTGGGTTTGAACTGCCAGCCTTTCGGCCAGTAGTCAAGTGCTTAACCATCACCTCTTACTTCTTATTAATTGTGAGAAATTGGTTGTGTAGTCCTAGCCACTCTTGAGATGCAGGGATGACTTGGGCGATGAAGTGGAAGGAAAGGGAGGGAGCAGGTGAGGACCCTTAACCTCCATTGCCTTTCAGGCTCCAGCCTCAGGAATAATGAGTGTTCAGTAAATGAGCTGTCACAAAGCAGACCCTCTACAGCTGCAGAAAGTGCCTTCTGTGAGCCACAGATGACCTTTTCCACCTGTAACTGTGATTTACTCTAAGGATGTGGTTCTCAAACTTCAGCACGCCTCAGAATCACTTGGAGGGCTTTTAAAAACACAGATTGCTGGGCCCACCCCCAGAATTTCTTATTTCTGTAGGTGTAGGGTAGAAAGTGAGGACCCTGGGTAGTACAAATGGTTTGCTCTTGGCTGTTAACCAAAAGGTTGGTGGATCAAACTCACCCAGAAGTACCATGGAAGAAAGACCTGGCAATCTACTTCTACAAAGACTACAGCCAAGAAAACCCTGTGGAGCAGTTCTATGCTGTAACAAACTGGGTTGCCATGAGTTGGAATCAACTCGAGGGCAGCAGGTTTGGTTTTGGTTGGATTAAAGGGTAAAAAGTAGAGCCTGATAATTTGCACTTTTAATTATGCAAACCTTGAAGATGCTGGTCCTGAGACCACTCCCTGAGAACCTCTGCTGTAAGGATTTTGTGTAAGGGACTCCTGTAGGGGTTTGCAGGGCTGCCTTGAAGGCTGTCCCATCAACTTGATGTGGGCTGAGGAACTGGTCCCCAAGTAGAAGGGAAAATTTGGGCAAGTCTGCTCCCTTCTCCCAGAGGCAACCCAGGTTCTGGAGAGCTTGTAAGAATGAGTTACAGGATTCTGCCCCCTCCCAGTGAATGAGAGCCTCCCTATCCATCCAAGGCTGGCTTGGCACACTCTACCCGGGCAGATGGTCCCCCGGGGTGGTCCATCTGGGTCTGCTTATGAGAATGAGTGAACTCTGTCTGTAAAGTGCTGGTAGCTCTCTGGAGAGGGCATCTTAGCAGAATCACTGTAATAATAAATGCTTTCCGTTCATACGGTGTGCTGTGGCTTTAGCTCATTGGGCTCTACAGCAACTTGGACAATTAGGTAGATAGAAAGCAAGGTGAGAAGGTGGCCGTGTACCGATAGTGTTATTTTATGGTTGAAAACTGAGATTCAGAGATACCAATTCACAAAGTCAGCTGGGCAATTTCAGTTAGAATTTTTTTTTTTAAGTGCTGCAAACAATTAAGCACTTGGCTGCTAACCAAAAGGTTGGAGGTTCATGTCTACCCAGTAGTGCCTTAGAAGAAAGGCCTGGTAATCTACTGAAAAATCAGCCATTGAAAACCCTATGGAGCACAGTTCTACTCTGGCACACTTGGGGTCACCATCAGTTGGAATTGACCCCGCGGCAGCTAGTACTGGTAGTAGGAGGACCAGGACAAGACACTGCTCTTCATAGAATACCAACATGTACTAATAGCTCATACAGTAAACACCATAGTTTATGAAGTACTTTGACACATATTAAGAGATTTAATCTTTGTAATAATTCTGTGAGGTATATATGAAATTACTAAGAGACCTGGTTCTTGTCCAAATCACAGAGAAGGAAAGAAGCAGAACTAAAGGCAGCCTACTTTCTACTACTGACAGCTCCGTTCTAAGGGCAGACTCCTAATTCAGTGTTCTATTCGTGCTAACAGTGATCAGTGAGGACTCTCCATCTCAATCGGGGCCCCTCAGTGGCTCTAGAGACTGGCTGTCTGGTTGCACCACATACTTGCTCTGTAAGTTTGGGCAAGTGGTTTAACCTCTGTAAGTCTCAGTTTTCTCATGGCTATAACGGGGATAATAAGAGTACCTTTCTCACTGGGTCTTTTTGAAGTGCAGATAAGTCAGTGCTGATCAAGCATTTAGCTGTGCCTCACCCAGAGTAAGTCCCGATGAATGTTGGCTGCGCTACTACCCCTCTATCATGTTGGAATGGAGACAGCGCTGCCATTTCCGTAGGCTTGGAGCAGGCCTTCTTCTGTGGGACTTGCTGGGTCCTAATTTCCTGGAAAACCCAGACCCACTGCCATCGATTCAATTCCAACTCATAGCGACCCCATAGGATTGCCAAGGCTATAAATCTTTATGGAACACAGACTGTCACATCTTTCTCCTGCAGAGCCACTGGTGGTTTCAAACTGCCGACCTTTCGGTCAGCAATCAATCACTTTATCCACTGCACCACTAGGGTTCCTTCATGAAAGGGCAACCAAAACCCGCTGCCGTCAAGTTGACTCCCGCTCATAGCGATCCTCAATGAGGCGGATTGACCCAGTGGCTCCGAAAACGGGCTCAAGCATAACGACTGTGAAGATGACGCAGGACTGGGCAGTGCTTCGTTATGTTGTACATAGGGTTGCTATGAGTCGGAACTGACTCGATGGCAACTACCAATGACAATTCCCTGGAAGCAGTGGATTCCCTGGACTGAGGCACAACCTGCCTCTTCACTCTTGACATCCCCCCGCCACCCTGACTGGGTTCTTTGCAACAGCCTCAGCCTGGGTTTTGGCCTCTGCATCTTTGTGGCCTCATTCAAGAAAAGTCATTTCAAAAAATGCTTGTTTGTGATTGCTGCCTCATAGGCTGAGATTCATGGGGCCACACTGGCTTAATAGGCCATTAGGAATCACAGTGGGGAAATCAGAGTGCACTATGCAGAGGCAACTGGCATGTCGTCTACCAGGGTAGGGGGAAGTGGCTGAAGACAGAGGTTCATCTAGACACAAAACGACCCTGCATCAAGGAAGCAGGCTTCCACCATACCTGGCGTGCTTTAAACCCTCCAGTGCAGAAACTGGCAGCAGCTGTGTCCTGGCCAGTGGCCTCTCCTTTCATTATTTGCAGTTCTTGAGGCCCACCTAGCAGGTGACATGAACGATGTGCACAGGGTGCTCAAAGCCCAGCTCCTGGAGAGGCACCAGGTGAGCAGGCAGAGAGGTGGAGACCTGGCTTACCCATTCAACACGTGGGGATATGTTATGTGCAGGGGAGAGCATCCTGGGGTATAATGGTGAGGCCTGTGGGGCATGCTCCAAACTGGACAAATAGAACCAGTGTCTCCGCTGGATCACTATCACCATGGCTACCAGAAAGGAGTGGTCAGGAGGTCAAGGTCAAGGTAGACAGGACCCAGAGCCTCAAGTGTGACTGACAGTGAGGAAGAGAGTCTCTAGCAGGAAGGCTGAAGAGCTCTTGATCTTAGGGCAAAAGTTTGGGCAACTGGCTTACTCTTTCCAGCTCTTGCTTTTCTTATCTGTAAAAGCAGGCATAAACAATCCCTGTCCTGTCTATCCCACAGGGAACTGTCCTGTTCCACAATTCTGGGGCATTCTATGAGAGGACTATCAGAAACGGTTGAGGTGATGAGGTGGGAACCACAAAGGAACTTTGTGAATGTGAAAGAATTGTGCAAATGTAAATGACTTCATTATTTCATTTTGTGTGCTGAATGAGAGTGGCCTTGGACCAGCAGGCATTTGTGTGGCCAGAAAGAGGTTAGTGGTCTATTGTTGATCCTGGCTCTGATAAGGAAAGGAGTAGAGGTTGGGATCATGGGATGGCTCCTCCACTGAGCTGAATGTCTGAGTTGGCTTGTCCCACAGGGGTGGCTGCTGCTGGCTCTGGCATGGCTGGGGCTCTTTTCTGTCAGGAGCCCGGCAGCCTCTCCATTGTGCTACACTTCTGAACTGGCATCTCCTTGGTACCTACTCTAGAGTAAACTCAGCCATCTGGAAGTACCCAAAACCCAAGAGTGACCATCTATGAAGCATCTTCTCAGTACCACTGTGTGAGCTGCTTTGTATATACTATATGTCAGTTTATCCTTCCACCAACTCTGTGAGTAGATATTATTATCTTTGCTTAACAGGTGAGAAAACCCCGGTCCAGAGAGGCTAAATGACTTGTCCAAATTCACAGGGCATGAGTAGCAGAGACAATCTTAAACTATGACTTGTCCACACATGAGTCTCAGCAACTTCAGCTGCATCATTATCTCCCAGAAAACACTGGTTCTGGGAGCTGGTCTCGGTACTTCATAAAAAGGTGGCCTCACTGTACGTAAAGGAAAGCCATATGTTGTTTTCTTCATTGAGAGTCACATTTCACATTTGCAAATGAAAGGCTCTAAGAAATCCTGCACTGAAGAAATTCGGGCAATATTTTAAAACTCACTATTCATTACATGTATTTGAAAATGGGATACTTTTTTGAATCAACATACAGAATTGTTAAAGATAGATGGGAGTCCCCGAGTGACATAAACGGTTAACACGCTTGGCTGCTAACCCAAAGGTTGGAGGTTTGAGTCCACCCAGAGGTACCTTGGAAGAAAGGCCTGGTGCTCTACTTCAGAAAAATCAGCAACTGAAAACCATGTGGAGTATAGTTTTTACTCTGAAGCACATGGGGCTACCATGAGTCAGAGTCAGTTGGAGGACAACCGGTAAAAGATAGATGAAAAAAACACTTTTGGTCTTTTAATCTTATGTTCTTGTGGGGGTTAAGACACATCTGAAAACTGAAGAAAGGCTTATGGAAACTTAGAGGGAGAGCTGATGCATTCTCACGAAGGGCTTCACAAAAGGGTGACCTTGAAGTGGGCTGTGACGTCTCAGTAGGGATCACCTGATAAGGATGAAGAGGAGGCATCCTGGGCGAAGGCAAGGCCGTGAGGAATGGTGCCTGCACTGGATATGCCAGTCGTGGTGCCCTGTATCCTGGAGGGTCACCTCTGAACCACACGATGCCTGCCGCAGCCACTTCTGATTGAGCCAGGGGACAACTAGTTCCTAGTCTGGCCACAACCTGTGACATCTATGGTCCAGCTCGAGGAGGTGGAGCAATCAGATTCACGACCTGGGAAATCTGATCAAAAACCTGGAAAGACCTGATTGATTTGTGGTGACAATTATAGCTGAGTGGTCTTGATATAGAGTCAGACTGAGGGGGCCAAGGTGGGCCAGGTGCAATCCACAGCTACCTCAGTGGGAGGCTGAAGGGCACAGAAAGGCACACACTTATTCCTAAGCAGAGGAGTCCAGGTGGAAGAGGAGCCACAGAAGGGAGTGACACGCAAAGTGGGGCTGAACCACACGAAGAGCAGAATGTTGGATTTCAGATCCAAGAACCTTCCCGTTGAGGTCTCTGAAGCCCTGGGTGTTGAGAACTTCCTCAGTCCTCAGCACTCCTAACTTTGGCAGCCACCATATCTTCTGCCTTGGAAGAAGTACAACCAGAATGCTCCTTAGAAGCGAGGATGGCGGTGAGACTGCATCTTATACCTTGGACATGTTGTCTGAAGGGATCAGTCCCTGGAGAAGGACGTCATGCTTGGTAAAATACAGGGTCGGTGGGAAAGAAGAACACCCTCAACGAGATGGATTGACACAGTGGCTACAACAATGGGCCCAAGTATAACAATGACTGTAAGGATGGCTCAGGACCGGACAGTGTTTCATTCTGCGGTACATACAGTCTCTATGAGTTAGAACCGACTCGACGGCACCTTACAAAAACAACATCTCTTCTGCCAGGCCCCCTAGGCATAAAGAGTTGGAAATGATGACCATCTCAGAGCAAGGAGGTGAGGTACTGTGGGAAGGGCACTGGGCCAGCAGTCTGTGACCCTGGGGGCTGGCTCCAGTCTTGCTAATGATAAGCCACACTCCATTTCACGTCCACGCTGTGCTCTTACTTTCACTGGTAAACTGGAGACAATACAGATTTGGGGAGAGAAATGAGACACTGTGTGTGAAAGCCCTTTGTAAACTGTCACGAGTGGCTTAGATTTATTACTGTTATTAGTTGTGGAAATGTAGGTAAGGAGGAAAGGCGGAGATGCTTGGGGGCCAGCGACACTCAGCAGGGCCAGTGGGCCAGCCTCCAGCTGAGGTGGAGTGCGTGGTCACGGAGGAAGGGAGTGTGTGGGCCACTGCTGAAGCCCCCATCCCCACCCCCCCATCTTTGCTCTCACACTTCTCAAAATGTCCCATGCCTGCCAGGCCATGGTGGGGAATACACTAAAGCAAAGGCACAGGGGACAGCAGGTCAGAGAACAGGGGACTTTTATAGACTTAACATCCAATTCCCTTCCTTTACAGATGGGGAGACTGAGGCTCAAGGATGGTATGTGACATCGTGATATTAACTGATTTGTCAGTGATTAGCAAGTCAGGCACTTTCAGACTCTGCAGAGGAGTGACCCACATAGCACCTAGACTGAGGGAAGAGGAAGGGTGCAGTGGGTGGTTGTGTGGGGTGGTAGGGAACAGGAGGTGCCTAAGGGGGTGCACGGGGAGGGAGAAGAGTCCCAGAGAGGGTCAGGGCTCACTCATTTACCATCCCTGTTGGCCCAGGGCTCCCCCTGGCTGCTCCCCCTTTCTATGGTGTTCTGGAACATGTACGCCCCCATCTCAGAGAGCGTTGGTGACAAAACGGAGTGAGAGTTCACGTGACTGAGTCTTTACTTTGCAGATAAGGAATCTGAGGCCCGGAGAGGGCAAGAGACTAGTGCAGTGGCTAAGCTGACCCCAAGCCAGCTCCTCCAGGTTCTCCCTCAACTTCTTTCCTGCTGCCTACCAGACTGTGCTCAGAGTTGCAGGGTGGGTGGACAGAGAGGTGCTGAGCTGCCAGTGTGCAACTCCCTGGAAAGGTAATAAGCCTGATGCATTGTTCTTCCCTATCAACCAACCATCAATTTTTCACTTTTTGTGTAGTTACATTTGCAATTACCCTGATTTTCAGGGATGAGAGAAACACAACTTGATTAAGCAGAAGATTCATCTCTGGAATTTTCCAACCTGAGAACACAGAGCATTTGTTGCTTTGCCAAGTCTGGCTCTAGCACCCGGCACAAAAATTCTCCCTTTCTACAAGGCAGAGGGCAGGGGTTTACAAGGCAGTGTCTGAGCCAAAGCCTGTTCCTGTCTGCATGCTCCTCTCTGTCCCCGAGGGAGAGGTGTTTGTCTATTACACACTTGTGATTGAGTTGTGACTGACCTGGAGGCAGTATGTTGAAGTTTCAAAGTGTTTTCTGACCAGGAAGGCACAGAGAGCAAGGGTGTAAACGGAAGTATTTCTTGAATGCTTCCATTAAGTTGAACTATGTGAAATTGCTGACATTGAACCATTCCAACCATAAAAATGGCAATTTCATACATTCAGTCTAATGTATACAGTAGGTACTGTGCTGTCTTGTTGATAAACACTGAACAGGGAACGCATTAGTACTTCATTCCGGATTAGGACATGGAGACTCAAAGGAAGGGAGACAAGTGGAAGGATGTGGAAACTTTTAACAAAGCACAACCATTCTGGGTCCAATTTTCAGGGCAATCTTAACTCTGAGGCCAAGGAGCTTCTCTCATCATAGAGCTCAAATACCTCCACCATCATCTCACTAACCCTTACGCCCTTTGTGTGACTGTCAGAGCGGCCTCAGGTGCAGGCCACAAGGCCTCTCAGAATTTTATTTCTGAGTGCTCAAGGGGCCATGAGATGGCTGGAAATGTATCAGGGAAGGCAGGATGTTCTGCCCCAGCTGCTAAAGCATTTGGCCTTGTCCTATATGGCTATGATTCCTTCCTGCTGTGGTCAAAGGCAGCCCCTCCTCTGGATGGCTAACCAACCATGATTTATGTGGCCTTGCTCAAAAGGTTGATCTGGGCCAGTCAAATTTCTTTCTTTAGAATTTGGAACTGAGGCTGTGCTGGTTGGCTATGAGGGCTGAACTGAAATGTCCAGGGGTAGATTTGAGGGCTGAGGCCAGTGGCGTCACTAGGGGAGTCCACGGTGGCGGGGTGGGGTGGGGAAGGTAGGATGTGCAGACCACAATGGGTGACACTGTCAGAGGGGGCGACACCAAAATGACTGTCTATAAAATTTTTGTGCAGTATCTCAGCAGGAATGTATTGTTTTTAATAAAAACATCCCTGTAGTTAGTAACAACAACAGAAACACTTTTTATAAGCCAGTTTACATGTATCAATATGCCTACAGGGCTAAAACTCTATTTACTTTTTGAACCTTCTAATGCTCTCCAGTCAGAGCTGTCATTATTACCCAATTACAATGATGCTTCAAATCACGTGGTTTCATCTGCACACACTACGAGAATGTGCTGTTGTTTTCATTGCTTCCAGTGTTTTATAGTTGCTGATTCTGTGAAATTCTCCAATGTTTTAGCAATAATATTATGGTAATTAGTATTTGTGAACCTGTATCAATAACTTTTTTGAGAATGAAGTAATAATTCAAGGGAAAAAGGAGAAAAATCAAAAAAGGTTTCCGCTCAGTCACTAATAATGTTGTAACTAATAACATTGTAATTCAGTGTGGAAAGATTTTACAAAAAATTTTGTTGTTGGTGTTCACATAATGTAAGAAATACTACATTTCAGCAGTTTACAGCAATATTTATCACATTTTATTCTATGATTAAAATTGATAATAAACATTACTAAGGATTCTGTATGGTCTGGTACAGAAGGAGGTCCTTGTGGGGGAGGGGATGACACCATGGGTTACCACGCTGGATAATACCAACCCTAGTGATACCACTGTCAGAGGCAGTCCTTCTAAGTCACATTCCAAAGAAGGTTAAGAAGAAGCTCATTAGCAGAGCAAGGAAAGCAGAGCAGGGCCCAACAGAAGCAGCAATGCTCTACATGGGAACTCATGCTTACTCTTCGTTCTTACCCCTCCTTAGCCCAATTTTAGAGATTGTTGTTGTTCTTAGGGGTGGTCAAATCGGTTTCTAGCAATAGTGACCCTATTTGCAACAGAATGAAATGCTGCCTGGTCCTGTTCCATCTTCACAATAATTGCTATGTTTGAGCCCATCTTTGCAGCCACTGAGTCATTCCATCTCATTGAGGGTCTTCCTCCTTTTTGCTGACCCTCTACTCTATCAGGCATGATGTCCTCTTCTCCAGAGATTGGTCCCTCCTGATAGCGTGCCCAAAGTACTTGAGACAAAGTCTCACCATTCTTGCCTCTAAGCAGGACTCTGCCTGTATTTTAGAGATACATACACACGCACATTGCAGTTGAGTTGATTCCAACTCATAGTGACCCTGGAGGACAGAGTAGAACTGCCCTATAGGGTTTCCAAGAAGTGCCTGGTGGATTCAAACTGCTGACCTTTTGGATAGAAGCCATAGCTCTTAACCACAATACCACCAGGGTTTCCATTTAGAGACAGGGAAGCTAAAATTCAGAGGCTTTGATTGGAGGCAATGTATATGCGCAGAAGTAAGGATTAAGGATTAAGAATTAAGGATGAAGAGTTGCTTCCTAGGCACCTGTAGCTTTCTGGTTCCAGTCCCAGGCCATGAATACTCTTATGTTGCACCCACTTCCAGTGGTAACATAAGGAGGTATCTCATCCCCGCCCCAGCAACAGACTGGTTTTGGAGGCCTCTGGGCAACTCATGGCTGTTTGGCCACTCTTCTGATGAGCAAAGCTTAACCTTTTCTGTCTGTAGAGAGCTTTTGCAGGTATTATTTACTTTGTTCTACAACACCTTGTGAAGAAGGCATGGTAGGCATCATGGTTCTCATATTTTCAGATGAGGAGGTGAGGTCACAGTGCTGGGTGGTGCTTTTTCTACATGGTCACACTAATCTTCAGGTCACTTTCTACTAGGGTAACTCCTAAGTTTCTAAGCCCAAGACTCTCAGCCTGTGCTCCCCACCACACACACACACACACACACACATACTCACACCACTTGTCCTTAAAGGTCTCTGCAATCTACGTCATTATGCCACGATCCCGTCCCTCGGCTGAGGCGCGCTGCCCAATGGGCCCGAACAATAATTGAATGGCTGCAATCGAAGGGAAAGCCTTTTAGCCACAGGAAGCATTTCTGCAGATTCAATCTCATCTAATTAGGAGTCACTGAACTGTCAGATGCACTGCCTTTTGGATGAAGTATAAAACCAAGACCCGGAATTCTTAAGACTCTTTTCTCCCTGCTCCACACTGCCTATTTCCTTATGCTTGCTCAAAAATGGGGAGCAGAACTTCAAAGTTCAGGCTACCCTGAGGCAGGACACAGAAAGCCAGAGCTGGGAGGGACCTACAAGATTCCCTGGGTCCCACACTGGGCTCCTGAAAATCCTAGAATTAGTGGTGTGCTGGAGTGAAGTGTGTGCACCTTGTCTCTATTCTGTGCTCAGTGGCCTCACTGTGATAGCCTAAAATTGGCCATCATGGAAGTATTTACACTACAGAAATTGGCAAATGCTGAAGTCATGGCTCCCTCACTCGTGCACCCCCTGGAAAATTAAAATTCCCGGAAAGCAGCTGTTAAATGACTCTCAGCACATTACTGCCTGGGGCACCTGGAGGTGCCATGGGGACCTGCATGAGGAATGTGTGTGGAGGCTGAAGGGGCAGGACTGCAGGCCCTTTGGACCTAATGTAAATTGAGACGCCCTGCTTTTGTTTGTTCCAGAGAATAGCTGATCTTTCTAAGGATTAAACATGGGCTGGGTTCTGTGCTAAGGTTTTACAAGTATTAATTCGTTTTAACTCTTTACAACCTTTAACCACAGGTGGTTTATTGACTCCACTTTCCAGATGAGGAAAATGAGGCTCAGAGAGGTTAAGTAACTCACCCCAGGTCACAAAGCTAATGAGAGCGGCACCAGGATTTGAACTCAGGCAGTTCTACTCTTAACCCACACTCTTAACGTCTATACTATATTGCTTCTCCACATCAGATTTAATTTAGGAAAAAACATTCTCAGGTTAAAAAAAATAGTTTGAAAACTGCTGATCCTATCCAATTCATTTATTTTAAAAGTGGGAAAATTCAGGCTTCAGGCTTGAATGGTCATATGGAAGTTAGAGACAGAGGGGGAACCAAGACCCAGGCTGTCCGGTCTGCAGCCCAGGGCCTTTTACCTGCCCAGTATTTGGCAAGTTACCTCTTACTGCCTGGTGCCCCCCCTACCAGGAATGACAGGTACTAACTGGGGGACCTGAGTGTTCCCCTTCAACCTCCTTGCACTTTACTGCCTCTGGTTCTGAATTTTAGTAGAGATGCTTGCTCAAAAATTGAGATTTTTACTTCAGGAACCCCAAACTTGCTTCATTCCTCCTGTCTTATTTTGGGAGGAGAGACTGAGTCCACCCCCTGGGGTGGTAGAATCAGTCAATCATGCTGAAAATGACAACTAACTAAATAAATAAAGTCGAATGCGCCATCTGGGCCCTGTGCACTGCATGGGCTCATGTGCAGCTGTGGGTGCCCGTTTATTCTGGGCTGTCTTAGAAACAAGGAACCCAAGTTCAGCCGAGGTGAAAAATTCCTCCAGGTTCCTGGGTGTGAACTGAAATCTGCCCTGCCTGGAACCTTCTCCTCCATTTCTAACCAGCCAGGAACTTCTCCAAGTCTCCCTTTCCTCAAAGACTGAAGTTGCACCCTCCCAAGCTAGTCGTTCAGCCACACCAATTACTTCCAGTTTCCTGAGCAAGTCTCAAGCTTTTCCTCCATCAAATTGAGTGGAAAGATTCAGTCAGGCCATGGCTGTCACCTCTGCTTTCCCATATTAGCTATAACAAAATCCTCCGAGATTTAGCTTCACTAACACAAAATTGGGATAATGAGCTACCCATGGGTTGTGGTGAGGAGTTCGAGGATACCCATCCAAAGTGCTTCAGGAAGTCTGGTACCATAAAAATGGCTATTCTACCAAAAGCGATCTATACATTTAATGCAATTCCGATCCAAATCCCAACGACATTCTTTAATGAGTTGGAGAAACAAATCACCAACTTCATATGGAATGGAAAGAGGCCCCGGATAAATAAGGCATTACTGAAAAAGAAGAACAAAGTGGGAGGCCTTACTTTGCCTGATTTTAGAACCTGTTATACCGCCACAGTAGTCAGAACAGCCTGGTACTGGTACAACAACAGATACATAGACCAATGGAACAGAATTGAGAATCCAAACATAAGTCCCTCCATATATGAGCAGCAGATATTTGACAAAGGCCCCAAAACAGTCAAATGGAGAAAAGACAGTCCTTTTAACAAATGGTGCTGGCATAACTGGATATCCAAAAATCTGCAAAAAAAATGAAGCAAGACCCATACCTCAGTCCATGCACAAAAACAAGCTCAAAATGGATCAAAGACCTAAATATAAAATCTAAAACGATAAAGATCATAGAAGAAAAAATAGGGACAACATTAGGAGCCCTAATACATGCCATAAACACTATACAAAACATTACTAACAATGCAGAAGAAAAACTAGATAACAGGGAGCTCTTAAAAATCAAACACCTATGCTCATCCAAAGACTACACCAAAAGTGTAAAAGGATTACCTACAGACTGGGAAAAAGTTTTTAGCTGTGACATTTCCAATCAGCACCTGATCTCTGAAATCTACATGATACTGCAAAAACGCAACTTCAAAAAGACAAAAAACACAATTAAAAAATGGGCAAAAGATATGAACAGAGACTTCACTAAAGAAGACATTCAGGTAGCTAACAGATACATACATGAGGAAATGCTCACGATCATTAGACATTAGAGAAATGCAAATCAAAACTACAATGAGATTTCATCTCACTCCAACAAGGTTGGCACTAATCCAAAAAACACAAAACAATAAATGTTGGAGAGGCTGTGGAGAGATTGGAACACTTCTACACTGCTGGTGGGAATGTAAAATGGTACAAACACTTTGGAAATCGATTTGGCGCTTCCTTAAAAAGTTAGAAATAGAACTACCATATGATCCAGCAATCCCACTCCTCGGAATATATCCTAGAGAAATAAGAACCTTTATACGAACAGATACATGCACACCCGTGTTTATTGCAGCACTGTTTACAATAGCAAAAACATGGAAGTAACCAAGGTGCCCATCAACGGATGAATGGATAAATAAATTATGGTATATTCACACAATGGAATACTATACATCGATAAAGAACAGTGAGGAATCTGTGAAACATTTCATAACATGGACGAACCTGGAAGGCATTCTGCTGAGTGAAATTAGTCAGTTGCAAAAGGACAAATATTGTATGAGATCACTATTATAAGAACTTGGGAAGGAGTTTAAACTGAGAAGAAAACATTCTTTTGTGGTTACGAGAGCGGGGAGGGAGGGAGAGTGGGAGAGGGGTATTCACTAATTAGATAGTAGATAAGAACTTCTTAGGTGAAGAGAAAGAACACATAATACAGGGGAGGTTGGCACAATTGGATTAAACCAAAAGCAAAGAAGTTTCCTGAATAAACTGAATGCTTCTAAGGCCAGCTTAGCAGGGGCAGGGGTTTGGGAACCATGATTTCAGGGGACATCTAAGTCAATTGGTACAATAAAACCTATTAAGAAAACATTCTGCATCCCACTTTGAAGAGTGGCATCTGGGGCCTTAAACGCTAGCAAGCAGCCATCTAAGATATATCAATTGGTCTCAA
The DNA here is from genome assembly GCF_024166365.1 of Elephas maximus indicus. NCBI lineage: Eukaryota > Metazoa > Chordata > Mammalia > Proboscidea > Elephantidae > Elephas > Elephas maximus. Next base: position 48,539,969 of record NC_064830.1, read on the forward strand.
CCCACCTGGATCAAAGGAGAATGAAGAACACCAAGGACACAAGGTGATTACGAGCCCAAGAGACAGAAAGGTCCACATGAACCAGAAACTACATCATCCTGAGACCAGAAGAACTAGATGGTGCCTGGCTACAACTGATGACTGCCCTGACAGGGAACACAACAGACAGCCCCTGAGGGAGCAGGAGAGCAGTGGGGTGCAGACGCCAAATTCTCAAAAAAAAACAGACTTAGTGGTCTGACTGAGACTGGAAGGACCCTGGTGGTCATGGCCCCCAGACCTTCTGTTGGCCCAAGACAGGAACCATTCCCGAAGCCAACTCTTCAGACACGGACTGGACTGGACAATGGGTGGGAGAGGGATGCTGGTGAGGAGTGAGCTTCTTGGATCAGGAGGACACTTGAGACTATGTTGGCATCTCCTGCCTGGAGGGTAGATGAGAGGTAAAGGGGGTTAGAAGTTAGTGAAATGGACAGGAAAATAGAAAGTGGAGGAAGAGAGCGGGCTGTATCACTAGGGGGAGCGTAATTGGGAGTATGAAGCAAGGTGTATGTAAGTTTTTATGTGAGAGACTGACTTGATTTGTAAACTTTCACTTAAAGCACAATAAAAATTATAATTAGAAAAAAAAGGAAGTCTGGTACCTAGCAAAGACTAAATACAGGCAGTGATTATGAATGGTGACGATGATAATGTCAGTTAGGTTCTCACTCTCATCCCCTCCTCACCTTGGCTCTCACTATCCTCCACACCTGGAATCCCTTCCTTATCTCTCTGTTCAAATTCTATAGCCCACGCTCCTGCAATGCCCAGCTGATACTGTTCTTCCCTGATGACTTCTGTGACTCTTTTCCAGGGAGAAGTTGGCTCTTCGTCCTTCACACAGCACATCACAACACTGCTTATAGAAGGACCAGCCATGTTGTTGTTTTTAGGTGTCGTTGAATCGCTTTTGACTCACAGTGACCCATGTAAGAGAATAGAGCTGGCCCATAGGGTTTTCTTTACAGGAGCAAATTGCCAAGTCTTTCTACCACAGAACCAGTGGGTGGGTTCAAACTGCCAACCTTCTCTCCATTAGCAGCCAAACACTTAATCATTTGTGCCATCAGGAGTCCTGATCGGCTATAATATTTCTGAAATTTCAGTAGTCTTGACAAACTTTCATGGTAGACCCCTTTGATATTTATGGTTGTCTCACAGCCAGAGTCAACACCCGTTCTGTCTGCCTGGTCATAGGTGAGTTCTGTGGGAAACCCGAGGTCCCGCACCCTTTGAGAATGCAGCCTTCCTTGGCCTGCATGTCCAGTGGAATATTCAAAATCCCCCATATCAAACACCAAGCATCAGTGGACATCTGACATCCTGTACTCCTTCATGACACCTCTCTCCCTTGCAAAATCCAACACTGACTTAGCTGAAGTGGTGGGTCTGAAGTGAGCTCTAGACTTCCTGGAGAGGTGGGGGGAAGAGTTTTCTCCTTGCACATGTTAGTCAAAGGTGTATCTCAGAAACTGTACCCTAGGTTCCTGAGGTGTTTGATGATATCTCATTGGCTTGGATCTTTTTTTGGTCCTTAAAAAAATAATAATCACCAGTTATCAAATCTCCCTATGGGACTAGAGCTAACGAGGTGCCCTAGACGGCTGCACCATGCAGCCTTCCACAGCAAAGACCTGAAAAGCTAAGTAAAATGTACAAACGTCAATTTTGGAACCCTAAGCATCAAATGAAGGCATAAAGAACTATATCAAACACTTAATGGAAGAAGAAACTGAGGGAAAACAGAGAACAGGAAGAGATATGGAGTGGAGGTATCTTGCTAACTAAGACAGCACAGCTCCATTTTGGGACACAGCCAGCGGCAACAATCCTGGACAGGAAACCTGGGAAGGCAACTTCAGCGAGCTCCCAACAGGAGACAGGGTACTCTGTAATCAGAGAAACACACTTTTCCACATCTCACCCTTCTGGTGATTAGCAGCAAAAACCCTGCCAGCCTGGTAGCCCCCATTACTGGAGTCCACAATACAACACCCACCTTCCCGCCTACTCTGCCCCCTCCCACTGCACAGATTTTTTTCCCCATCCCTTTCTTCCTTTGCTTTCTCCCTTTCACCTAGCCCCATATAACACCTTCCCCCTCCCCACAGGCCCCTGCCATACCACCATGGCCAGAGAGCCACTGGCCGACCACCACCCTGGATCCACCCCACCCCCACCTGCCAACTCCCGCTGTGCCACAATTTTTATTTGTTTGTTTGTTTTCCCTTTCTCGCTTTTCCTTCTCCCTCCCACCTAGCCTCAGATGCTAACTCTCCCTCCCTCCCGCTAAACCCCTGCTGTGTCACAGAGGTGAGAGAGCCACTGGCCTACTGCCACCCCAGGTCTGCTCAGTACTTAGTTGCAGGGCCCCATTGAGATACCATTTTTTTTCTCTTTTCTATCTTTACTTTTTCCTTCCCTCCTGGACTCATACATTACCTCCCCTCCTTTCCCACTGGCCTATGGTTTGACCCTACCACCACTTGCTGGCCTCCACTAAACCATCATTTTTCTTTTTCCTTTTCTTTCTCCCTCACACCTAGGCCTGTACACCATCTCCTTCCCTTTCCACCAGCCTCCACTGTGCTGCTGCAGATAGGGTGCCACCAGAAAATTGGCCCACTGCTGCCCTGGGTCCACTTCACCCCCACCCACTGGTCCCCATTATGTAGCCATTTTTTATTTTTTAGTATTCTTTTTCTTTTTCTTTTCTTTCTCCCTTCCACCTAGCCCTGTTTGCCACCTCCCTCCCCTTCCTGCCAGCCCCTGGGTTTGCCCCACCAACCAGCCAGATACTGCTAAGCCACTCCCATTTTTTTCTTTCTCTCTCCCATCTAGCCCCATATGCCACCTTCCACCCTCTACTTACTGGTCCCTACCACCTGCTGTGGCTAGAGCATCCGTGGTGCTCAGTCCTGCTGCCACACTGGACTCACACTGCTGCTACCCTCCTGCCACTCAAGCAGCTGCTAAACAATGGAAAGTGAGCATGTACCACCCCCTATCTGATTCTGACACCCCTGCCCATCTGGCAAGGGGCTATGAATGCTCCCACTCTGCTGGACCAACATCAGGAGGCAGACAGTGCCCATCCCATCCTCCCTCAACTACCTCACCAAACCAGTGTATAGTGAAGCCAGATCACCCTGCCTGCTGCTGCCCTGCACACCTGGACAAGGTGGTGAGAGCTATTGTGCCCACAGATGAGCAAACAGCAAAGCACGCCTGGCCCACCCACCCTGAGATATCAAAACAAAACAAAGAAGCAAGACAAAAAAAAAAAAAAAAGAAAAACTGTATAATCAATGAATAAAACAATACCTTGAAGTCTCAGAGAAAGCAAACAATATCAAAACATAAAAAGGCATGAAAAATTGCTCCAGTACGTGACCAAAATAAAGAATCAGATAACTTCCAGTAGAAGAAAAGGCAGTGGAACTACCTGATATGGAATTCAAAAGATAAATATTTAGGGTGCTTCAAGAGATTACGTAAGAGGATAGGGAAAGCACGGACAAAACCAAGGGGGAAAAAATAGACAAAATCATGGAAAACAGACAAAATCAACAAAAACATAACCCATATCAAGGAAAACATGGACAAAGCAATAGAAGAATTCAGGAAAATGATACAAGAACAAGATGTCAAAATAAACAAATAATTAGAAATCACGCAAAAACAGCAACTAGAAATCTAAAAGATAAACAAAAAAATTTCAGAAATGGACAACTCAATAGAAGGTTTTAGGAAGACAGAATCAGTGAGATTGAAGGCAATTCCATAGATGCCCCTTTGTTTGAGGAAAAATCAGAGAAAAGAATGAAGAAAACCTAAGAATTATGTAGGACACAACTGAAAGCAAAAATTTGCATGTGATTGGAGTTCTAGAACAGTGGGAGAAGATGGAGAACACATAGAAGATTGTTGAAGATTTCCTGGCAGAAAACCTACCAAATATGGAAGATGAAAAGCTGACTATCCAAGAAGTTTGATGAACCCAATATAGGATAGACCCCCAAAAGAAAGTCGTATCATAATCACACTTACCAAAACCAAAGAAAGAATACTGAGAACAGCTTGAGGAAAATGAAAAGTCACATACAAATGGGAAGCAATAAGACTAAGCTCTGATTACTTGGCAAGAAGGCAATGGGATGACATACATAAAAACTTGAAAGAAAAATACTGCCAACGAAGAATAATACATCTGTAAAACCCTTTCTCAAATACAATGGCAAAATTAGGACATTTCCAGATAAACAGAAATTAAAGGAATTCATAAAAAGCAAACCAAACTTACAAGAAATATTAAAGGGAGTCCTTTGTTTAGAGAACAGACAACAACCTGAGCCTAGGACACAGGACAGCATCAGCCAGATACCCACCTAGGTAAAGAACTCTCAGTAAGTAAACAAAGCTAAAAGACTTAAAATGGGGAAACAGAGATGTCAGCCTGTAAATGATGACAACATCAAAACAATAAAAGGGGGAATAAACAGTGTAGGTATAGAACTTTCAAATGGAGAGGAAGGCAAGGCAATATCAACAAATTTCTGGTAACCAGGAAGAAAGTAAACAAGCCTACTCATCAAAAGAAAAAAGAAGAAAAACAAAGACTTAGTAAACATAAACTCTATAATAATTAGGAAAAGAGGAGAAAATCCAACAAAAGGAACTCAACACAGGAAATAAAGAAGAACAAAGAAAACATCAGCACCACAAAAAAAAAAAAAAGAAAGAAAGAAAGCACAATAATATGATAGTAATAAACTCATACCTATTGATAATCACACTGAATATAAATGGCTTAAATGCACCTTAAAGAGACAGAGAGTAGCAGAATGGATAAAAACAAAACAAAAACACAACCTATCAACATGCTGCCTACAAAAGATATATCTTAGACACGAAGACATATGTACATTAAAAATCACAGAATGGAACAATATATCATGCAAACAGTAACCAAAAAAAAAAAAAAAAGCAGAAATGGCAATACTAATCTCGGATAAAATAGACTTTAAGGCAAAATCCACCATAAAGAAAAAGGAAGGGCATTATATAATGACTAAAGGGACTATCCACCAAGAAGGCAAAACCCTAATAAATATCTAAGCACACAATGACAGGGCTCCCAAATACATAAAACAACTCTAAACTTACTGAAAAGAGAAAGAGACAGTTCCACGATAATAAATACAAAGGATTCTCTCCGATCACAATGTCATAAAAGTAGAAATCAATAACAGGAAGAGCAAGGAAAAAAAAAATCGAGTACATGAAATTGAATAACACTTTGCTTAAAAACAACCAGACAAAAGAAGAAATCAAAGAGGAAATAAAATAATTTGTAGAATCAAATGAGAATGAAAACACACACGCCAAAACCTCTGGGACACAGCAAAAACAGCGCTCAGAGGGAAATGCTTAGCAATAGATGCATACATCAAAAAAGAAGAGCAGGCCAAAATCAAAACATTGGCCCTATTCAAACAAACAGAAAGAGAGTGGCAAAAGCAGCCCACAGGCCCCAGAAAAAAGGAATTAATAAAGATTAGAGTAGAAATAAATGAAACAGCGAACAGGAAAAGAAAAGAAGTAATCAACAAGACCAAAATATGGTTCTTTGAAAGGATCACCAAAATAGACAAACCATTGGCCAAACTGACAAAACAAAAAGAGGAGAGGAAGCAAATAACCCAAATAAGAAATGAGATGGAGGATATTACAACAGACCCAACTGAAATAAAAAGGATCATAACAGAATGCTATGAAGAATTGCACTCCAAAAAATTTGAGAACCTAGAGGAAATGAACAGATTTCTAGAAACACACTACCTACCTAAACTAACACAAACTAAGATAAAAAATCTGAACAGACTCATAGCAAGAAAAGAGATCGAAGAGGCAGTAAAACAAAAACTCCTAACAACAACAAAGCCGTGGTACAGATGACTTCACTGGAGAATTCTACCAAACATGCAGAGAAGAGCTAACACCAATACTACTCAAACTATTTCAGAGCGTAGAAAAATGAAGGAATACTCCAAAATTCATTCTATAAAGTCAGCATAATCCTGATACCAAAGCCAGGCAAAGACACCACAAAGAAAGAAAATTACAAATCAGTATCTTTCATGAATATAGAAGCAAAAATTCTCAAAAAAATTCTAGGCAATAGAATTTAGGATCATATAAAAAATAATAATGATACTCCATGACCAAGTGGGATTCATAGAAGGTATGCAAGGATGGTTCAACATTAGAAACTCAGTCAACGTAATTCACTACACAAATAGAAAAGAAAACACATGATCATCTCAATCAATGCAGAAAAGGCTCTTGATAAAGTTTAGCACTCATTCCCAATAAAAACTCTCAATAAGATGGGAATAGAAGGGAAATTCCTTAACATAATAAAGGGCTACAGCTGCTAACCAAAGGGTCGGCAGTTCTAATTCGCCAGGCACTCCTTGGAAACTCTATGGGGCAGCCCTACTCTGTCCTATAGGGTTGCTATGAGATGGAATTGACTCGATGGCCCTGGGTTTGGGTTTTTTTGGTTATACAAAACCAATAGTTGACATCATTCTCAATGGACAGAGGCTGAATAGGAATAAGACTAGGATGCCATTAATAATCACTCCTTCTTAACATTGTGCTGGAAGTCCTAGCTAGAGAAGTAAGACAAGAAAAAGAAATAAAGGGCACCCAAATTGGAAAGGAAGAGGTAAATCTATCCCTATTTGGAGATGATATGAGACCTATACACAGAGAACCCCAAAGAGTCCACAAGAAAACCACTGGAACTAATAGAAAGATTCAGCAGAGTAGCAGGACACAAGATCAAATATGAAAATCAGTTAGATTCCTATACACCAGCAAAAAGAACTTTGAAAAGGAAGTCAGAAAAATAATACCATTTATAATAGCCCCCCAAAATATAAAATACTTAAGAATAAATCTAACCAGGGATGTAAAAGACCTATACAAAGAAAACTACAAAACACTATTCTGAGAAACCAAAACAGACCTACACAAATGGAAAAACACACAATGCTCATGGATAGGAAGATTCAACATTGTGAAAATGTTAATTCTGCCCAAAGCAATCTACAGACGCAATACAATCCCGATCTAAATACCAGCAGCATTCTTTAATGAGATGGAAAAACTAATCAACAACTTTATATGGAAAGGAAAAAGGCCTCAGATAAGCAAAGTATTACTGGGAGGAAAAAACAAAACAAAAAACAAAGTAGAAGGACTCACACTATCTGATCTCAGAACTTACTATATCGTCATGGTAGTCAAAACAGCCTGGTACTGGTACAATGACAGGCATATGAACCAATAGAACAGAATTGAGAATCAGACATAAATCCATCCACCTATGGTTAGCTGATCTTTGACAAAGGACCAAAGTCCATTAAATGGGGAAAAGAATGTTTTTTTTTTGAAAACTGGTACAGGCAAAAGTGGATGTCTGCCTATAAAAAAAAGAAACAGGACACGTACCTCACACCATAACAAAAACTAACTCACAATGGTTCAAACACCTAAATATAAAACCTGAAAAAATAAAGAGATCATGGAATTAAAAATAGGGACAACCCTAGGTGCCCTAATACCAAAACCAAACCAAACCCATTGCCTCTGAGTCATTTTCAACTTGCAGCAAACCTATAGGACAGAGTAGAACTGCCCCAATAGGGTTTCTAAGGAACTGCTGACATTTTGGTTAGCAGATGAGCTCTTACTGTGCCACCAGGGCCATGTTGTTGTTATTGTTGTTAGGTGCCATTGAGTGGGTTCCAACTCATAGCAACCCTAGGTACAACAGAAAAAAACACTGCCCTGTTCCATGCCGTCCTCATAATTTTTGTTATGTTTGACTCACTGTGTCAACCCAACTCCTTGAGAGTCTTCCTCTTTTTTGCTGACCCTCTACTTTACCAAGCATGATATCCTTCTTCAGGGACTGGTCCCTCTTGATAACATGTCCAAAGTATGTGAGACAAAGTCTCGCCATCCTTGCTTCTCATGAGCACTCTGGCTGTACTTCTTCCAAGACAGTGTATTCAATATTCTTCACCAACACCATAATTCAAAGACATCAATTCTTTGGTCTTTCTTATTCAATGTCCAGCTTTCACACGCATATGTGGTGATTGAAAATACCAGGGGCTAGGTCAGGTGCACCTTAGCCTTCAAAGAGACATCTTTGCTTTTTAACACTTTCAGGAGGTCTTTTGCAGTAGGTTTGCCCAATGCAGTGTATTGTTTGATCTCTTGGCTGCTGTTTCCATGGACAGTGATTGTGAATCTAAATGAAATCCTTGACATCTTCAGCCTTTTCCCCATTTACCATGATGTTGCTTATTGGTTCAGTTGTGAGGATTTTGTTTTCTTTATGTTGAGGTGTAATCCATACTGAAGGCTGTGGTCTTTGTTCTTCATCAGTAAATTCTTCAAATTCTCTTCACTTTTAGCAAGCAAGGTTGTGTCATCTGCATATCCCAGGTTGTTAATGAGTCTTCCTCCAATCCTGATGCCACATTCTTCTTCATATAGTCCAGTTTCTTGATTGAATAAATATGGTGAAAGGATATAACCCTGACACACACCTTTCTTGACTTTAAACCACACACTATGCTCTTGTTCTATTTGAACGACGGCCTCTTGGTCTAAGTACAGGTTCCTCAGAAGCACAGTTAAGTGTTCTGGAATTTCCATTTTTTGCAATGTTATCTGTAATTTTTTATGATCCACACAAATGCCTTAGCATAGTCATCCCTGTTGATGTACTGCTACAACTGCTTTGAGTGATCTTCAGCAGAAGTTTCTTGTGTATGATATTAATGATATTGTTAGATAATTTCTGCATTCTGTTGGATCATCTTTTTTTGGAATGGGTACAAATATGGATCTCTTCTAGTCAGCTGGCCAGGAAGCTGTCTTCCAAAACTTTCTTGGCATAGATGAATGAGCGCTTCCAGTGTTGCATCTGTGTGTTGAAACATCTCAATTGGTATTTCTTCAATCCCTGGAACCTTGTTTTTTTGCCAATGTCTTTAGTGCAGCTTGGACCTCTTCTTTCGGTACCATTGGTTCTTGATCATACGCTACCTCCTGAAATGGTTGAATATCAACCACTTCTTTTGGTACAGTGTCTCTTCCATCTTCTTTCGATGCTTCCTGCGATGTTTAATATTTTCCCGGTAGAATCCTTCAATATTGCAGCTTGAGGCTTGACTTTTCTCTTCAGTTCTTTCACTTTGAGCAATGCTAAAAGCATGTTCTTCCCTTTTGGTTTTCTAACTCCAGATCTTTGCTCACTTCATTATAATACTTTACTTTGTCTTCTTGAGCCGCCTTTTGAAATCTGTTCAGCTCTTTTAGTTTATCGTTTTGCTTTAGCTACTCTACATTCAAGAGCAAGTTTCAGAGTCTCTTCTGACATACATTTTGGTCTTTTCTTTCTTTCCCATCTTCTTAATGACCTCTTGCTTTCTTTGTGTATGATGTCCTTAATGTCATTCCACAACTTGTCTGGTCTTTGGTCATTAGTGTTCAATGTGTCAAATCTATTCTTGGTGTGGTCTCTAAATCCAGGTGGGATAATACTAAAGGTTGTGTTTTGGCTCTCGTGGACTTGTTCTAATTTTCTTCAGCTTCAACTTGAGCTTACATATGAACAATTGACAATCTGTTCTGCAGTTGGCTCCTGGCCTTGTTCTGACTGATAATATTGAGCTTTTCTATCTTCTCTTTCCACAGACATAGTCTATTTGATTCCTGGTATTCCATCTGGTGAGGTCCATGTGTATAGATGTCCTTGATGTTGTTGGTAAAAGGTATTTGCAATGAAGAAGTTGTTGGTCCTGCAAAATTTAATCTTGTGATCTCCAGCATTGTTTCTATCACCAAGGCCATAGTTTTCTACTACCAATCATTCTTCGTCTCCAACTTTCTCATTCCAAACACCAGTAATTATCAACGCATCTTGATAGCACATTTGATCAATTTCAGACTCTAGAAGTTGGTAAAAATCTTCAATTTCTTCATCGTTGGCTTGAGTGATATTAACTAGTCTTCCTTGTAAAAAAAAAAAAAAAGGATATTATCCTATACTGACAGCGTTATTGAAATATATAAACATATAGAGATCTTGAAATGTTCTTTTTGATGATGAATGCGATGCCATTCCTCTTCAATTTGTCATTCCCAGCATAGTCGACCACATGATTAACTGATTCAAAATGGCCAATACCAGTCCACTTGAGCTCACTAATGCCTAGGATATTGATATTTATGCATTCCATTTCATTTTTTTTAAATAATTTTTATTGTGCTTTAAGTGAAAGTTTACAAATCAAGTCAGTCTCTCACACAAAACCCATATACACTTGCTACACACTTCCAATTACTCTCCCCCTAATGAGACAGCCCGCTCTCTCCCTCCACTCTCTCTTTTCGTGTCATTTTCGCCAGCTTCTAACCCCCTCCACCCTCTCATCTCCCCTCCAGGCAGGAGATGCCAACATAGTCTCAAGTGTCCACCTGATCCAAGAAGCTCACTCCTCACTACCATCCCTCTCCAACCCATTGTCCAGTCCAATCCATGTCTGAAGAGTTGGCTTTGGGAATGGCTCCTTTCCTGGGCCTACAGAAGGTCTGGGGGCCATGACCACCAGGGTCCTTCCAGTCTCAGTCAGACTATTAAGTCTGTTTTTTTTTTGAGAATTTGGGTTCTGCACCCCACTGCTCTCCTGCTCTCTCAGGGGCTCTCTGTTGTGTTCCCTGTCAGGGCAGTCATCAGTTGTAGCCGGGCACCATCTAGTTCTGGTCTCAGGATGATGTAGTTTCTAGTTCATGTGGACCTTTCTGTCTCTTGGGCTCGTAATCGCCTTGTGTCCTTGGTGTTCTTCATTCTCCTTTGATCCAGGTGGGTTGAGACCAATTGATGCATCTTAGATGGCTGCTTGCTAGCGTTTAAGACCCCAGATGCCACTCTTCAAAGTGGGATGCAGAATGTTTTCTTAATAGATTTTATTACGCCAATTGACTTAGATGTCCCCTGAAACCATGGTCCCCAGACCCCTGCCCCTGCTAAGCCGGCCTTCGAAGCATTCAGTTTATTCAGGAAACCGCTTTTGGTTTAATCCAATTGTGCTGACTTCCCCTGTATTGTGTGTTGTATTTCCCTTCACCTAAAGCAGTTCTTATCTACTATCTAATTAGTGAATACCCCTCTCCCACCCTCCCTCCCTCCCTGCCTCATAACCACAAAAGAATGTTTTCTTCTCAGTTTAAACTCTTTCCCAAGTTCTTATAATAGTGGTCTCATACAATATTTGTCCTTTTGCAACTGACTAATTTCACTCAGCATAGTGCCTTCCAGGTTCCTCCATGTTATGAAATGTTTCACAGATTCTTCACTGTTCTTTATCGATGTATAGTATTCCATTGTGTGAATATACAATAATTTATTTATCCATTCAGCCGTTGATGGGCACCTTGGTTGCTTCCATGTTTTTGCTATCGTAAACAATGCTGCAATAAATATGGGTGTGCATATATCTGTTCGTGTAAAGGCTCTTATATCTCTTGGATATATTCCAAGGAGTGGGATTACTAGATCATATGGTAGTTCTATTTCTAACTTTTTAAGGAAGCGCCAAATTGATTTCCAAAGTGGTTATACCATTTTACATTCCCACCAGCAGTGTAGAAGTGTTCCAATCTCTCCACAGCCTCTCCAACATTTATTATTTTGTCTTTTTTGGATTAATGCCAGCCTTCTTGGAGTGCGATGAAATGTCATTGTAGTTTTGATTTGCATTTCTCTAATGGCTAATGATCGTGAACATTTCCTCATATATCTGTAAGCTACCTGAATGTCTTCTTAAGTGAAGTGTCTATTCATATCTTTTGCCCATTTTTTAATTGGGTTGTCTTTTTGCAGTTGAGTTTTTGCAGTATCATGTAGATTTTAGAGATCAGGTGCTGATCAGAAATGTCATAGTTGAAAACTTTTTCCCAGTCTGTAGGTAGTCTTTTGACTCTTTTGGCAAAGTCTTTGGATGAGCATAAGGGTTTGATTTTTAGGAGCTCCCAGTTGTCTAGTTCTTCTTCTACGTTCTTTATAATGTTTTCTATACGGTTTATGCCATGTATTAGGGCTCCTAATGTTGTCCCTATTTTTTCTTCTATGATCTTTATCATTTTAGATTTTACATTTAGATCTTTGATCCATTTTGAGTTAGTTTTTGTGCATGGAGTGAGGTATGGGTCTTGTTTCATTTTTTTGCAGATGGATATCCAGTTATGCCAGCACCATTTGTTAAAAAGACTGTCTTTTCCCCATTTAACTGTTTTGGGGCCTTTGTCAAATATCAACTGCTCATATGTGGATGGATTTATGTCTGGATTCTCAATTCCGTTCCATTGGTCTATGTATGTGTTGTTGTACCAGTACCGGGCTGTTTTGACTACTGTGGCAGTATAAAAAAAGTGGCAGTATAATAGGTTCTAAAATCAGGTAAAGTAAGGCCTTCCTCTTTGTTCTTCTTTTTCAGTAATGCCTTATTTATCCGGGTCCTCTTTCCCTTTCATATGAAATTGGTGATTTGTTTCTTCATCTCATTAAAGAATGTCGTTGGGATTTGGATTGGAATTGCATTAAATGTATAGATCGCTTTTGGTAGAACAGACATTTTATAATGTTAAGTCTTCCTATCCGTGAGCAAAGTATGTTCTTCCACTTACGTAAGTCTCTTTTGGTTTCTTGCAGAAGTGTACTGTAGTTTTCTTTGTATAAGTCTTTTACATCTCTGGTAAGATTTATTCCTAAGTATTTTATCTTCTTGGGGGCTACTATAAATGGCTGATTTGGTGATTTCCTCTTCGATGTTCTTTTTGTTGGTGTAGAGGAATCCAACTGATTTTTGTATGTTTATCTTGTAACCTGAGACTCTGCTAAAGTCTTCTATTAGTTTCAGTAGTTTTCTGGAGGATTCCTTAGGGTTTTCTGTGTATAAGATCATGTCATCTGCAAATAGAGACACTTTAACTTCTTCCTTGCCAATCTGGATCCCCTTTATTTCTTTATCTAGCCTAATTGCTCTGGCTAGGACTTCCAGCACAATGTTGAATAAGAGTGGTGATAAAGGGCATCCTTGTCTGGTTCCCGATCTCAATGGGAATGTTTTCAGCCTCTCTCCATATGGGGTGATGTCGGCTGATGGCTTTGTATATATGCCCTTTATTATGTTGAGGAATTTTCCTTCTATTCCTATTTTGCTGAGAGTTTTTATCATGAAGGAGTGTTGAACTTTGTCAAATGCCTTTTCTACATCAATTGATAAAATCACGGGACTCTTGTCTTTTGTTTTATTTATGTGTTGGATTACATCAATTGTTTTTCTGATGTTGAACCATCCCTGCATACGTGGTATGAATCCCACTTGGTCATGGTGAATTATTTTTTTGATATGTTGTTGGATTCTATTGGCTAGAATTTTGTTGAGGATTTTTGCGTCTGCATTCATGAGGGATATAGGTCTACAATTTTGTTTTCTTGTGGTGTCTTTACCTGGTTTTGGTATCAGGGATATGGTGGCTTCATAGAATGAGTTTGGGACTATTCTGTCCTTTTCTATTTTCTGAAATACCTTTAGTAGTAGTGGTTTTAACTCTTCTCTGAAAGTTTGGTAGAACTCTGCAGTGAAGCCGTCCGGACCAGTGCTTTTTTTTGTTGGGAGTTTTTTGATTACCTTTTCAATCTCTTCTTTTTTTATGGGTCTATTTGGTTGTTCTACCTCTGTTTGTGTTAGTTTAGGTAGGTTGTGTGTTTCTAGGAATTCATCTGTTTCTTCTAGGTTTTCAAATTTGTTTGAGTATAGTTTTTATAGTAATCTGATATGATTCTTTTAATTTCAGTTGGGTCTGTTGCAGTATCTCCCATCTCATTTCTTATTCGGCTTATTTGCTTCCTCTCCTGTTTTTCTTTTGTCAGCTTGGTCAATGGCTTATCAATTTTGTTGAGTTTTTCAAAAAAACACTTTTTGGTCTTGTTAATTCTTTGAATTGTTTTTCTGTTTTCTATTTCATTTAGTTCAGCTGTAATTTTTATTATTTGTTTTCTTCTGATGCCTGTGGGTTTCTTTTCTTGCTCTCTTTCTATTTGTTCAAGTTGCAGGGATAGTTCTTTGATTATGGCCCATTCTTCTTTTTGGATGTGTGCATTTATTGATATAAATTGGCCTCTGAGCATTGCTTTTGCTGTGTCCCAAAGGTTCTGATAGGAAGTGTTTTGATTCTCATTGGATTCTATGAATTTCTTTATTCCATCCTTCATTTCTTCTATAATCCAGTCTTTTTTGAGCAGGGTATTGTTCAGTTTCCAAGTGTTTGATTTCTTTTCCCTGCTTTTCCTGTTATTGATTTCCACTTTCATGGCCTTATGGTCAGAGGAGATGCTTTGTAATATTTCAATGTTTTGGATTCTGCTAAGGCTTGCTTTATGACCTAATATGTGGTCTATTCTAGAGAATGTTCCCTGTGCATGAGATAAGAAAGTATACCTGGTTGCTGTTGGGTGGAGTGTTCTGTATATGTCTACGAGGTCAAGTTGGTTGACTGTGGCATTTAGATCTTCCGTGTGTTTATTGAGCTTCATTCTGGATTTCCTGTCCTTCACGAAAAGTGGTGTGTTGAAGTCTCCCACTATTATTGTGGAGCTGTCTATCTCACTTTTCAATGCTGATAGAGTTTGTTTTATGTATATTGCAGCCCTGTCATTGGGTGCATCAATATTTAATATGGTTATATCTTCTTCATGTATTGTCCCTTTAATCATTATATAGTGTCCTTCCTTATCCTTTCTGATGGATTTAACTTTAAAGTCTATTTTGTCAGAAATTGATTTTGCCTCTCCTGCTCTTTTTTGATTGTTGTTTGCTTGATGTATTTTTTTCCATCCTTTGAGTTTTACTTTGTTTGTGTCTCTAAGTCTAAGGTGTGTTTCTTGTAGGCAGCATACAGACGGATCTTGTTTTTTAATGCATTCTGCCACTCTCTGTCTCTTTATTGGTGCATTTAGTCCATTTACATTCAGGGTAATTATGGATAGGTATGAATTTAGTGCTATCATTTTGATGTCTTTTTTTGTGTGTTGACAGTTTCTTTTTCCCACTTGATTTTATGTGCCGAGTAGATTTTCTTTGTACATTGTCCTTTCCTCATAGTTGTTGTTGTTGATTTTCTTTCTGCTGAGTCTGTGTTTTTCCCTTGTATTTTATTTTGATGAGTAGGATAGTTTGTCTCCTTTGTGGTTACCTTATTATTTACCCCTATTTTTCTAAATTTTTAACTAACTTTTATTTCTTTGTATTGTCGTACCTTCCTCTCCATATGGAAGGTGTATGATTACATTTCTTAGTTCCTCTTTATTATTTTAATGTTGCCTTCTTTTATATAATAACATCGCTGTTACCCTGTGCTGGACTTTTTTTTTTTTTTAATCTTGCTTTTCTTTTTTTTGGATTTCCCTGTCTGGGTTGACTTCTGGTTGCTCTGCCCAGTGTTCTAGTCTTGGGTCGATACCTGATAGTATTGATTTTCTAACCAAAGAGCTCCCTTTAGTATTTCTTGTAGTTTTGGTTTGGTTTTTACGAATTCCCTCAACTTGCGTTTATCTGGAAATGCCTTAATTTCACCTCCATATTTAAGAGAGTTTTGATGGATATATGATTCTTGGCAGGCAATTTTTTTCCTTCAATTTTTTAAATATGTCATCCCATTGCCTTCTTGCCTGCATGGTTTCTGCCAAGTAGTCTGAGCTTATTCTTATTTTCTCCCTTTTAGGTAACTTTTCTTTTATCCCTTGCTGCTCTTATAATTGTCTCTTTATCTTTGGTTTTGGCAAGCTTGATTATAATATGTCTTGGTGACTTTCTTTTAAGATCTACCTTATGTGGAGTTCAATGAGCATGTTGGGTAGATATCTTCTCATCTTTCACAATATCAGGGAAGTTTTCTGCCAACAAATCCTCAACAATTTTCTCTGTATTTTCTGTTATCCCTCCCTGTTCTGGTACTCCAATCACTCATAGGTTATTTCTCTTGATAGAGTCCCACATGATTCTTAAGGTTTCTTCATTTTTTTTTAATTCTTTTATCTGATTTTTCTTCAAATATATTAGTGTCAAGTCATTTATCTTTGAGTTCAGAAATTCCAGCTTCTATTTGCTCAATTCTGCTCCTCTGACTTTCTATAGAGTTATCTAATTCTGTAACTTTATTGTTCATCTTCTGAATTTCTGATTGCTGTCTGTCTATGGATTTTTCCAGCTTATTAAACCTTTCATTATGTTCCTGAATAATCTTTCTGATTTCTTCAGTTGCTTTATCTGTGTATTCCTTGGCTTGTTCCGTGTATTGCCTCATTTCCTTCCTGATGTCTCGAAGGATTCTGTATATTAAACTTTTGTATCCTGTATCAGGTAATCCCAGGAATGCACTTTCATCTAAAAGATCCCTGGATTCTTTGTTTTGAGAGTCTGTTGAGGTGATCATGGCCTGTTTCTTTCTGTGACTTGATATTGACTGTTGCCTCTGAACCATCTATAAGTTACTGTATTAGTTTATGCTTGCTTACTGTGTCATAGCTGCTTGCTTTGTTTTGTTTTGATATACCCCTATGGGTTGCTTGAGTGAGCTAGCTTGATTATTTTTGCCTTTGGAGCTCTGGTGTCCTGTCCCCAGCTGGCTAGAGGTGTTATCTGGTATATCAGTCTAGGAGTCTGTTCAGTTTTGTTGTATGAATTCAGCTCAGGTTTCCAGGTAGATGATATCAAGTGTGTGGTACAGGCTGTGTCCTACAGTCTTAGAGGGGCAGGGGTGATTGGTGTATATACCCGTATCTGATTGCAGCAGGGGGTCATCCTCTGAACAAGGCAGGGGGCTGAGAACCAACCCTCAAGTGTCTCTAAGGGAAACACATCTCTGTTCCCTAGAGCATGCTGGTGGGTGGGCTCTGCAGAGGGACCATGAGCACCCAAAATTTTTGTTGTAAGGACTGGGAAGTACCAGTTATTCCTGGGCCCCTGTCATGGGTGGCTGGGCAACCCAAGTGGAGCCACCAGTCCTTAGGTCCCTGTTGTGGGTAGGTGAGGATCTTGTTTAATAGGCAAAGCAATGTCAAACGTCAAACACCTACCTCTCCACCGCACCACTGAAATGGTTGGAGTTTGCTGACAAGGGCCTATTCTCCTGAAAGGTCCACACAGGCTCATGCAGAAGGAAAAGGTACTCAAGGTCCACGATGATTTATGCCTGGGCAGGAGCCGCTTCTGTCCTGAGCTCCCCCAGTTAATGGAGCTAGCAAATTATCTTTTCCCCCCAGTTGCAAATTTTTTTCCTTCCCCAAGGCCGGGAGGACGGCTCCAGGTGCTCACCAGGGTCTATCTCAGGCCCAGGGATTCAGCCGCTGAAGCTGGCTTGGGGGTGGGGGGGCACAGTAAAATATATGCAAGTACTTAGTTTTTGCCGAGAGCGCCCTTCTCCTCAGGTTCCGGAGGTGTGAGTAGGTTGTGTGGCTGCTCCTTCTCCCTGAGGAAACTGTGGCTGAATGCTAGAACCAGCCCACCGCCGCAGCTGCCGCCCCGGGAATGGTGCCTGAAAGCTCCCCGTGATTCAGGTCCGGTAACTCCTCTCCGCTTCTGAACGGTATCTTCCTTCCCCTGTCCTTCAGTTTGTTGTCTAAGCTTGCCTTTGATGCTCAGGGCTCCCAGCTTGTCACAAATATACTCGTTTCACTTGTTTTTTTGGGTCTTTGTTGTAAAGAAGGCTTGACGGAAGCATCTGTCTCTTCCGCCATCTTGGCTCCACCTCCTCCATCTCGTTTTTGATGACTTCCAATTTTCCTAGTTTGTACATTTCATGTTTTGATTGTTAAATGGATGTTTGCAGCTGTTTCTTCTCATCTGTATCATGCCACATCAGTAAATGAAGATTTTGAAAGCTTGAGTCCACCCACGTCATTAAGGTCAACTCTACTTTGAGGAGGCAGCTTTTCCCTGTCATATTTTGAGTGCCTTCGTACCTGAGGGGCTCATTTTCTGGCACTATATCAGACAATGTTCCAATGCTATTTATAAGGTTTTCACTGGCCAATTTTTTCATAAGTTGGCTGCCAGGTCCTGCTTCCTAGTCTGTCTTAGTCTAGAAGCTCCTCTGAAATCTGTTCACCAAGGTGACCCTGGTGGTATTTGAATACCAGTAGCAAAGCTTCCAATATCACAGCAACACACAAGCCACCACAGTGTGACAAACTGACAGACATGTGGTGGATCATATTTATACCAGGGCCCCAATACATGGCATAAATACAATGCAAACCATAACTAATGATGCACAAACACCAGAAGGCAAACTAGATAACTGGGAGCTCCTAAAAAGTAAATACTTAAGCTCATCAAAAGATTTCAACAAGGGAGTAAAAAGAAAACCTACAGACTATGAAACAAATTTTGGCTATGATATACCTGACAAGGGTCTAATCTCTAAAATCTTTAGAATACTTTAACACCTCAACAACAAAAAGACAATCTAATTTAAAAATGGTCAAAGAATATGAACAGACACTCATCCATAGAAGACATTCGGGCAGCTAACAGACACATGAGGAAATGCTCATAATCATTAGCCATTACAGAAATGCAAATCAAAACAACGAGATGCCATCTTGCCCCAACTGTACTGGCACTAATAAAAAAACTCGGAAGATAACAAAGGTTTTGGGAAGATTGGAACTCTTACACACTGCTGGTGGGAGTGTAAAAGGGTACAACCATTATGGAAAACGATACAGCACCTTCTTCAAAAGCGAGAAATATAAATACCATATGATCCAGCAATCCCACTACTAGAATATATCCTAGAGAAATAAGAGCCGACACAGGAATAGACATATGCACACCCATGTTCATTCCAGCATTATTCATAATAGCAAAATGATGGAAACAACCTATGTGCCTATCAACAGATGAATGGATAAACAAATTATGGTGCATACACATAGTGGAATATTATGCAACAATCAAGAACAATGATAAATCAGGAAACACCTCACAACATCAATGAATCTGGAGGGCATTATGCTAAGTGAAATAAGTCAATCACAAAATGACAAATGTTGTATGAGACCACTATTATAAAAACCCCAAGAAAAGCACACAGAAAAAAACAATCTTTGGTGATTACAAGGGAGGGGAGGGGTGGGAGGGGAAATCACTAACTAGATAGTAGACAAGTGTTAACCTTGGTGAAAGGAAAGACAACACACAACACAGGGGAAGTCCGAACAATTTGACCAAGGCAAAGTCATTCAAGCTTCCTAGACACATTCAAACACCTTGAGGGACCAAGTTACTGGGGCTGAGGGCTAGGGACCATGGTCTCGGGGGCATCTAGGCCAACTGGCATAACATAGCTCATAAAGAAAATGTTCTACATCACACTTTGGTGACCAGTGTCTGGGGTCTTAAAAGCATATGAGTGGCCATCTAAGATACATCTATTGGTCCCATCCTGTCCGAAGCAAAGGAGAATGAAGAAGACCAAAGACACAAGTAAAATATTCATGTAAATGACTAGTGGACCACATGAACCACAGCCTCTACCAGCCCAAGCCCAGAAATAGATGCTGCCCAACTACCACCACTGACTGCTCTGACAGGGATCACAATAGAGAGTAGGAGAAAAATGTAGAATAAAATTCAAATTCACGCACACATAGAAAAGACCAAACTTACTGCTCTGACAGAGACTGGATGAACCCCTGAGACTATGGCCCCTAGACACCCTGCTAACTCAGAACAGAAGCCATTCTTGAAGTCCACCTTTCAGCCAAAGATTAGACAGTCCTATGAAACAAACAACAACAGATGTGAGGAAGAGTGCTTCCTAGTTCAATCAAGTGTAAGAGACCAAGTGGGCAATGCCAGCCCAAAAGTAAAGATGAAGGAGCAGGAAGGGACAGGAAAACTGGACTAATGGAGAACCCAGGGTACAAAGGGAAAGAGGGAGAGTGCTGACACATTGTGGGAAATGCAACCAAGGTCACAAAGCAATTAGTTATTTATAATTTTGAATGAGAAACTAATTTGCTCTGTAAACTTTGACCTAAAGCACAATTTTATATACACACACACACACACACACACACACTTACCATTGGCCTATATATCTCACTCCTATGTATTAACAAAAAAATAAAAATAAAAACTTATGTTCACACACACGCACACACACACAAATCTCCCTATGAGCTGATCACCGTGATAAATACACAGTATGCAATATCTTATTTAGTTCAGTCAACATTCCTGTGTGGAGGCACTATTATCATCCTTGTTTTACAGATGAACAAATTAAGACTAATAGGAGCAAAGGACTTGCTCAAGTCCACACAGCTGGTAAACAGCAGAATGAGTACTTGAGCCAGAATACCTGACTCCAGAGCCGGGGTTCTTAACCTGAGCTTGTTAGGGGTAACTCTGAAGTTTTGTGTGTCAGGAATAACTCGTGCAAGGAAACCTGCAAATGTAGTAAAAGAAAACAAAAAGTGCACTGAGATAGATGTTCTTCGAAATAAGCAATGTTGTCCTCATAAGATATTTATTTGGCAATATAAATCTGTGAATGATGACTGATAGGACTGATCAAACCCTATAATTTTTAATAAATGTGTGGTCTTTGATGAAAAGCAAAGATGGAGGAAATGCCTTACTCAGGTAAATATTTGAGCTTCATGCAGAATATTACGGATTCAATATACTTCTGCATAGAACTCTGTTTGGTTTGTCTCGAAATAAGAATGAAAGTCTCCCAGCATATTGCTCCCAGGAAGCTGTGTGGATGACAGCAAATTCTTTCATGTGCTCCAGGGGAGATGTTCTAATCGTAAGCCTTCTCAAGCGTTGGGAGAGTCAATTGCTCACCAGTTCTACTCCAACGTGGATTTACCCTGCCCATGGTTATCCACCTTCCCGTACAGTTTCTCACCTGCATCTCCATAAAACAAACTGTTCGTGGTCTCAATGACAGGCAGGCCCCGATACGACTTCTCCCAGTTGGAAGCACCTGCTCATTTCTCTGTGTCCATAGCTTCCCCCCATTGTGGTACTTAATCTCATTATAATTAGTTATCATACCTCTTTCTCATTTACTGCCTTATAAACTCTAGGAGGATCAGCAGTTCCCTACTATGCACATTTGTAGATGATTAATAAATGTTTGGGGGACTAATAAATGAATGGGTCTAGCAAAGAACTTTTTCCAGTAAGGTATTCACAATTAAGAATATTCTAGAAATATCTAGAAGAGTAACCCAAGCCAGAATTTAAAAGGAGCCTTTGAGCTTGCACTGTAGCATCCACACACATACTCAGTTGGGACTGGTGTCTTCCTTGAATCCAGGGGCGGATTATCCAATAAGTACGGGCTTACTTCAGTTTATTTACTAATCTGAACAATTTCACACTTTTTTTTTTTTTTTAACCACATCAAGGTATGGCTGGCATCTCTCTCTCTCCCATCCTCATAGTACCTTCCTACAGAATTAAATCCTCTTTTAAAATTTACAATCCCTGCTGGGGACGGATGACTCAGTAAGCAAGGTTAGCACAGGCTTACTTGTGTTTCCTTACTAATCTGTAGTGAACAATTTCACATGGGTTTCACTTCGATGTGGCGTGGTGAAACCCATGTGAAATTGTTCACTACAGATTAGTAAATAAGCACAAGTAAGTCTGTGCTCACCTTGCTTATTGGCTAATATACCCCTGCTTGGATCATTTGACCCAAGGTTGTTTACATTGCAGCCAGTTCCAAAAGGGAATTATTTAGGCTGGCCCAGCACCGTCTGCACTCATCATCCCATTCATACCTCTCTGCTCTTTCAGCTCCACTGAAGCTCTGTGATTAGGCTTTCAGATTGCCACTCACAGAGAGGTGGGTTCTTGGCAAGGTTGGGGTCCAGGCCTTCTCTGTGGAGAACTTGGTCAATTAGTTCAGAAATCCTGTTCCCTCTTTGCTGAGGTGCTTTCTGGTGACTGGGCCAAGTCATGGTATTTCATTAGGATAATAAAAGGGAGAAAGTCAGACTCTTAGAAGTGAAAGTCTTTCAAGTAATAAAAGCCGACTGGTAATTTATGGCTGTTCCACCTGAAGATGCCTTTGGGATCAATGCACTCTCTAGTTGGACTTCTAGAGACTCAATTCATAAAGTTTCTCAGTGTGTCATTAGTAGGCCACCTCAGCCAGCTCATCTTTCTGAAGGCAGCTAGTGCTCATCCCAGACTGAAGGTCTCATGAGCATGCAGTCTGGTTTGGTGGTCTCATCCTGGCCACCTCATCTCTACATCTAGGAGACAATCCTATCTAGCCCAGAGTTTATGCAGCTTTGCCCCTTGGGGTGCCTAAGACTTTGCAAATAGTTAATGCACTCAGTTTCTATCCAAAATTTTGGATTTGAGTCCACCCAGATGTGCCTTGGAAGAAAGATCTGGCAATCTACTTCTAAACAACCAGCCATTGAAACCCTGTGGAGCATAGTTCTACTCTGATACACACAGGGTTACTATGAGTGGGAGTCGACTAGACAGCAACTAGTTGACTGGTTAAGACTTTGTAGACTTTGTCCAAATGCATCCTCATCACTGTGAGGAAGGAGACATCCATTTCAACTTCCTTTTTACATCCTGGGCAGTAAAATGTCCAAAGTCTGAAAGCCCCAATCAAATTTACAAGTCATGATTTGTAGCTTAGCTCAAATATTCCTGGATTTGTATAGTTCCCTGGCTGTTATTTCTCTAGGCAGGGTCTTCACAGTTGTGAATAAGGCTTCTGGGTCTCAGACGCTACTTCGGCCCTAGTGGGCTCTATTTTCTTTCTTTCCACATGCTGTCTTAAACCTGGCCAGCCAATCCTCCCCCCATTACAGACATAGCCTCTGTGCATCTGTTTACCTCTGGAGAAACCGAAGTACAGAGTAAGCATATAACACAGAGCCTCACCCCCATGCACAGTACATGCCTTCCTCTACTGCCAAGTACTAAACACGTTTTTGTCAATTACTGTGTGTTAAGGTTTATTTAGTGGGCATCTTCCGTGTGCACAACCCCGTGGTTAAGTGTCAGGTGCTGTGGGAATCCATTGATGATTCATTGACTCTTGTCCTCAAAGGCTAGCAATCTTAGGGCAGATATGGCAGGAGCACAAAGAACTAGGAAGTGTGGTAAAACGTTAAGTACCATCGTGGTAGGAAAAATAAAAGCCTACAGACATTTAGAGGAGGAGAAGTTATTTCTGGGCTGACGAGGTGAATTAATTACCTTAATTTATGTGCTTTATAGTTATGATGTTTGCATATAAAGTAAGACATCCGCCTATCCTGGATTCTTCTAAGGATGGGGTGCATCTCTAAATCCCTGCCCTTCTTCCACTCAGGTTCTTTGAGGCCTGGAACCAAGTAGGTTGGCTAGGGGCTCAGGAGACATAGATCGAGAATGGCTGTATCTGAAGGAGGCCGCCCAGAGGCTGTTCGTGCTGTCAGAAGCTGAGCAGGGAAGTCTCCGCGGATCCTCCTTGTTGGAGAGACTCTCAGGAGCCCTCAGGAAGCTGATGAATCTGCAGGGAGATCTCTGAGGCAGTCTCAAATCAATACCCCTGATTGGCAAGACTGGTTCCTGTGCTATTAAGAGCAGTGACAGCTTTCAGACAGGGGATAAACCAATTGTTAAAGACCCCTAGGCGTTATTCACCAGGGTGGGAGAATTAGTTTTGGTATCCGGGAAGAACTGTTGTTTGGGTAATTACATTCTGTTTCCCTGCGTCTCCTTGAACGCATTAGCAGGAGATAATATTCCACATTCTAAACCCAGAATCATCCCACAGAGCTGCTATTAAACAGCTGTCACCTTCCTCCCCAAACTGGATGCATTTCTCGGCAGAAAGAATGGCTCCCTGTGTGTGCCAGCGGCATCAATCCTGGCATGGAGGAAACAGCTTTCAGCAGCCAGAGGCAACGCTGGGGAGTGGGAAAAGCTCTGGGCTAGGAGGTGAGAGACTGAGCTCTGGTTTCGGCTCAGCCATGACTTGCTGGGTGACCTTCTGTGTGTCCTCATTCACCTCATTCCCCTTACACCCTCTTGTGCCTGGATTTCCCAACTGTGAGGTGAAGAGACTGGGCTCAGTGATCCCATAGGGTCTGAAGAGGTCTGCAGCTTGGGCTTACTGTGTACGTTCTTGTTCGGTGGAGCTCTCCAGGACTCCTGCTTTGGGCTGGTCACTCACGAAACTGATGGGTTGCATGGTTCTTGTATATTGTGGCCTATTTGCTGCCACCAACCCTGGAGAATAAATGCTGCTCTGGTTCTTCTTTGCTCATCATTGACCTAAGGCCTAAGAAGATTGGCTGCCTTTGAAACACATCATATTTGGCCTATCCTTTCCCTCTCTTCATTGTTTTTCATGAGCCATATCAGACCTCTGACTCCACTACAAGTAATGGGAAATTAGGAAGAGAAGGATGGAAGAAGGACACAAAGGCTCAGAGAGTAAGATGGGAAGTGGGAAAAATGGCAGGAAGAGGAGGAGAGACATGCAAAGGCAGGCTGGGGAGGGAAGGGGAAGGGAGGGCTCAGGCATGAGTGAGGAGATGGGGAAGAATTAGAAGAGAATAGGTAGAACAAGGGACAACCTTGGAGAAGGAGTTATTAGAAGGAGGAAAAGGGGATCGGATACAAGAGCATGACAGGAGAAAAAAATGGAAATAAGTGCTGGAGGATAAAGAAATTCCCTTCCTTCCTTCCTTCCTTCCTTCCTTCCTTCCTTCCTTCCTTCCTTCCTTCCTTCCTTCCTTCCTTCCTTCCTTCCTTCCTTCCTTCCTTCCTTCCTTCCTTCCTTCCTTCCTTCCTTCCTTCCTTCCTTCCTTCCTTCCTTCCTTCCTTCCTTCCTTCCTTCCTTCCTTCCTTCTTTCTCCCTCCCTCCCTCCCTCCCTCCCTCCCTCCCTCCTTCCTCTCTCCCTCTTTCCTTCCTCCTTTCATTCCTTCTTCCTCCCTCCCTTCCTCCTCCTCCCTCCTTCCTTTCTTCTTCCCTCCCTCCCTTCCTTCCTTCTACCAAACACTTATTAGCAACTCGTAATCTGACACACAATATTCTATATCAATATTCTGGGTGCTGAAGATGCAAACATGGTTCTTCCACGCAAGGAGTTTACAGTACATTAGAGGGAAGCAGACTGGCTGCTGTGTGACAGAGTGTGGTAAGATTATCATAAGAGGGTTGTGTACACAGTAAGGAGGGGAGAAGAGGGAGGGTCAGGAAAGGCTTCAAGGAGTTGACAGGCCTTGTGGGATAAGTAGAATTTCTGTGCTTTTCTGTCATGCAGTTCCCTCTCTGTAGCTTTATCATATTGTCTTCCTTCACACAGGTCCCGAGCTGGTCACTTCATCCTCCATACTTCCACAGCACTGGGACACAACTTTATTCTTATTCACATCACTGTATTCCAATCCTTCCTTACACGTTTGGTGTACCCACAAAGCCAATCCCATTAAGACCAAGGAACCAGGTTTAATTGCCTTTTTACTTATATTACCCAGCACCAGCGTGGTGTCAGCAAACAGCAGGTGCTCAAAAATGTTAGCTGAGTGGAAGAGTGAGGCATATACAATTTCTCTTCTACTGGTTTCCATTTACATGTGTTACTATAACAGTATTTCCATCACATCTCCACCATTTTGTGTGGGAAAGAAAAAAGGAGAGATGTTTCTCTGAATGCTTTTTATCAACAGCTGTGCCTTCCTTCCTTTTCCCTTGGTTCCCCCACTTCCTGCCCTTTTTTCTTTTTTTGCACCTGCCTCTTTCCCACTCAAGAGGTCCTGAGTAGGAGTGGCTTAGTTTTAGTTTCCCTTTCATAATTGGTGCCTATTCTTCCTCAGCAGAGCCTGAGGTGTGCACTAACATAAATCTATGGCTCTTGGGAATGTATCTTCCCCAGGAGCACAGACTCACTTTGGCTTCCTTCTTCCTGTGGGGCCTTTGGAACTGCTGGGCTAGTTCTCTGATAATCATATGTCCTGGGAACCAAAAGTGTGGCCTTTTCCATGGAGTAGGTGCCTCTCTGAGCTCACTCCCCTCAGTCCTTAACAGGTCAGTGTGTTGACCTTAAACCAGAGGTATAAGTCATCTGGGTTCATCTTCCTCACACTCATGGATGCTTCCTTTCTAATTGGGCATGTCCTCTAGCTGTATGACTTGCTGGACCACTACCACCTCTGGATCTAAGAGGCAGGATTGCATGGTGGCCTAGACTGTAGTTGGCCACACAGGTTGCTCAGTGTATTTTCCGAGGTAATTTTGTCTTTTAAACTTTGTACACAGGCCCAGGGGCCTCAGTGATGGACACGTTTTAAAGATCAAAATGAATAACTCTTCAATTCATCACTCCCAGCTCTGAAAGCAGGATTCTTGGAAAGCTGGTACAATTTGAGTCAATAATTCAGACTCAGTCATCTCTTCAGAAAAGTTATTAAGAAATGTATAAAGGAAACCAGATTAAAATCTGTATGTGAAAAACATCAGGAGAATACCTTAGCTGGAAACTGGAGTAGCACTGGCATTAACTAGCACACCTTCCCTTATGAGATCACCTCCTTCATCCTGCTTTGGGAATGAGATTATGAAGCCTGATGTTGATCTCTCTGAAATAAGTCTAAGCCCTTAAAAATGTCACCCAAGCTCACAGTCCCTCATTATTATGGCCTATAAACACAGATTCAAGCTGGGAAAATCTAAATATTACTGAGCTAATGTTCTACATTGAATTAGAGTCTTTCATGATTAGAGATTAATTAAAGGGAGGCTATCCAGATTCATATGTCTAAAATAGCTACCCTGGTTTTGTGGAAGACACCTGGAATTTCAGATCAGGAAAAGAAACACCCAGCTTGGGTCATGATAACACCTGGCATGGGTGTTTCTCCCTGTTCTGTTGGAAAGGGCAGTGGAACTGTATGAAGAGCTCTGGAGAGTTCCCCAAGATGCACATCATAGGTGAAGCTGGGGAAGGGCCAGCCAACCACGTCAGCTCACCATGGACTTCATATCCATGCTTGGAGAAGCTGGAAGCCCTTAGCACACCTGCAAGGAGAGGGAACAGGATTTTGATAGAAATCCTTCCAGTTCTTTCTGAAGGACACACGCTCCTTGAGGAAAGAGTCAACCATCAATCCTTACATATTCTCTGGTTTTCACACTCGAAGAGATGAAAGCCTGGCTCTGGGATACTGGCCAAGCTCTTCCTTAGCAAAATGGCAGAAGGAGAGATGGGGTTCAAGGCAGTGGTCAGGAAGTCTCCTTGGAGGTCTCTGGTGGGGACTAAATGAGGAGAGCACATGATGAAGGGTCCAGTCAGGGAGCAGGGATGGGAGATGGGGCACCCCTAACATGGCGTTTATTCTCACTAACCCATTCATTCATTTATATTTCACTTATCTAGCAAATCTCGCAAATATTTATTGAGTACTTACTATGTTTCAGGGAGTCTCTGGGTGGTAGTCATGGTTAATGTGCTTGGCTATAACTGGAAGGTCGGAGGCTCAAATCCACCTAGAAGCACCTTGGAAGAAAAGCTCGGCAATCTGCTTCTGAAAATTCAGCCATTGAGAACCCCGTGGAGCACAGTTCTACTCTGAGAGGCATGGGGTCACTGGGAGTTGGAGTCAGCTCCACAGCAACTGGTTTTGGTTTTATTATGTTTCACGCATCCTACCAGGCATTCGGGTGAGCAGCGATAGGAGGAGAAGGATGAGACACAGAACTATAAAGGAAAAGCAGGTGAGTACCAGCTTTTTTGAAAATTTCCTATGTGCCAGTGCATTACATAGGCTGTCTCACTGACTCTAATCCCATCCCTTTAAGGTTGGGATTATAATGATTCCCATTACAGATGAGAATATCCAAGGCTTAGAGAGAGAATGAGTTAGGCAAGCATTGTATGTGGCTCCAAAATCTTTTTCACTGTGGCACACAGTCCTCAGGGACACGTTCTCACGTGTGTTGCATGAAGCAAGAGTTCGTAGCACCCTAAACATAGACCTATGCTAAAATCAAAAGCACTTTATACAGGAAAGTACAAGGCAGCAGATGAAGTAAGGCAAGCGTCGAGCGAGTGGTTTAAACAATGATGCTGTGGGAAGTGCTCACGCATGCTGCTGAGGATGATCAGAAATGAGGTGAAACTTGTGATGGTCCTCGGGACAGATGGAATGACTGCTGCTGGACTGTTCAGAGGACAGGTTGTTGACCTGGTGGGTCCCAGTGTGAGATTCAGTCAGGGGCCATGGTGGAGAAGTCTGGAACTAGCAGGTTGGGGCCAGAGAAAGGAAGCCTGGCTCTGAGGTCTTTGAACTCTACTCTACAGGTGACAGGGATCTTGAACAGAAAAAAGATGTAAGTGGCGATTTCAGAAAATGAATTTGGCTGTAATAGAACACAGGCTGGGTCTTGCCTTAGGCAAATGATCTTTTTTGCCAGGAGAGTGTATGGCATAAGCCAAAAGATTTACATATATGTCTATGGGCTCTGAAATTGACTCAGGACTACAGTCAGCATTCAAAAGGGATAAGTGTTTGATGAAACATCTTGAAACCTCAAAATCTCCTGAGTCCTTTCTCTTTATCATAATTGTGGAAATTCTTTCCCTGAAGATCTTTTTTTTAAAAAAGCACTAATACCTCTCTCTGGTGACTGTTTAGCTGGAGGCACAGCTGCTGACTGGACAACTGGAGGCAAGGGATGTGCTAGGTGTCTATGCTGTTGTTGTTAGGTGCCGTCAAGTCGATTCTGACTCATAGCGACCCTATGCACAACAGAACGAAACACTGCCCGGTAGTGTGCCATCCTTATAATTGTTGTTATGCTTGAGCTCATTGCTGCAGCCACTGTGTCAATCCACCTCCTTGAGGGTCTTCCTCTTTTCTGCTGACCCTGTACTCTGCCAAGCATGAAGTCCTTCTCCAGGGACTGATCTCTCCTGACAACATGTCCAAAGTATGTAAGATGCAGTCTCATCATCCTTGCCTCTAAGGAGCATTCTGGCCGCACTTCCTCCAAGACAGATTTGTTCATTCTTTTGGCAGTCCATGGTATATTCAATATTCTTTGCCAACACCATAATTCAAAGGTGTCAATTCTTCTTTTATCTTCTTTATTCACTGTCCAGCTTTCACATGCATATGATGAGATTGAAAATACCATGGCTTGGGTCAGGTGCACCTTAGTCTTCAAGGTGACATCTTTGCTTTTCAACACTTTTAAGAGGTCCTTTACAGCATATTTATTCAATGCAATGCGTCTTTTGATTTCTTGACTGCTGCTTCCATGGCTGTTGATTGTGGATCCAAGTAGAGTGAAATCCTTGACAACTTCAATCTTTTCCCCATTTATCACAATGTTGCTCATTGGTCCAGGTGTGAGGATTTTTGTTTTCTTTATGTTGAGGTGCAAGCCATACTGAAGGCTGTGGACTTTGATCTTCATTAGTAAGCGCTTCAAGTCCTCTTCACTTTCAGCAAGCAAGGTTGTGTCATCTGCATAACACAGGTTGTTAAAGAGTCTTCCTCCAATCCTGATGCCTCATTCTTCTTCATATAGTCCAACCTCTCATAGTATTTGCTCAGCATACAGATTGAGTAGGTATGATGAAAGAATACAACCCTGACACACAGCTTTCCTGACCTTAAACCAATTAGCATTCCCTTGTTCTGTCAGAACAACTGCCTCTTGACCTATGTAAAGGCTCCTCATGAGCACAATTAAGTGTTCTGTAATTCCCACTCTTCACAATATTATCCATAATTTGTTATGATCCACACAGTTGAATGACATTGCATAGGCAATAAAACACAGGTAAACATCCTTCTGGTATTCTGTGCTTTCAGCCAGGATCCATCTGACATCAGCAATGATATCCCTGATTCCACGTCCTCTTCTGAAACTATCCTGAATTTCTGGCAGTTCCCTGTCGATATACTGCTGTAGCCGCTTTTGAGTAATCTTCAGCAAAATTTTGCTTGTGTGTGATATTAATGATATCGTTCTACAATTTCCACATTCAGCTGGATCACTTTTCTTGGGAATAGGTATAAATATGGATCTCTTCCAGTCAGTTGGCCAGGAAGCTGTCTTCCATGTTTCTTGGCATAGACTAGTGAGCACCTCCAGCACTGCTTCTGTTTGTTGAGACACCTCAACTGATATTCCATCAATTCCTGGAGCCTTGTTTTTCACCAATGCCTTCAGAGCAGCTTGGACTTCTTCCTTCAGTACAATCAGTTCCTGGTCATATGCCACCTCTTGAAATGGTTGAACATCGACTAATTCTTTTTGGTATAATGACTCTGTGTATTCCTTCCATCTTCTTTTGATGCTTCCTGCATCGTTTAATATTTTCGCCACAGAATCCTTCACTATTGCAACTCAGGCTTGAGTTTTTTTCTTGAGTTCTTTCAGATTGAGAAATGCTGAATGTGTTCTTCCCTTCTGGTTTTCCATCTCCAGCTCTTTGCCCATGTCATTATAATACTTCACTTTGTCTTCTTGAGACAGCCTTTGAAGTCTTCTGTTCAGCTCTTTCACTTCATCAATTCTTCCTTTTGCTTTAGCTGCTCAATGTTCAAGAGCAAGTTTCAGAGTCTCCTTTGACATCCATCTTGGTCTTTTCTTTCTTTCCTGTCTTTTCAATGGCCTCTTGCTTTCTTCACGTATGATGTCCGTGATGTCATTCCACAACTCATCTGGTCTTCGGTCACTAGTGTTCGATGCGTCAAATCTATTCTTGAGATGGTCTCTAAATTCAGGTGGGATGTACTCAGGGTCATATTTTGGCTCTCATGGACTTTCTCTGATTTTCTTCAGTTTCAGCTTGAACTTGCATATGAGCAATTGATGGTCTGTTCCACAGCTGGGCCCTGGCCTTGTTCTGACTGATGATATTGAGCTTGTCCATCATCTCTTTCCACAGATGTAGTCAATTTGATTTCTGTGTGTTCCATCTGGCGAGGTCCATGTGTGTAGTCACCATTTATGTTGGCAAAAGAAGGTATTTGCAATGAAGAAGTCGTTGGCCTTGCAAAACTGTATCATTCAATCTCCAGCATTGTTTCTATCACCAAGGCCATATTTTCCAACTACTGATCCTTCTTCTTTGTTTCCAACTTTTGCATTCCGATCACCAGTAATTATCAATGCAACTTGATTGCATGTTTGATCAATTTCAGACTGCAACAGCTGAAAAAAATCTTCTATTTTTTCATCTTTGTCCCTAGTGGTTGGTGGGTAAATTTGAATAAGAGTAGTATTAACTGGTCTTCCTTGTAGGATATTATCCTATCACTGACAGCATTGTACTTCAGGATAGATCTTGAAACGTTCTTTTGATGATGAATGCAACACCATTTCTCTTCAAGTTGCCATTCCCAGCATAGTAGACTATATGATTGCCTGATTCAAAAATGGCCAATACCAGTCCATTTCAGCTCACTAATGCCTAGGATATCAATGTTTATGCATTCTATTTCATTTTTGATGGTTTCCAATTTTCCTAGATGCGTACTTTGTACGTTCCAGGTTCTGATTATTAATGGATGTTTGCATCTGTTTCTTGTCATTTTGAGTCATGCCACATCAGCAAATGAAGGTCCTGAAAACTTTACTTCAACCGCATCATTAAGGTCAACTCTATTTTCAGGAGGCAGCTCTTCCCCAGTCATCTTTTGAGTGCCTTCCAACCTGGGGGGCTCATCTTCCAGCACTATATCAGACAATGTTCTGCTGTTATTTGTAAGGTTTTCACTGGCTGATGCTTTTTCAGAAGTAGACTGCTGGGTACTTCTTCCTAGTCTGTTTTAGTCTGGAACCTGTCCTCCATGGGTGACACTGCTGGTATTTGAATACCGGTGGCATAGCTTCCAGCATCACAGCAACACGCAAGCCGCATAGTACGACAAACTGACAGACATGTGGGGGTAGCTGTGTATACTACAGTAATATTTTGAAATGTTATCTGAGGTTCCCTGAACCCTGTTGACCTGCTCCCTTACCCTCCTCCATTTAGATAGTTGCTATAGCTTTCTCCATGCAGTGCCTTGGGAGGATGGCCGATACCATTAAGAATATAGATTTTCAGCAATAAAATCTAGACTTTTTGAGAGAGAACAAGATCTTTGAGTCCAAAAAGCTGAGACTTGAACATCTGGAACCAAGAATTGACAAGCCCTCAAATATAGACCTATTACTAAAAACCACAGAGCAAGGCAGAATGTCCAATGGTGTGGAACTGACTCCATAGACTGGAAGCAGAGAGACAATTAGGAAAGGAAAGAGAGTAGCTCTACTAGGGCAGCAAGTCCTGTGTATTCCCTACCCGGCACTTAGTTGATGGAGGCATGGGAAGGAGAGAATGAAGAGAAAGGTTGAGGGGACTTCTGAGCAAGAAGACATGTATGCCCTGATTTAGCTCTGGGCTACTTCAGGAGAGTCAGGAGAGAGTCAACAGAGTCGAGTGGGGTAGCAGGGAGGTTCTCAGTAGAGAGTGGCCTGAACCCCAGTGCAGCATGGGAGAACATTGAGTCTCAGTGTGCTACAGAGGCAGCTGAGGGTGTAGACAGGCATGTAGGGCCTTGAGGATGGAGTCAGCATGATTCTTGTGGACCTGATGACCTGCAGGGAGAGGCCCCTTCATTCACATTCACAGGCTGAGTTCTGATGACCAAAGACCACACAGAGTGAATCTCTTAGTGGAGGCCAGAGTGGATGACTCTTCCATTACCAGAGTGATACACAGCCTTCGCGTTTTTCCTCATGCCCCAGAAGAATGAAAAGGAGAATAAAAAAGGGGAGCATTCTGAATTACCTGATTGTCTATCCAAAAGAGATTGAGAAAATTCCCATGTGTCAATGTTTACTGTAAGTTAGAGTAAGCTAAGCTGTTTGCCATCAATGGACATGGAGTTTGAGAGCTAAGTAGTTTAATTTAAAATTTTTGCATTTAAACTGTAAAATTACATCTGCCAGATAATGTTTAGAATGTATTCTAGTTGGCTGATTCTGTTATATCTCAATTAGCCTGGTTTTCTTCCTCTCACCAAATTTTTTTCTTAAGCATGGCCTTTCTCTGAGATGAGCTTGGACTGGTCTGCTTTCTGAAAATATAAGCTGAAATATAAGGTTCTCGTATGCTTGTCATCCACTTAGTACTTTATCAGGATGCCATGTTGCTGTGTATTCCATTCATTTCCATTGAAGACCGTTGACTGCGCATCCAGCCTGGGCCAGGCTCTGAGTTGGAAGATGAGGCTCCCAGAGTAATGGGGAACAGAAACATATGGATTTTAAAACCACTTTCTGATCTTCCCAAGGTTGAAAAGTAGCAGGGAGAAGTCAAGGAAGAGTAGGAGGTAAAAGACCTGTCATGACCTGGTCACATGGTAGTTAAAGAATTTTAACTTCTTTGGGCTTCAGCCTACTAATCTGCCAAATGAAGGAGGATGGAAGACTATATATATATATATATATATATATCCTTTAGACCTTTTCCAAAAGCTAAATATATGAATATTGTGATTTTCAACAGTGAAGAACTGTGTAGTCAACTGAAGACCCAGAAGGCGAGGAATACATTTGCTGTTCTATTCAGTTGTAACATCTTCAGAGCATTTGCAAAGTCCCACTTTCAGTAAATCACATAAGGTTGTGTACATCACTAATCACTTCTCTGGGCAGTCCTGGAGGTACTTGGGCACTGGGGAAGGAATTTCTAGATGGTGTGTACTAGGTGGTGTTTTCTTGCAATTATTATCATTATTGGAGGATAAAATCTGGGATTTAAGCTCATGTTACAGGACATAGTTTTCTTTTAAAATCCTTACAAAATAGAATACCCATGTAAAAGGATTGATATCTGAAATACAGATATTTTGCTTTATTTACATTTTCTAGCTACTTATCTCAACTTTCCATTCTACTTTGCATCATAAGTACTTTTCTATGTCACCCCCTTTTTACTCATTTGTTCATTCAGTCATTCAATATTTCGCAAAACATCCACAGAGCCCCTATTGTGTGCCAGGCTTTAAGCCAAGTGCTAGGGATGCAGAGATGAAGTGGAGGTTCACAATTTAGCAGGAGGGGAAAATAATAGGAGCAAAAGTCAACAAGGCTTTGGCACTTGGATGATCCATCCTGGGTAACGTGAAACCTTGCTTAAGCTTGCTAGAGCTTTGTAAACAGAGCACTTGGCTACTATTCATATCACACCTAATAGGATTGCCTGTGTGCTGGAACAAAGAGGTTGGGGAGGAGGGGGTGACACACAGTGGAAGGAATTCTACACCTGACAAAAGGACCCATCAAATGGGGGCTGTGTGACTTCTTTCTATTTTTTAGCTCAGAAAAGCAAAAACCAAAGATGAGAGATGGTGGTAAGTAATATGTCAGTGGACTTCTGATGAAATTGCACCAGATAACATAATAACATGGAAATGCAAATACAATAAAAAATTCTAAAGAATTTGGGTTCTTAAATAAAATCTATCTTGGTTCTGGAAGCATGGATTCCTGTTTTGGAATCCATTATACTAGGAGATGCTCTGCAAAGGTGGTGGGAAAATGGAGAGCCCAGTTTGTACATCCAAACAGATATCAGGTAAGGAAATTCCACCAACCTTGCAGGCAAGCTCAGAACCTCCATGTTTGGTACAGAAGAAGAACTTGGTGTGTGTGGGGGGGAGGGGGTGGTGATAGGGGACGATTGGCTAGTCCTCATAGCCTTTTTCTCCCTCCTCCTTCTTTTTTGGAGATTCACCATTCCCTTGGAGAATTCTATAGATCACTACTGCCATCATAAATCTGGTCTCAGGAGATGTTTAAACCCTTTAAAACCCTGGCCAAAGCCCAGACAAAACTCTGGGATTACAACCAAGATAAGCTGGAGTGTTCAACATGACTTTATTCAAGGCTAGGAAAAGACAAGGTGAAACACTCCAGTGCTCATCATGAGTTTAGACGCTGTGCTTTGCTGACTTTAGAAGAGTATTCCCAAGTCCCTCCTCACTAGCTTCTAGTCTTTTGCCACATAGTGAATGTACTCTCAGATCCCATTACCTAAGAGCTCACCCTAATTTAACTCCTTGACCACTCCCCAAGAGCAAAATATTACACCCCCTTACCTGCCTAGATCCTTGCCTTTCCTATGTGACCTGCACCAGGAAAGACCTCATCCTTAGGTAAGACCTCCCTCTCCAACTAAAAGCTGTGGCCTTGCCCCTGTGGTCCTGTGTCTTTAGGATCACCATATCCAAATGTCCCACAAAACCTCTCCCTGTTTGTGTGTGTGTATGTGTGTGTGTGAGGTCTTCTAAAGAGGGAACGAGAAGTACATGAAAAGAAAGGGAGAGAAATAGAAAATAAAAAGGGAAAAGGGAGAGAATCCATGCTTAAAGTCAGAAAGAAAAGAGAAGATTCCATCTGTGCGTACCCTGGAGCTGGACCTCGGTACAGACAATCTGACCACTTCAGCTGCCTTGTCTGCAGATACAGAGCCTCAGGCCCCTGTCAGAAGTAAGAATGGGGCAGGCTTCTTTGAGAATTGAGGTGGTCCAGTTTTCTTCATCTCACGGGCCAAGACAAAAGGAAGAATTTTGAGAAGCAAGAATGAAGCAAAAAGAGAAAGACACCCAGAGTCTGAGAGATACACAAAGCGAGAGGGCTGAGGGTGGGGAGATGTAGGGAGGGCCTGTCCTCGAGATGTCAGAACAAAAAGCCAAGAAGGGAAATGACCTGTCTGCATTTTTTTATTTATTATTGCACAGAGTAGACAAGTGATAGGGCTCTGAATTGAGTAGATGCTTTGGCATTATGTATAGCCATAAATAGAAGAATGGAGAGAAAGAAATGGGGGGAAAGGCCATGTCCAGGGGAGAGTGGCAGAGAATGGATAGGAGGGCAGCTCTTATACGTTAGTGTACATGCATGCGTGTTGGATATATTAGAGAGCAAGAGAGTGTGTGTGTAAACCAGCAAGAGTGTTTCTGTCCGTGCACTAACTAGAGAGAAAGACATAGATCTCGAGATAGTGAAATGCAAAGGAAAACAGAAACTATCTCTCCCTGCTTTCTGTTCTACTCCTCAAAATGTCATTCTAGAAATCTCTCATCCCAGCTTTGCATGTCCGTAAGCCCACATCCACAGGACAGAAACCTTGGGCCACTCAGGGCCTTCCTTTCCTCTGGGGAGTAGGGTGAAAGGGGCTTGCTCCCTGACCAGCCCTCCCTGAGACTGAACTGACCCTCTCCAGGGGAAAATTCTGCTGCTATTCCTGGCCACACAGCAGCTCCTGCCCCAGTGTATGTTCCTGAACCCCAGGCCTATACATAGCCTTTCCTGAGGTTGGAGGAAGACAGGCCACCCTTCAGACCCTAGACTCGAACTGCCCTATAGACTGGGGAGCTCACCTAAGCCCCTTTGCAGAGCCAGTGTTGCCATTGTATTTAAATTTCACAAATGATTAAATGGACAGTTTTATAAAAGCAAAAGGAAGTTGAGGTACTCAATCTCTTTAGGCCTTTTGAGACAACTGCCTTATTACGTCCATGTGAATTTCCAGGAAAAGGTCACTAATTAAAACTTATTGTCTCTCAGCTGCCATTGGCCAGATATTTGGCTCAGCCTTCCTGTTAATGAGTGCAGAAGGGCATCCTGGAGGGTTGTAGCCTTACAGAGCCCATGCCCATCTCTTCCAGCCCACTCCCCAAGGAAGCTTGGGATGATCCTGGTGCTGCCGTGATGGCCCCACTACCCCCATGCGACTGCTTTAAGATCCAAACAGGATATTGAACTCAAGTTCTGGAGAAAAAACAATCCGACTCTGGTCTATCAGTTGCATGAATGATTAATGAGGGGTAATTAGTCAATGTTTGTTAAGCATTTTATAGACACAAAATGCTGGCTAAAAGCTCAATGAAGAAGCAGAAGCAGCAAGAGCTAAAAGACCTTACATCCACCCAAAATGCTGATAGCATCTGAGAGTGTTGGAGCTGAGGGAAGAAGGGCCTCAGAGACTGTCCAGCCTTGTGGCTTGCAAGTTGTGCATTGAGGTGCCTTCTGGGCAGCCGCCCAACAACCTGTCTCCTAGTGTTTCCTACCAAACAAATTACAACAGTAAGAAGGGAAAAATAAAGTTCTATAAAAATCGTGTTCTCCGCATAACTTGAAGACAGAGAATGCCAAAACTTCAAAATAACTGTGAGTGTAAAGTAAAACATCATCAAATCTCAGTGGCACACTTTCTTGTATATCCACTCTATGTCAATCAGTGAGCATAAGGCTCCCTCGCTCCTCTGCCTCTGGATGACTTTGGCATTTGGGTTCTCACAACTCCTGGTCAAGATTCCTGGGCCCAACAGCAAACTAGTCCAACTCAGGGCATCGATGAAGTATAAAAGGCGCCCCCTGGAGGAGGGGCAGGTGGATCAGCTCTCAGTGTCTTCACCATAGATCTGAGACCAGGCTCCCTTTCCTGCCATTTGGCTCTGGACAGATGGGGAGGGCTGGTATTCAGCATGTGGGCTGTGCTTCTCACACTTCGATGCTTGTACCGCAGGATAGTAGTGGTGTGCAAACCCACAGAAGTAATGTGGAATGTCTTCCCAGAGCTACAGTATGACCAAAAGATTGGAATGGAACCAGGTGGTAGTGCAACCGGCTCCTCCAGGATCTTCAAATTAAACAAATGAATAAAAAACTGAGCTGCCATTGGGTTGACTTCAACTCTTGGTGACCCCACGTTTGTTAGAGTAGAACTGTGCTGCATAGGGTTTTCAAAGGCTGATTTTTCAGAAGTAGGTCACCAGGCTTTTCTTCTGAGGTACCCAGGGGTGGACATGAACTTCCAACCTTTTGGTTAGCAGCCAAAGGTGTTAACCATTTGCACCATCCAAAGACTTCAGGCCAATACACAGGGGACTTTTAAATATAATATTTGGTTAGTCTGGCTCTAACCTGGTACCTCAATTTTAGGAACTGAGTCTTTTTCTGCCTGGCTTGGGAGGTTAGGGCCTCACTGCTAGCCTGCTAGCCTCTGGTTGTCACCTCAAGATACTTCCCCCTGACCTGTCCATCAATGGCTTGTATTTAGAGGATCCCCTCTGTCTGCAACTCTCCAGCTGGTGATTGCAGCCCTGGTTATACCACTTTCCCTTGCCCCTGTCCCTCTGTCCCCTGGAGTGGTGTTTCACCAATTTCCTCTCTGACGTACCCCAAATGGCAGAGAAGAGTGAAGTCACCTATATCACCTAGATCTTCTAAATCTCATGTTTTATCTTAAAATTTGCATTTGAACCCAATATATAGCTGTGCTAGTTTTAATATAAAAATGTCCCTTCGCCCCATTCTTTTGGTCAAATTGGAGCTCTGGGAAGACATTCCACGTTGATTCTGTGGGTTTGCACACCACTACTATCCTGCAGGTGCAAGCATCCAAGTGTGAGAAGCACAGCCCATGTGCTGAATCCCCGCCCCGCCCCATTTACCCAGAAGCAGTAAAGAGAGCCTGGTCTCAGATCTATGGTCAAGATACTGAGAACCGAGCCACCTGACCGTCCTGAGTTGGACTAGTTGGACTAGTTCACTAGTTCACTGTTGGGCCCATTTTGCTAGATGGTCCAGATCAACTGTTTGAACCATGGGTTAATGAAGAACTGCCCAGGCAACTGAGTCAACAATACCATGATGAGGTTATTGGACTTAAGGAAGAATAGGAACTAACACTGATTTTTCACTAGGTCTCAGGTGTTGTGTCAGGTGGGGTGTAAAGTATCTTGTTAAATCTTCACATCCACCCTGGGATAGATATCATTATCTTCCTTTCACACACATAGTGTCTGGTACTGAAAGACGTACTGGACACATTGCACCCCAATGATTCCGTTAGGATTCAAATCCGTGGTTTTCTTACTTTTCATCCTATCTTCGTTCACCTGCCCATGCTGGTGTGTTACTGGCTTTTCTTTCTGTTGCATCGTTTTGCCCATTTTACTCACTATGGTCTCTATTGGAGAATGAAAGAAACAGAGGTAAGGGTGGAATTATAGATTCTGTTGTTAGCTGTGCTGGTGTCTCAGGGAGATGAAGAGGGTGTGAGAGAGCTGGTGGATTGAAACCAGTGTCTAAACTGACATTTCTCTTATATCTCTGAAATTAATTTGTCTGGGTCCACCTTATGTGCCTCATAGCCACAGAGTTTAAGGAATAGCTATGGAGGGGCCTAGGACATCTAAAGAGGATACACAGCTTCCCCAAGCCCCCAGTTAATTACTAGCTGGCACACCAGTCTCATTAATAACTGGGGGTTAATCCTTCACATTCAAAGAGACTCCCATTACCCAAAACAATGATTTTTTAAATTACCTTGGCAGAGTGGCAATTGAATTGTTGTTATTGTGTTAGGTATCATCGAGTTGGTTCCAACTTATAGCGACCCTATGTACAGCAGAATGAAACACTGCCTAGCCCTGTGCCATCCTCACAATATTTGAGCCCATTGTTGCAGCCACTGTGTCAATCCATCTCATTGAGGGTCTTCCTCTTTTTTTCTAGCCCTCTACTTTAGCAAGCATAGTGTCTTTCTCGAGGGACTGGTCCCTCTTGATAACATGTTCAAAGTATATAAGAAAAAGTTTCTCCAACCTTCCTTCTAAGGAGAATTCTGGCTGTACTTCTTCCAAGATGAATTCAGTCATTCTTCTGGCAGTTCATGGTATACTCAATATTCTTTGCCAACATCATAATTCAAATGTATCAGTTCTCCAGTCTTCCTTATTCATTGTCCAGCTTTCACATGCATATGAGGTGATTGAAAATACCATGGCTTGAGTTAGGCCTACCTTAGCCCTCAAAGGGACGTCTTTACTTTTTAACACTTTAAAGAAGTCTTTGCAGCTGATTTG
Organism: Elephas maximus indicus; assembly: GCF_024166365.1. Lineage (NCBI taxonomy): Eukaryota > Metazoa > Chordata > Mammalia > Proboscidea > Elephantidae > Elephas > Elephas maximus. The sequence goes on from NC_064830.1 coordinate 48,580,090, forward strand.
CCCAGTATAACACATTGTTCGGTTTCTTGACTGCTACTTCCATGGACGTTGATTGTGGATCCAAATGAAATGAAATCCTTTACAACTTCAATCTTTTCTCTGTTTATCACAATGTTGTTTATTGGTCCAGTTGTGAGGATTTCTGTTTTCTTTATGTTGAGGTCTAATCCACACCTTTATGTTGAGGTCTAATTCATACTGGAGGCTGTGGCCTTTAACCTTCATTAGTAAGTACTTCAAGTTTTCTTCACTTTCAGTAAGCAAGGTTGTGTCATCTGCATATCACAGGTTGTTAATAAGCCTTCCTGCAAATCCTGATGCTGCATTCTCCTTCATATAGCCCAGCTTCTTGGATTATTTGTTCAGCATACACCATGCAGTTTCCCCTTGCTCTGTTGAAACGGCTGCCTCTCATTCTATGTAAAGATCTTTATGAGCACAACTAAGTGTTCTAGAATTCCCATTCTCTACAATGTTATCCATAATTTATTATGATCCACACAGTGGAAAGCCATTGCATAGTCAATTAAACACAGGCAAACATCTTTCTGGTATTCTCTGCTTTCAGCCATTATGCGTCCGACATCAACATTGATATCCCTCTTTTCATGCCCTCTTCTGAATTTGGCTTGAATTTCTGGAAGTTTCCTGTTCATATAATGCTGCAATTGTTTCTGAATTATCTTCAGCAAAATATTACTTGTGTGTGATATTAATGAATTGTTAATTTCTGCATTCTGTTGGATCACCTTTCTTTAAAATAGGGGCAGATATGGATCTCTTCCAGTAGGTTGGCCAGGTAGCTGTCTTCCAAATTTCTTGGCATAGATAAGTGGGTGCTTCCAGCATTACATCTATTTGTAGAAACATCTCAATTAGTGTTCTTTCACTTCCTGGAGTGCCTTCAGTGCAGCTTAGACTTCTTCCATAAATACCCTCAGTTCTTGATCTTATGCTACCTACTGAAATGTTTGAATGTAGACCAATTGTTTTTGGTACAGTGACTCTGTATTCCTTCTATCTTCTTTTGATGCTTCCTGTGTCATTCAAGTTTCTGCCCATAGAATCCTTCAATATTGCAAGTCAAGGCTTGAATTTTTTTTTTAGTTCTTTCAGTTTGAGAAATGTTGGACGTGTTCTTCCCTTTTGGATTTCTAAATCCAGATCTTTGCACATTTCATTATAATACTTCACTTTGTACTCTTGAGCTGCCCTTTGAAATATTCTGTTCAGCTCCATTACTTCACCATTTCCTCCATTTGCTTTAGCTACTTACATTCAAGAGCAAGTTTCAAAGCCTCTTATGATATCAGTTCTGGTCTTTTCTTTCTTTCTTGTCTTTTTAATGACGTTTTGCTTTTTTCATGTGTGATGTCCTTGCTGGCATTCTGCAACTTGTCTGGTTTTCAGTCATTAGTATTCAATGTGTCAAATCTATTCTTCAGATGGTCTCTAAAATCAGGTGGGATATATTCAAGGTTCTACTTTGGCTCTCGTGGCCTTTTTAAAAATTTTCTTCAACTTCAACTTGAATTTGCATATGAGCAATTGATGGTGTATTTTGCAGTCGGCCCCTGGCCTAGTTCAGACTGATGATATCGAGGTTTTCCACCAACTCTTTCCACAGATGTTGTCGATTTGATTCCTGTGTATTCCGTCTGGTGAGGTCCGCATGCATAGCCATCATTTACGTTGTCAAAAAATGGTATTTGCAATGGATATGTCACTGGTCTTGCAAAATTCTATCCTGTGATCTCCAGAGTCATTTCTATTACCAAGGTCACATTATTTTCCAGCTACAGATCCTTCTTCTTTGTTTCCAACTTTTGCATTCCCATCACCAGTAGTTATCAATGCGTCTTGATTTCATCTCAATGTTTGATTAATTTCAGACTGCAGAAGTTGGCAAAATTCTTCAATTTCTTCATCTTTGGCATTAGTGTTTGGTGCATAAATCTGAATAATAGTCATATTAACTGGTCTTTCTTTTAGGCTTATGAGTATTATTCTATCACTGACAGCATTGTACTTCAGGGTAGGCCTTGAAACATTCTTTTTGACGATGAATGTGACCCTGTTCCTCTTCAATTTGTCATTCCTGGTAGAGTAGACCACGTGATTGTCTGGTTCAAAATGGCCCATACCAGTCCGTTTCAGCTCATTAATGCCTAGAATATCTGTCTTCAAGTGTTCCGTTTAAGTTTTGACAACTTCCAGTTTTCCCAGATTCATAATATGTACATTCCATGTTCCAATTACTAATGGATGTTTGCAGCTGTTTCTTCTCATTTTAGAATGATTTAAAACTAATTAATACTTCTGAAAATTTCTTGAACGTTTTAATTAATTAAAAATTATAAAATATTTATAAGCAGTAACAACACCATTAAGTGCCATTAACACAGTAACTACATTAGTGACAGAAAAATTCATTACTATTTTACTAGTAGACATTGATGTCAATGATTGAATATTGCTCCAAATTACTTTTAAAACAGACCAATTATTTTAGTGTGATTAATCTGTTCTATTATTTTTTTTTTATGTAGTTATAATTTGAAAATAATTTTCTTCAGGGAGTACAATGACCTCAGCATGCTCATTCCTTACTTATTTATATTTAAAAACCTTTGTGTCCTCCCCCATTTCCGGGCGAATTTCAATGGTTGAATATTTAAAGTAGTCCCCTACACAATCTTTATTGCTCCTAAGCTCTTTGTGGAGCATTTTTTAATTAGCTTTATTAGTAATTGTGAATAAGCATTTCCCAAGTAAGAAAGCCTCTGCCAACAGCAGCTCTGCACCAGTTGGGAATGGACGGGCTGCACAGTCTCATCCTGGCTCTACGGGCTGGGGGCCTGGCCGTTTTAGACTCCATGTCTCAGTCTGTCTGTGGTAGGCAGTGTGCTAAGCATGTCAAAAGACTTTCGGACTGAATTCTGGTCTCCCACCATCCCCACCTGATTAAACAGTCCTACTCTTCTGCATGGGACAAAGTACTTCCAAGTCACAGAGGTAGAAAATGACTTTATCTGAAGTGAAAGCATAGATCGTGGGGGAAAGAGAAGCAGCTGCTCACGAAATCAGAAAGCAGATCTGGACACAGCTTCCCCTGGAACGAGGCAACCTTTCCCTCTGCCCAAAGCACGGGATAAGGTGCAGGTAGAGAGAGAAAGGTGGATGTGAAGCTGCAAATATACCCTGGGATAGTTGTGCAGGATCATTCAGTTTTGGCTCCAAGGTGGGGAGATTGAACTCAGTCAAGGGGTGTGGGAGGGATTGAGGAGCGGGAGATATTTATTGTGCCAGGCACTGTGCTAGGAACTCTACATGGAATAATAGAAACCAAACCTAAACCCGTTGCCAACCCTAAAGGACAGAGTAGAACTACTCCATAGGGTTTTCAAGGAAAGTCTGGTGGATTCGAACTGCCAACCTTTATGGTTAGCAGCCATAGCTCTTAACCACTACACCACCAGTGTTTCCCAGTTATAATTTCCCAACAAACCTGTAATGTATGTAGGTATTCTTAGCCCCATTTACTGATGAGAAAACCAAAACCCATAGATGTAAGAAACTTCCAAGATCACAAAGAAGGCAAGTGATGGAGCTAGCACTCCACACTGATTCAGTCTCATTTCAAATCCCACAGTCCTTTACACTGGAATAAACAAACTTCTCCTGAGTGTTTACCATGAAAAAAAGCACTTTTTGTTGCTAATTGGGGTACAGAGATTAAAAAAGACATCATTTTTGATTCTAGGGACTTAACATCTATTGAGTGAGTCACATAAATAACTCTGAAAAGAAGTAGGCTGTTCTAAGATAGAAATATAAGGAAACATAATTCTGAGCAGAGAGGCTTCTTGGAAAAGATGGTATTTGAGTCAGAGAGGGGGAGAGCAGTCTATAGAGGGCAAAGCTGGAACAAAAGCTCAAGTGGCTAGATGTGTTTGGAGAAATGCTACTAGATCTCAGAGGCCAGATAAGATCGTAATTCTGATGTTAACCTTTTAAACAGTACAGTCCACAGATAAATTCAGGGTGGAGGTTTTAGAAACAGTTAACATTTTAAGGAGAGTGTTTTGAAAATGGGGTTCACCTTCCAATTGGAGTTCAGCACAATAAAAACTAAGGGAGGACAGATTCTGAGGCTGTGACTGTGATTTCTCCTTGGACTTCACTTCCAGCTAATTACCCCACCACTCTGTAACTGATTCAGCCCATGGGAGGACCAACCCAGGTGGTGGCCCCTTTGGTGCTGGGCTCAGACTGGCAGTGCTGCCTCTCACCACCCACTTGGCATTTGGTCATCATTAACGTCAAAAGCTTTGTAAAAGAAGTTTAGAGTCAATTTGTTTCTGCGAATGGTAGTTTCCAAGAGAAGCTATGAGCAGCTACAAAAGAGTAACTTCATTTTTGAAGGCTTCAGGCAAGGTAAGGCCCAGAGAGGTAAGGTAGCTCACGGCGTAATTTATAACACATCTCCACAACCAGTTTCTCATTTGACCCTCATGTACCAATTCCAGGGAGACTTTTCATGTCGCATCCGATCCAAAGAGTCAGTCTGTGGCAAATTAGTGATGGAAAGGAGGCTTGGGACCAGGTTTTCTGGTTGCTGGTTGAGTGTTCACTCTGTGGTCTCCCTGAGAAAGGAGCACTGGAACTAGTTTGGAGGAAGGCATCGCTGCAAATGGAGCACCTGTTTAATTCCTCAAGTGAGCATTAAGTATAACATCAATGATGCCTTTTGGGGAGGAGTTTCTGTGCAAAATAGAACAGAGATCTTAAAGCTACCACACCAAAACTTAGTCCTTAGACAAAAACAACAATTTTATATCAATGTCACTATGTGTTCAGCTTAGTATTTGCTCAGTAAATGCCTGCTGAATGAGAGGGTGGGCGCATGGATGGATGAGTCAGCTACGTAAAGATAGTATTCAGACAGCAGCTGCAAGACTGAGTGCCACGTAATCTCCACTTTACAAGCACGCATGGAGGACCCTGCTGGGGTGTTGCTTGCTGTTGGAAAAGAAAATGCCCAGTTTGGGCCAGGCTGCCAGAAGCCCAGGGGATAATTCCTCATTTTGCAAAGCTCAATTGTAGAGCCTACTCCAGAGGCTGATTGGTTCTGAGTAATCAGCCAAAGATTAGAATTCGTTTGTTCAGCTTCTCTCATTTCCTCTTGGGCTTCTTGGCTTGCGGAGGACATCTCCACTGCCTGTCAGCATCTGAGGAGCAGAGAGGGGGCCAAGCTGTAGATGCCACACATTTTTTTTATTGGAAACATTCATACTAGCTCCATACCTTGCTTCTCAAAGTTGGTATCCACCAGGAGAACTTGCTCTGTGAAAATGACCCATATTAGCCTTTTGCTTAGTCTTAATCTTTTACAGAAGGCATGCTTAATATAACTATTTATGGCTTTCAGATTTAAAGTAAATACAAAATCATAGGCTGAAAAGAGCTGGAGTTAATAGGAGCCTTGGAAATCAGACTATCCAGGGGTTCTCAAATTGTATTTCATGCAGGCCCAGCAGGGTCGGGGGGGAGGTTGTCAAGGACCGTGGAACAGATGAGTTCACCTTCCAAGGGCAACTCTGCTTATGTGATTTTATATATTAACCTTCTACATAAGATTTTGTAAAAAATGTTTGAAGACCATGGATCTAGCTCAACACCCTTATTTTAGGCCTTCAGAGATTAAGATACCCATGCATCTCCAACTCTTTTGGGACATGCGTTAAGAAGCTAGTTCCACCCAGGAGTCTTTGGGGGGTACAAACAGTTAACACGGTCAGCTGCTAACTGAAAATTTGGAGATATGAGTCCACCCAGAGAAGCCTTGGAAGAAAGGCCTGGTAATCTACTTCTGAGAAATCAGCCATTAAAAATCCTATGGAGCCCAGTTCTACTCTGATGCACTTGGGGTAACAGTGCGTCAACCTACTCCACGGCAACTGGTGAGTCCCACCAATTCTGACCTCTGCTTTTCTGTAGGCTCCTCTGACCCTGAGGGGTCCTGATGAGTGCCCCGCATAATCCCATTGCTCTGGGCTGTCTGCTGAAGAAAGGGTTTTGTGAATGTGCTAAGGGTTCCCTGGGAGTTGATACCCCTTCTGTGTGGAATATACAATCCGCTCTTTCAAGATCATTTGGAAAACCCCCTTCCAAGCAGTTTCCATTCACTGCTGGTTTCCTTTGGAAGTGGTAGGGTAATAGCCCGAAGCTATAAAAGCAGGAGCAGCATTTATCAGATGATTGATTAACCAATCAGTCAACAGTATTTATGTGGTGTTTACTATGTGTTTAGTACCCTGTTAACTGCTGCCTGGAGAAATAAAAGAAATACAAGACAAGGCCCCAAAGTATAAGCTGGGGTCCCAAAATGATTAACTGGGAAATAATTATAAAACAGCTATTACTTTTAGACCCAGAGAACAAAGGCTTCAGAGCAGAATTTATGTAGTGGGAATGATGTTTTGGAGGGGCTGGGCCTCAAGATGGATCTTAAAAAAATGATTCAGTCCTCAAAATGGAGGGCCTAGGACAAGTGTGGCAACAGAAAATGAGTCTGACTAAAGAGCAGGTAGATGAGGGAGAACAGAAGGTATAATGTTGGACAGGTATGGTGGGGACAAAGAATCTTGAAAATCAGGCAGAGGTGGAAATCAGGGGCTTTCCAGGCAGAGCTAGGTAGTAGAAAAACTAGCAAGCCAGAAGTTAAGATGCTCTTGGGGGTTAGTCCCACAACTCTACCACAAGCCAGCTGTGGGATCCCAGCCCATTGCTCTCCTGGCACTAGGGAATAAGTGAGGTGGTCCAGTTTAGACCTCATATTTCATTGCTTTCTGATGTGGTAGGTAATAAGTTAATGACATTTCATGGAAGTGCCACAAGGAAAAGGACTATCAGGGAGATTTGTCTGGCAATGTGTGAAGAATGAGTAAAGGTATCATGGAGACCAGCTGGCTGCTGCTACCAAAGCCCAAGTTTGACTTAAGAGGCTGGACAAGGCACATGCTGAGGAAATGACGTCAGAAGGGTATATTCAAGAGGCAGCATCAGTAGTATTTAGACAGCAAGACCAACAGAACTCAAAGCAGAATCAAGTCTAGAGCTCAGGGCTCTGGCCTTTTGGATGTAGGGATAAGAGGAATAGAAAGAGCCAGATAATTCCAAGGTTCCCACTAATTAAGAAACCTTAGCCTCTACCATTCCGCAGTGGTGATAGAGTGCAGTAGAAAGAGACACTGGCTTTGTGGTCAGATCTGTTTGGGATTGAGTTGGGTTCTACCTTCCCCTAACTGGGAGTCCCTGGGCGGTGCAAAGAGTTATCACATTCAGCTGCTAACTAAGAGATTGGAGGTTTGACTCCACCCAGAGGCACATCGGAAGAAAGGCCCAGGGATCTACTTATGAAAAATCTGCCCTCATTTGTTCTGGTCGGCAGAAACATCTTTTGGATCATTCAAGAAAGTTCAGGGAGGTCAACTCTGTTGGTTTCAAAAGGGTAGAGAAGCAGGCAAAGAACAGGTCTTTAAAACTTTGCAACAGACTCACTGGAACGGCAGCACAAGCTATGGAGTAAGACTTTTGCAGGTGAGAGGGAGTTGCAAGGGTAAGGGAGAAAACATCCACACAACTGGTGAGATCCTTAGTTCAAAGGTGCAAAAAAGTTTGCAGGATGTGAAATTTTTGCAAGAGTATTTGTGCTGGACCTCATACAGGGAGTTTTGTAGCCTCTTATTCCCTTCTCTCCCGATGTTGCTCAAATGAGATTAGACCAGTTCTGGGAACTGACACCTTCTCCCTGTCACATTCCTGTTAACTGGTTCACTTCAACAGATGGCTTCTTTTGGACTGTACATATACCCTTGACATCTGCAAGGATTGATGATAGCCAGAGACGTTTACAAATCCCCAAGTTCATGAGTGCAGAAACATTTGTACAAGCTCCTGGCTTGCTCCCAAACCACATGTTTCTTATGCATTACGTTACATCACAGGTTAACCACCTTTTCAACTTGAACTGACATTCAATCCGTCACATTATGGTGATTTTTCTTTTTCCCACACATAAACAAGATTGATTTAAAAACAAAGCAATGCTTTGTGAAAGTTCTTGCAAGGCCAGTATTGAATGAAGAACCATGGCAGCATAAGGAGCTGGGTGATCAGTGGGGCTCCCTACTTAAGTGAGTCCTTTCATATACCACACCTAGAGGCACAAGACTCAAACCTGGGCCTACATAAGCAAGAGATGACTGTGGGTTATGGGCTTTTACAGTTGTCCATGAATAGTCCAAATTGAGAATTTAGATCTGGAATGCCACAGGCTCCTTCTTATCCACACTCCATCCTTGGGCCTCTCAGGCCATAGGTTCGGTGGCACAGGTGAGAACTCCCTCCCCAGTAAACCTGTGGGCAGAGCCAGGCACAGAAGGAAAACAGCAGGGATGGAGTAATGAACACAACTTCTGACGCTTGCCCAAGGATTCCTGTAATTCAAGCCCATCTCCTACTCCCTCTACATCTGGGAAACAGTAAAGTGTGTTATAATGATAACCCTAGACCTTTTGAAGAATCAAGAAAAGATCAAACTCATATACATATGTATTTATCATCTATTTCAACCTACCTACCAAACAGAGCAGTTCCTGGGTGGCAAAAACAAGTTTTTGGCAGGTAACTGAAAGATTGGAGGTTTGAGTCCACTTAGAGGCCCCTTGGAAGAAAGTCCTGGTGATTTAATTCTGAAAAATCAGCCAATGAAAATTCTGTGGAGCACAGTTCTACTCTGACACACATGAGGTCACCAGAGTTGGAGTTGACTCGATGGCAACTATTGTTTGCACCGAACAGATTTGAGACAATATCTAATGAAAGATACTTTAAAATATGGTCTTGAAAATAAAAACAGAGGATCAAAAACTCTGTAAAGAGAAGGAGCAAATAAGCTTATCAAAAACTTACCTAGAAACCTAGTGCCGTCGAGTCGATTCCGACTCATAGCGACCCTATAGGACAGACTAGAGCTGCCCCATAGAGTTTCCAAGAAGCACCTGGCAGATTTGAACTGCCGACCCTTTGGTTTGCAGCCACAGCACTTAACCACTACGCCACCAGGGTTTCCATCAAAAACTTTTACAAATATAATTATTATGATTGAGTATTGCATTTAGTTCAGAGCATTTGTCAGCAAATGTCAATAGAAAAAAAATTAATAAATTATTCTTTAGGAGACTCATGCCTCTCTTGGTGCTAAATCCTGGCAGGAATTACCAATGTGGGACTTATTCAGTGCTACAGTCGACCATGTCCTAACGGTTTTTACAAAATACCCTGAAAAGTTCACATATAACCATTTCCCATGTTGTCTCTCAATAAAAGCTGAAGTCAAATCTTTTAAAAATATCTTAGTTGTTTACCTCAGAAAAAGAAATGTAAAACTATAATCATTATAATTATCAAGTCAGGGGTGAGATGAAGAATGGATGGAAATATAGATGAAACAAAAATGGCAAAATATTGATAATTGTTGAAACTGGATGTGGTTATAATGTGGGTTAATTACACTATTCTGTTTACTTTATGTATGTTTAAACATTTCCATAATTAAAAGTTAAAAAATATATAGTATAATGAAGGCACTTGGCAGACAGGGAAGTTAGCTAACATGTCATCTAACAGAGACCAGATTCTATCTGATGAAGTTTTAAGTTCAGCAGTTATAATTTTATACTCAATCTTTGAAATTTGATTATCCGGGCTATGGCACAGTTGGTAATATTCAGAACCACCCCAGAAGCACTGTAGACTTTTCTATAAAAGCATGCACACTCTCAGCTAAATATGTCTTCAAGTTATTGGCACACCTAAGACAACATGTGACCAAGGAGTGGAGGGGAAAGCCAGATTCAGATACCTTCGCTGCAGTTCTTCAGGGCAAAGAAGTCCACTGCTGATAGGCTTCGGTTTCCACTTGAGATGTATTCCAGGGCCACTCGGAACGGGTTCTCTGGGCGCCCAATTCGTCCCTGCAGCACTGTCCAACTGATTGCATTGAAAAGCAGAAGGGAAGAGCATAGAAAAACAGTGATGAGAAGCAGGCCTAACCTACGAGAGGGTCATGCCCCTTCAGTGACTTCAGGGCTTACCTTCTTCTTGGACACCAAGAGATAAAACCTTAGTTGTCTCTGAGGACAGTGACCCTGACCCCAATATGCAAACATTTGGATTTCCTTCTTGCCCAGCTAACTCAGAGACCCAATTCTCAAACCAACTCTAGCCACTGACATGGCTTTGGTCATATTCTTTTTAAGGCAGTTGCAAATCTAGAATGTTTCAGTAGCTAGTTTTACAGGGAAAGAGTATATACCTGAGAAAACCTGGCTGCAGAGACAAGGAAAAGTCCTCAAAAACATTTATCAGTCCTTTCATAATTATCTCTGGAAGGAATGGTTGGTTTTCAGAATTTTATCTGATTCCAAAATCTCAGAACCCTCAGATTTGCTTTCTAGTTACTTAAGGGAAGCTAGCAAGGACCATTTATTTACTTCAGGAAAATTAAAGTGCACCAAAGCATGTATTTTTCGGTAAAAGGTAACTAAGATTGACGTAGACTCTGCAAAAAGTGCAAAGAGAAGAAGATGGAAGCAGGTCAAACGGTTAGCCCTGCACTCTTCCGTAATCGAGGACACTGACACCATCAGAGAACCAAGAATACACTAAGTGAACATTTTTACACGTTGCTCATGCTATTAACCTCTTGGAATAGCCTCCTGTCACTGACTGGAACATCATACTTAACTTTCCAACACTGATTCAGGTTTTATTTATTTTATTTAGTTTTAACAATTTTGTGTGGAGAATGGAAATTACTTGGACTGTTTCATGTTTTCTTTCCTTTTTAGAAAACAAATTTTATTGAGGTATAATTGACACACAATAAATGGCATGCATTACAAATATATGTACAATCTTATAAATTGAAGTGTATAATTTCATGAGTTTTGACATGGGTGTATATCCACGAATCTATCACAATGTTTCATATTTTCTTACCACTACATTGGGCTTAGGTATGGCAGTGCAGGTGGACAAAAATTTAGGAAATAATGGCTTTCTTTTTTAAAAATGTAAGTTTCTCCCCCAGCAAGTGTAAAGTGATACTCACTTAAAAAAAAAAAAAAAAAGAAAAATGAAAAATCAAAAAATTCAGAAGTGTAGGTAGAAGAAAGGAAAAAGTTACCAAGGAGACCATTACTCAAAGATAACCATGCTTAACGTCTCGGTGAACATGTCTTCAGCTACAGTTTTACATAAATGAGACCACGCTATCTTTATGCTGCTCTGTGGCTGCACTTTGCCACTCACTGGTAGGTCACGAGATGACGACCATAGATTACATTATCATTTCAATGGCCGCGTTTTTAATGATTTATGCATTGCTTCTGATTTTTCTCTATCATGATCATGCTTGGAGGCTAGCTCTGTGTACTCATCTGGATACTGCCTTAGAACAAAATCTAGAACCTAAGTCAGGGTAAGCGTGCATTTAAAGCTCTAAGGTATATTGTCAACCCACTAGCAGTGAGTCAAAGGGCCCATTTCTCATTTGTTTTCTAACACTGGGTCCCATCCTTCCTTCTGTCTTTGCTCTTTGTGATGAAGGAATTGCCTAAGGCCATCAATGCTACCTTTCATTGGGGTGCTCCTTGATGGCAACTTTGGATCTATGGTCCCTGGCACATTGCTGCCCACACAGTGGGAGTCTGTTGAATGATGGAGGAAGCTTGTTTCCTGTCTATCCTCTTCTGTAGTTAATTCAGATCACTGGAGCCAACCCCTCAGCCACTTAATAAAAGTGTATTAAGTTTCCCCACAATAGATGCTGTAGAAGGAATTATTGCTACTGTAAAATTCATTCTCTGTTACTGTACCCAGCAGGATTTCTATCCAAACAAAACCAGGGTAATTGAATAAGGAAAAGGAGGTCTTTCAGTTTAAATGTGGGACTGTCAAAGAAATATCTGAAAAGATAATGGAAACGAGGGACTCTTAAGGAAAAAACAAACAAAAAAAACCCAAAAAACAAAGAGCAGAATTTTTCCTGTTCTGAAAAATAAAGGACCCTGTTTTTGAGGAAAGTTGGTGGCAAAAGTCATATTCATATTCTGCCAAAATCATAGCTCTCTGCTCCAGAGAATGATGGATTTTAATTCCAGGTACACAGTGGCCCTTGACAATGATTTCCATTTCTGTATTGGCGCTAGCCCTCTGGATAAATGTGTCAAGAGTTTTAGGAATTAGTTTCTGAGTTACTGATGCAATAACTTTTGTCCAGAATTCTCTGGCCTCCCACAGTTTACTGCTACAACTTTAATAACTTTCAGAGCAGTTGCCAAGCAGATATTTTATATCCAGGGAAGCTGCGATTCTAAAGGGCAAGCTTATACCTAGGGTCAGATGTGTTTAAGAGACAACCAAAAATCCAGTGAAAAACAAACCCAAGCTCTCTTCTCTTCTGCCTCCATTTTCTTTGTGGTCACTACGATCCTGTTCTCTTTGGTTTGCCTGGTGGCAGCTCTACTTTTGCTTGCAAAACTGACGTGTAGCTGTGCAGCCGTGTCCATGTGCTGGGAATTTGTGACCATCTTAGCATTGGCACCTCAATTAATGAAACTGACAGTGTGCGGAGTCCATCTGGACATTAGGAAGCTGGAAGGACTGTAAGGACAGCCTGTCACCATCCATTATCTTCCACCTGTCTCCCTAGAGCTCACCAGTTCCAAGTCTGGCTCTGCCCCTCAATTTGCATGATGACTTTGAACAAGACTCTTTGCTCTGAAGGCCTGAAGTTTTGGATGTTTTCTGATGAATTGGATTCTCCACCAAGAAAGTATCCCCAACTTTGCATGGATTTTCTGAGAAAAACTGACCACACATTTTTGTTGAATGGCCACATCGTAACTAATAAGTTGGAGTTCACCAAAAAATATCAGGAATGTTGATTGCTGAATATTTCAGCCTATTTCCGAAGGCTAGAAGTAATATGTAGAAAGGCCGCTGAACTGGAAGCTGAGAGTCCTGGACTCTCGTCCTGGATTTGCCACGTACAGGTTGTATGGGCTTCGACAAGTCCTTGTAGCTCCTTGAGTTTTAGCTTCATCATCAGCGAAACATGGGTTTTAAATTAAAAGCTTTAAAGTCCCTTATTAATCTCATGCCTATACTTCTCCAGCAGATTGTAGGCCTATAGACAAAACATTTATGAAAGCCCTGAAAGCGGAAATCGAGATGATCATATCCCCACAGAAGGATGATCAGTTATAGGACGGTGCTTAGTCACAGAATCATTGATTTATTTCTGTAAAGAGGCTCAGGGAAATGGAGAGGCTTGCCCAAGGTCACACATTTGGTTACCTGGAGACTTGAGATTAAAATCAAGTATGCTAGTGCTTCCAGGTTGCCAGAACAAGAGACAATGCATCCTAAACCTATGGCCCAGTCTGTATACTCCGTTGCATTTCATACCACTAAAATCACAGAGATAGAGAAGGATGAGCCTATTCAGCATTGCTAGAGGGGTCCTATAGGGTCGCTACGAGTCGGAATTGACTAGACGGCAGTGGGTAGAGGGCTCATCAGTCTGGGTTTTGAGGTTAGACACTCCAGCCAAACACTGAATGACAAATACATTGTCAGAAAACTCACGAAAACTCCTAAGAAGCTCCGACATGGAAACAAGAAGAATCTCAGAGGCTCCCACCGCTCCATACCAGGTAAGTCTCTACACGTTTAGAGGAAACTGTCTAGCACGTCCAATGTGAGGCAAGCTGCCGATGAGATTGAGGGGTTGGCAGCCGTGACTCAGGGGAGGGTGAAGGCACCAACTTATTTTAAACACAGAATGAAGGAGCACTTTTTGACAGCACGTGAGGTCAAGGAATGGCAGTTGACAAGACAGAGAAACCTGGACCATTTTGCTGCTCTGTGACATTCCAAGCAGGCATAATGTTGATGTAGGGCTGGCTCACAGAAGTGAGTCTTCAGGCCCTACAAGCTAGTCAATGGGATGTCTTTCTGAGATTGTTTTAGCTGCAGCAATATAGTGAGGTCTAGATTCCATTCTCTCTACCAGTTAAATGATTTAAGTTCTCTGAGCAGCAGTTTCCACTTAGCTCAATGGATTGTTATGAGGGTTTATGACGTATGTGAAGTAATTTACACAATGCTTGGCTCACAGTAGGACTCAAGAAGTGGGAGCTACTCTTACAGAAGCCCACAGTTTTCTTCAAGGAATGGTACTGGTCCATGTAAATATCTGCATATGCACTCATTTAAGAGATTTAAGGGCGGAATGTGAGTAAAGACAGCAGGAAAAGCATTTAAAATTTATGAACAGCAGCCACCTTATTAGTTTAAGCCAAAGAATTTCTTAGTTAAATGAATCTACCTGTGATAAGTACAACCCCAAGAAATTATGCTGGGACATGCCTAGATATATTAGGACTGGACTATGACAGAAGGTCAACATTCTGCTCAAAACCCTCCAAAGGTCCCCATCTCACTTAGAGCAAAAGCTCGTGTTTTCTGTTGTCATGGATTGAATTATGTCCCCCCCCGCCCAAAATGTGTGTATCAACTTGGTTAGGCAATGATTCCCAGTATTGTGTGGTTGTCCTCCATTTTGTGACTGTAATTTTATGTTAAGAGGATTAGGGTGGGATTGTAACACCAGGCTTACTCAGGTCACCTCTCTGATCCAATGTAAAGGGATTTTCCCTGGGGTGTGGCCTGCACCACCTTCTATCTCTCAGGACATGAAAGGGAAATAAGCAGAGAGTTGGGGACCTCATACCACCAAGAAAACAGCACTAGGAGCAGAGCACATCCTTTGGACCTGGGGTCCCTGTGCCTGAGAAGCTCCTCGGCCAGGGAAAGATTGAGGATAAGGACCTTCCTCCAGAGCTGACAGAGAGAGAAAGCCTTTCCCTGGAGCCGACGCCCTGAATTTGGACTTGTAACCTACAAGCCTGTGAGAAAATAAATTTCTCTTTCTTAAAGCCATCCACTTAATGGTATTTCTGTTATGGTAGCACTAGATGACCAAGACACAGTTATATCTTCCTATAGCACACACAGAGATGCCTTGTGTCTAGTTCTCAGTTAGAATTTGTTGAACTGAATTCCATTTCTCAGCTATTTACTGGTGCATTATTGAACACTATATGAGGTATTAGATACTAAATCCTAAACCCTTAGTGGGGATACCAAGGGTTTGAGATTTAGCTTTGACCTCAAGAAATTTATAGATGAGTCAGGAAGGTTAAAAGTATGCACCAAAGTGTATACTAAATGGCGGTGCACAGAGCTAAGTGAGTGGTACAGGCATTATGTGCTATGGAATCACAGAGCAAAATGATGTCTCAGGCTGGGTGACTGGGAGAGGTAAGATTTGAGGATGGGTTATGAAGAGGGAACAGGAATTGGAAAGGAACAATCCAAAGACAGAGGCTGGCATAAGCTCACGAGCGGAGGCCACACGGACAGCGTGTATTCAGGGCACAGGCGTCCAGTCTGCCAGAAGTCAAAATGCTATTTGTTGGCTTCTGCAGCAAGGAGGCCCTGTGCCTCACCTCCTCACCCTTTGAAGCCATGGCAGTGGTTTATTTATCATTGCATCTCCAGTGCCTGATACATTGTAAAAGATCAACAAGTATTTGTTGAGTGAGAGAACAAATGGATGAACAGATTTCTGTTACATCAGACAAGATTCTGACATTCTTGGGGCCAATGTTTATGTTGCAATGGAGCTGAATTCATCTGAAAAGTTCATCTTGATCCATTAGGGTTAGCTGTCATTCATTCAAGTGATAATGATGCCTTCTCTGTTAGGAGGATCCTAGAACTGGGGAAGTTTGGGGGTTGAGTGAAGGAAGTAGCATTACCATATCATTTATCATGTAGCTCTTGTCCCCCATTTCCCCCAAATGCTCTGCTTAAGGGGCCAGGGAGATGGGAATCTGTCATGAAATTAGCCCTTGTGCATGTACCCAAATCCCAAAGAAGGAATCAGAGAATGATAGTAACTGAGACATGGGGGGATCCTGAGTGTTCAACTAGAATAAATCCCATCTGATGCATGAATATTCTCTGCAGTGCAGGTCAGGCTTGAACCAAACCAATAGTGACAGTACTAACTATACAATCAACAGTGACAGTTGACACTTGTTGAAGATCTACTAAATGCCCTACTTGTAGCTGAGTTTTAAACCCAGGCCACTGTAGGTCCAAAGTCTTTATGGTCACCATCTTATACCGTCCTTTTAAGCTCCTTGTGGACAGCAACCATTTATTCCTGAGGTTCAGCTCCCCTACCCTCTCCTCCCAGAGAGTTATTCGGACCATGGTGAACATGGTTGGGGACCTGAAGCTATAAGATGTGGCCATCTTCACGTTTAGTACTGGTCATCAGAAGCAAATCATTTCGGTGATGACTAACCCCCTTGCTGGGACAGCCAAACTCACAAGTTAGGTTGAAGATGATGGAAATCCCATAAATTAGGCAACCAGCCCAGTCCCTCTCATGGACCACCAAGCGTAAACTTGTCAAGTTCAGACCATGTGTTGACATTCTTCCACGTGGCTCTTTGCTAAGATGCTCTCTTGACTAGTGTTTGGACATGGGTGTGAAGGTGTGAAGATTTGTTAGAGACAAGGAACTGAGGTTGTGGGAAGCTCATCAGATCAACACGGGAAAAAACCAATTGCACCTCTCTCCTTAATCTTATCCTGAAGGAAGGAAAACACACATAACTTCAAGGTTTTATTAAAATATACTTGTAGTAATTCTGCAGCAAATATAAAGCATTCAGCAGTATTTTTTTTTTTTTTATCATGTCCATTAAATTAGCCTGCATTGAGAGAATTTTTATGGGAGATGGTAGGGAAAAAAACGCCTGATCAAAGTGAATTTTAGTGTGAAGTCCTATGCTGCTTGTTAGTTTTCTGTAATAATAATAACACTTGGTATGTAGCATGGGGTCTTTTATCCAAGTAGCCTTGGCTTTGTTATTCTGTTGACCTTCACGGTTGCCCAGAAGTCAAATGAATGTGCTCTGGAGAGGCTCAAATTTGGACAGAAGCAAGGTTTCAGGCTGATTCAGGATCTGACTTCCACTGTTCCATGGTGAAGAAAGGCTGCCCTGAGGTTGGGGTGGCCTCTGGGGAGCCACAGGAGCAAAGGGGGTGCTGCAACAGGGAGGGGCTGGCTGGGGCCACTGGGTGACTAGGCTGATGCCTTAGCACTGAAAGTTGTTTTGGTTTTCATCAAAGATGCGGTAAGAGTGACAGGGATCTGGAAGATGGCCTGGCTTTCCCAGGGCAGAGGCTGAGATGGTGCTCCCAAACCGCTTTCCCCTAATTCTTCTCTCAGGCCTTTGAGCAAAGAAAAATGAACGTTCTTGGGCTCCTTTTCCTGGCCTCTCTTTAGCTTCTTCCAATTTTCCTCTCCCTCTCTCTTCCTTCCTTCCTGCCTCCCTGTCTCTATACCTCCCCCCTCTTTTCTTCTTTCCTGCCTCCCTCCTTTCCTTTCTTCCTTCCTTCGAGAAAAGCACAAGGCTGAAGAGCACAAACCTTAGAGCCAGCCTATCTAAGTTCTAATCTCCATTCTGTCTCTTATTGACTGTGGGATCTCGAGCCAGCTACCTAACCTAATCTCTCTGTGCCCAAGTTTTGTCATTAAGAAGTAGGGATTATATAGAACTTTATAGAGGTTTTATGTTGATCACAGGAATTAAGATCTGCAAAGCACTTAGAACAACTGAAACTCAGTAAGTGTTTAGTTAATACTGTTATGTTACTGCTACTCTTCTTTCCTAAACCTAGGGTGGCTGATGCCATTATAAAGAATGACTTGAAAGAAGGTGATATAGGGATTTGATGAGCTTACGGGGTTTCACGGATTTGGGGCAGAGCTTCCCACCCCAGAACACCAAGATTTTAAGGACTCCTCTCATTGCCCCACTTGGAGATGAGGAGACAAATGTATAAATGCAAGTGTCTCAGGGAATATTGGGCCAGGCAATTGTCACACTTTTCATTTATCAGTGTTTGTGTTTATTCTTGCTCTGTTTCATCTCAGAAAGGACTTAATGCAACTATTTTACCTTATCCAATTTAATTTTCGCAATAAATTCATGAGACAGATTATTATCATTCTCATTTTACAAGTGAAGACATTGAAGCTCAGAGAGCTTACACAACTTGCCCATGAATAAGTGGTAAGAGGCAATATGAACCCAAGTCATGTATCTTAAAAACTCTTGCAGTTTCTACTATATTGTACATGGGTTTAAATTTATAGTAAAAAGTGAATTATTAATATCAGAACATTTTTTTAAGACAAGCTTTTTGATGGATGGTGAGTAGAATTAGAAAAGGGACCATTCAAGGAATATTTTGGTCCCTCCCCAGTTTTGCCCCTATTCCTTCTCTGCTCAAGTCCATGTCATCACAATTCCTGGTTGGAATACATAGGCTTGTGGGAGGCAGACATCTACCCTAGTCTTGGGTTGAGAGTTTTTCTTCATTCTGCATACCAGAACAGGAAGTAGGAGACCGAGAGTCCACCTCTACAGATCTAAGCCCCAAAATCAATGGGGTGGGAATGGGAATACGAAAGAGTAGACTAATCACAGCCACAGCTGCAAGGAAAATAATAGTAGGAGAAATGTTCTAAATGGATTGCCAAGTGTCCAATTTGCTTGCTGGATTGGCACAAACTCTCCAATCTACATTCAGTGATACAGTGTGGCCTCAGCATGCTGAATGTTCAAGGTTTCTCTCTAGTCCTCCAGCACCTTCTATCCCACCCCAAACCTGTTTATATCAGTTACACTCATCCAATTGATGAAACAAGAGCAAACAAAATTTGAATATTTTGGCAAGTCGCTAAAAATAAACACTGCTGAATTAGGTTTAAAAGAGGCAAATGAAAATATCAGGAAGAGAAATCATAAAAATCCAGAAAGCCTCCACAGACAGATTAGTTCCAAGTGTTTTAAAATCATTCCCATTTTAAAGAAACCGAAACTGGAAATCATAGATGAGCCACGATGGATGTGATTTTATGTAGAAAAACAATGTAGAACTCCAATCAACAGACATACTCTTGAAGTAAAGGCCTTGACTCTGCAGGAAGGTATTGGTGAATCAGCACACACTTACAAGTTGCAAGTGAAAGTAAAATGTTCACGGATGTGAGTTGATTCTCAACCAACTACTGGCCCCAATCTTACTGTCTAAATCAGTTGCCCTCGAGTCGACTCTCACTCATGGTTACCCCATGTGTGTCAGAGTAGAACTGTGCTCCATAGGGGTTTCAACTGGTAGTTTTTCAGAAGATCACCAGGCCTTTCTTCCAAAGGGCCTCTGGGTAGACTTGAACCTCCAACATTTTGGCTAGCAGATGAGCGTGTTAACCATTTGCTCCATCCAGGAAATCCTACCATCTAAGAGGACTTCCCCTTTGCTCAAGTTTGTATAAAGACTTACATAGATGGTTTATAAGCGTTTTTTTCTTTTTTAAAGGAAGAAACACTGATTATCCACACAGAATGTTAGATGAGAGAAAACTTCTCCAAATCAAGAGTAGGGGACCTGACAACCTTGACATTCCCCTTTTCTTTTTCTCTGAATTTTGGATTGGGTCCCATGCAGACCCCCTCCTGGAGCATCTGCAGAACATTCCTCACCAGGGAGCTGGGGGGAGGGACTCAGCTGGATTCTGGGCAGAGGAAGTGAGAGGAGAGAGTTTGGTTGGTGCTGAAATTCCAGGAATTTCTTAAAATGACCGAAGTGAACACAGGAGGCTCCCTCCACCACTGTGTTACTCCCACCTCAGGTGTGGCAGACAGTCTTTGGCTGGGTGGGGGTGGGAGTGGATTTACTTTGATTAGAGTCCCTTGGATCAGTTTGCTTTTCTAACTCTTTTTGTGAGGAGGTTTGGGCATATCACCCACCAGGGGAATCTGGACTTTGGCTTCCTAACTCCCTCTTCCTTCCAATACCTTTCTAGCACCATGTGTTCTTTTCAAATACTGTCTTTCAACTCTATGCAGTAGGTGCTCTAGTTTTTTGTTTTGTTTTTAATACATCATCCCCAGGGAGAAGGATAAAAACAAGACTGAAGCTGTTTCTGTAGGATCCCTCTTTCAGTCCAGTCTGCCTCCTGCTTGAATCCTGAGTAGGGCTGGGGTGGGAGCATTCATCCTGCACCCCCACCTCAGGGCTCGACCCAGGATTCGCAAGGTCTCAAAGCAGTCCTCTTTGCCCATGCACAAATGAGGCCCAGTATCCCAACCTGTTTCCGGAGATGCAGTCTAAATGCCACTTAATACGTTAAGGTATTGATTGGTTCTAATGCATACGCAAGCCCCTGAGTCAAGCAAAATGCTAAGGTCCAAGCCCAGAGGCTCCATCTCAGTCATAAATCTCTTGCCAAGCCCCTGTGCTGAAACTTTATATGCTAGGGTGGACCTGGCCATACAATACAGCCCTGTAAGCAAAATCTGAGGCTGAGATAGTAGCTAACTAGAAGAGGCTGCCAGGACCTGAGAAGGTAGGTGTGAACAGCCCACAAACTTGTATCCACTGGAGCCGACCCCCCATTCCCCATCCTGCTCCTGCCCTGCCCTTCCACCAGGATGTGGAAGCAGTTGTCAGAGGCTTTGCTGGACCGTGCTCTGAACCGCCTTGCTACAGTACCTATACTGAACCATGGCAAGTATCAGGGATGATGATGTTTTTCTGGGGGTTGGAAGAGGTTAAAACTGACATCAGTCTTGGAAATAACCATGCCTAGCCTTTTCATGGAGTCCCTGGGTGGTGCAAAAAGTTCACATTCTTGGCTGCTAATTGAAAAGTTGAGGTTTAAATCCACCCAGAGGCACCTCAGAAGAAAGACCTGGCGATTTACTTCTGAAAAATCAGCCATTGACAATATTATGGAGCACAGTTCTACTCTCACACACATGAGTTGACGGCAACTGATCGTAGTCTTCTTACGGGGCAGACAGAGACTGAAGCCCAGTGACATATTCACCTCCACTGGAATAATCTCTTCAAAACTCAAACATACCCACAATAACTCAGTTGCCCTCGGGAGAAAGTCCACAACTTAATCCATGCCTGCCCTGTGTTTCCATCCTAATCTCCTGCCTCCTCTCCCTCATACTTTAGGACCTAGTAACGCGGGCCTGCTTCTAGTTTCCTGCATGTACTGAGACTCTTTCATGCCCCAGCACTTTTGCTCATGGTGTTACCTGGACCTAGAATCTCTTTTCTACTTTTTCCCTTCCTGGCTGTTCTTCATTGATCAAGATTCAATTTAGGTGTCCTTCAGGAATCTTCTCCCAGGTTGAACCAGGTGAATGGTATAGGAGAACAGGAGGAGTTTTTAGAAAAGCTTCTTGGATGAGGTGACTTTTTTTTTTTTTATTAACTTTTGTTAAGCTTCAAGTGAACGTTTACAAATCCAATCAGTCTGTCACATATAAGTTTACATACATCTCACTCCCTACTCCCACTTGCTCTCCACTTCTTGAGTCAGCCCTTTCTGTCTCTCCTTTCGTGACAATTTTGCCAGCTTCCCTGTCTCTCTATCCTCCCATCCCCCCTCCAGACAAGAGTTGCCAACACAATCTCAAGTGTCCACCTGATATAATCAGCTCACTCTTCATCAGCGTCTCTCTCCCACCCGCTGACCAGTCCCTTTCATGTCTGATGAGTTGTCTTTGGGGATGGTTCCTGTCCTGTGCCAACAGAAGGTCTGGGGACCATGGCTGCCGGGATTCCTCTAGTCTCAGTCAGACCATTAAGTTTGGTCTTTTTATGAGAATTTGGGGTCTGCATCCCACTGATCTCCTGCTCCCTCAGGGGTCCTCTGCTGTGCTCCCTGTCAGGGCAGTCATCGATTGTGGCCGGGCACCAACTAGTTCTTCTGGTCTCAGGATGAGGTAGGTCTCTGGTTCATGTGGCCCTTTCTGTCTCTTGGGCTCTTAGTTGTCGTGTGACCTTGGTGTTCTTCATTTTTCTTTGCTCCAGGTGGGTTGAGACCAATTGATGCATCTTAGATGGCCGCTTCTTAGCATTTAAGACCCCAGATGCCACATTTCAAAGTGGGATGCAGAATGATTTCATAATAGAATTATTTTGCCAATTGACTTAGAAGTCCCCGCAAACCATGTTCCCCAGACCCCCGCCCTTGCTCCGCTGACCTTTGAAGCATTCATTTTATCCCGGAAACTTCTTTGCTTTTGGTCCAGTCCAATTGAGCTGGCCTTCCATGTATTGAGTGTTGTCTTTCCCTTCACCTAAAGCATTTCTTATCTACTGATTAATCAATAAAAAACCCTCTCCCACCCTCCCTCCCTCCCCCCCTCGTAACCACAAAAGTATGTGTTCTTCTCAGGTTTACTATTACTCAAGATCTTATAATAGTGGTCTTATACAATATTTGTCCTTTTGCCTCTGACTAATTTCACTCAGCATAATGCCTTCCAGGTTCCTCCATGTTATGAAATGTTTCACAGATTCGTCACTGTTCTTTATCGATGCGTAGTATTCCATTGTGTGAATATACCACAATTTATTTACCCATTCATCCGTTGATGGACACCTTGGTTGCTTCCAACTTTTTGCTATTGTAAACAGAGCTGCAATAAACATGGGTGTGCATATATCTGTTTGTATGAAGGCTCTTGTATCTCTAGGGTATATTCCCAGGAGTGGGATTTCTGGGTTGTATGGTAGTTCTATTTCTAACTGTTTAAGATAATGCCAGATAGATTTCCAAAGTGGTTGTACCATTTTACTTTCCCACCAGCAGTGTATAAGAGTTCCAATCTCTCCGCAGCCTCTCCAACATTTATTATTTTGTGTTTTTTGGATTAATGCCAGCCTTGCCGGTGTGAGATGGAATCTCATCGTAGTTTTAATTTGCATTTCTCTAATGGCTAATGATCGTGAGCATTTTCTCATGTGTCTGTTGGCTGCCTGAATATCTTCTTTAGTGAAATGTGTGTTCATATCCTTTGCCCACTTCTTGATTGGGTTGTTTGTCTTTTTGTGGTTGAGTTTTGACAGAATCATGTAGATTTTAGAGATCAGGCGCTGGTCGGATATGTCACAGCTGAAAATTCTTTCCCAGTCTGTAGGTGGTCTTTTTACTCTTTTGGTGAAGTCTTTAGATGAGCATAGGTGTTTGATTTTTAGGAGCTCCCAGTTATCGGGTTTCTCTTCATCATTTTTGGTAATGTTTTGTATTCTGTTTATGCCTTGTATTAGGGCTCCTAGGGTTGTCCCAATTTTTTCTTCCATGATCTTTATCGTTTTAGTCTTTATGTTTAGGTCTTTGATCCACTTGCAGTCAGTTTTTGTGCATGGTGTAAGGTATGGGTCCTGTTTCATTTTTTTTGCAAATGAATATCCAGTTATGCCAGCACCATTTGTTAAAAAGGCTTTCTTTTCCCCAATTAATTGACACTGGTCCTTTGTCAAATATCAGCTGCTCATACGTGGATGGATCTATGTCTGGGTTCTCAATTCTGTTCCATTGGTCTATGTGCCTGTTGTTGTACCAGTACCAGGCTGTTTTGACTACTGTGGCTGTATAATAGGTTCTGAAATCAGGTAAAGTGAGGCCTCCCACTTTCTTCTTCTTTTTCAGTAGTGCTTTGCTTATCCGGGGCTTCTTTCCCTTCCATATGAAATTGGTGATTTGTTTCTCTATCCCCTTAAAATATGACATTGGAATTTGGATCGGAAGTGCGTTAAATGTATAGATGGCTTTTGGTAGAATAGACATTTTTACTATGTTAAGTCTTCCTATCCATGAGCAAGGTATGTTTTTCCACTTAAGTATGTCCTTTTGAATTTGTTGTAGTAGAGCTTTGTAGTTTTCTTTGTATAGGTCTTTTACATCCTTGGTAAGATTTATTCCTAAGTATCTTACCTTCTTGGGGGCTACTGTGAATGGTATTGATTTGGTGATTTCCTCTTCGGTGTTCTTTTTGTTGATGTAGAGGAATCCAAGTGATTTTTGTATGTTTATTTTATAACCTGAGACTCTGCCAAACTCTTCTATTAGTTTCAGTAGTTTTCTGGAGGATTCCTTAGGGTTTTCTGTGTATATAATCACGTCATCTGCAAATAGTGATAACTTTACTTCTTCCTTGCCAATCCGGATACCTTTTATTTCTTTGTCTAGCCTAATTGCCCTGGCTAGGACTTCCAGCACGATGTTGAATAAGAGCGGTGATAAAGGGCATCCTTGTCTGGTTCCCGTTCTCAAGGGAAATGCTTTCAGGTTCTCTCCATTTAGAGTGATATTGGCTGTTGGCTTTGCATAGGTGCCCTTTATTATGTTGAGGAATTTTCCTTCAATTCCTATTTTGGTAAGAGTTTTTATCATAAATGGGTGTTGGACTTTGTCAAATGCCTTTTCTGCATCAATTGATAAGATCATGTGGTTTTTGTCTTTTGTTTTATTTATGTGATGGATTACATTAATGGTTTTTCTGATATTAAACCAGCCTTGCATACCTGGTATAAATCCCACTTGATCAGGGTGAATTATTTTTTTGATGTGTTGTTGGATTCTATTGGCTAGAATTTTGTTGAGGATTTTTGCATCTATGTTCATGAGGGATATAGGTCTATAATTTTCTTTTTTTGTAATGTCTTTACCTGGTTTTGGTATCAGGGAGATGGTGGCTTCATAGAACGAGTTGGGTAGTATTCCGTCATTTTCTATGCTTTGGAATACCTTCAGAAGTAGAGGTGTTAACTCTTCTCTGAAAGTTTTGTAGAACTCTGCAGTGAAGCCGTCGGGCCAGGGCTTTTTTTTGTTGGGAGTTTTTTGATTACCGTTTCAATCTCTTTTTTTGTTACGGGTCTATTTAGTTGTTCTACTTCTGAATGTGTTAGTTTAGGTAGGTAGTGTTTTTCCAGGAATTCATCCATTTCTTCTAGGTTTGCAAATTTGTTAGAGTACAATTTTTCATAATAATCTGAAATGATTCTTTTAATTTCATTTGGTTCTCTTGTGACGTGGTCCTTCTCGTTTCTTATTCGGGTTATTTGTTTCCTTTCCTGTATTTCTTTAGTCAGTCTAGCCAATGGTTTATCAATTTTCTTAATTTTTTCAAAGAACCAGCTTTTGGCTTTGTTAATTCTTTCAATTGTTTTTCTGTTCTCTAATTCATTTAGTTCAGCTCTAATTTTTATTATTTGTTTTCTTCTGGTGCCTGATGGATTCTTTTGTTGCTCAGTTTCTATTCAAGTTGTAGTGACAGTTCTCTGATTTTGCCTCTTTCTTCTTTTTGTATGTGTGCATTTATCGATATAAATTGGCCTCTGAGCACTGCTTTTGCTGTGTCCCAGAGGTTTTGATAGGAAGTATTTTCATTCTCGTTGCTTTCTAAGAATTTCCTTATTCCCTCCTTGATGTCTTCTATAACCCAGTCTTTTTTCAGGAGGGTATTGTTCATTTTCCAAGTATTTGATTTCTTTTCCCTAGTTTTTCTGTTATTGATCTCTAGTTTTATTGCCTTGTGGTCTGAGAAGATGCTTTGTAATATTTCGATGTTTTGGACTCTGCAAAGGTTTGTTTTATGACCTAATATGTGGTCTATTCTAGAGAATGTTCCATGTGCGCTAGAAAAAAAAGTATACTTTGCAGCCGTTGGGTGGAGAGTTCTGTATAAGTCAATGAGGTCAAGTTGGTTGATTGTTGTAATTAGATCTTCCGTGTCTCTATTGAGCTTCTTACTGGATGTCCTGTCCTTCTCCGAAAGTGGTGTGTTGACGTCTCCTACTATAATTGTGGAGGTATCTATCTCACTTTTCAATTCTGTTAAAATTTGATTTATGTATCTTGCAGCCCTGGCATTGGGTGCATAAATATTTAATATGGTTATGTCTTCCTGATCAATTTTCCCTTTTATCATTATATAGTGTCCTTCTTTATCCTTTGTGGTGGATTTAAGTCTAAAGTCTATTTTGTCAGAAATTAATATTGCTACTCCTCTTCTTTTTTGCTTATTGTTTGCTTGATATATTTTTTTCCATCCTTTGAGTTTTAGTTTGTTTGTGTCTCTAAGTCTAAGGTGTGTCTCTTGTAGGCAGCATAGAGATGGATCGTGTTTCTTTATCCAGTCTGTGACTCTCTGTCTCTTTATTGGTGCATTTAGTCCATTTACATTCAGCGTAATTATAGATAAATAAGTTTTTAGTGCTGTCATTTTGATGCCTTTTCATGTGTGTTGCTGACAATTTCATTTTTCCACATACTTTTTTGTGCTGAGGCGTTTTTCTTAGTAAATTGTGAGATCCTCATTTTCGTAGTGTTTGACTTTATGTTAGTTGAGTCGTTACGTTTTTCTTGGCTTTTATCTTGAGTTATAGAGTTGTTATACCTTTTTGTGGTTACCGTATTATTTACCCCTATTTTTCTAAGTAAAAACCTGACTTGTATTGTTCTATATCGCCTTGTATCACTCTGCATGTGGCAGTTCAATGCCTCCTGTATTTAGTCCCTCTTTTTGATTATTTTGATCTTTTACCTATTGACTTCCATGATTCCCTGTTATGTGTATTTTTTTTTTAATTAATCTTAATTTGTTTGTTTTTGTGCTTTCCCTATTTGAGTTGATATCAGGACGTTCTGTTTTGTGACCTTGTGTTGTGCTGATATCTGATATTATTGGTTCTCTGACCAAACAATATCCTTCAGTATTTCTTGTAGCTTTGGTTTGGTTTTTGCAAATTCTCTAAACTTGTGTTTATCTGTAAATATCTTAATTTCACCTTCATATTTGAGAGAGAGTTTTGCTGGATATATGATCCTTGGCTGGCAGTTTTTCTCCTTCAGTGTTCTGTATATGTCGTCCCATTCCCTTCTTGCCTGCATGGTTTCTGCTGAGTAGTCTGAACTTATTCTTATTGATTCTCCCTTGAAGGAAACCTTTCTTTTCTCCCTGGCTGCTTTTAAAATTTTCTGTTTATCTTTGGTTTTGGTGAGTTTGATGATAATATGTCTTGGTGTTTTTCTTTTTGGATCAATCTTAAATGGGGTTCGATGAGCATCTTGGATAGATATCCTTTCGTCTTTCATGATGTCAGGGAAGTTTTCTGTCAGGAGTTCTTCAACTATTTTCTCTGTGTTTTCTGTCCCCCCTCCCTGTTCTGGGACTCCTATCACACGCAAGTTATCCTTCTTGACAGAGTCCCACATGATTCTTAGGGTTTCTTCATTTTTTTAAATTCTTTTATCTGATTTTTTTTCAGCTATGTTGGTGTTGATTCCCTGGTCCTCCAGATGTCCCAGTCTGCATTGTAATTGCTCGAGTCTGCTCCTCTGACTTCCTAGTGCGTTGTCTAATTCTGTAATTTTATTGTTAATCTTTTGGATTTCTACATGCTGTCTCTCTATGGATTCTTGCAACTTATTAATTTTTCCACTATGTTCTTGAATAATCTTTTTGAGTTCTTCAACACTTTTATCAGTGTGTTCCTTGGCTTTTTCTGCAGTTTGCCTTATTTCATTTGTGATGTGTTGAAGCATTCTGTAAATTAGTTTTTTATATTCTGCATCTGATAATTCCAGGATTGTATCTTCATTTGGGAAAGATTTTGATTCTTTTGTTTGGGGGGTTGGAAAAGCTGTCATGGTCTGCTTCTTTAAGTGATTTGATATGGATTGTTGTCTCCGAGCCATCACTGGGAAACCAGTTTTTCCAGAAAATCTGCTAAAAAAAAATGCAGTCAGATCCCTATCAGAGTTCTCCCTCTGGCTCAGGCTATTTGGATGTTAATGAAGCTGCCTGGGGAGGGTGGGGGAGGGAACAGAGAGATAGGAGAGTAGCACCTCAGAATATAGCCAGAGTTGCTTGTCTTGCTTGGAATGACTATTATATCTGAGATTCCCGCGGGGCGCGTCGCCTATGTGTGCTGGCTGTGTGGAGATTGCCCCCGGGGGGTCTGGCCCGCTGGAGTCAAGGTCAGATCCTCCGCTTCCAGCCCCACGCCCAGCGTCAAGGCTCCCCTACTGGGACGGTGCACTCTCGACTCCAAAATCAGTCGCTGCCTCCCGGGGACTTCCAGTCCCTCCAGCCGCGTTGCCGTGCCACCTCCGAGAACCAGTTGGGCCTCCTCCCGGGGTTAGTTCAGGTGGGTGGAGCAGCTCCCCATGCTTGTGCCTTGACCGAGTGTCCCGGCTGGGACGCTGTTCTCCCCGCTCCAACACCAGTCGCTGCCTCCCGGGGACTTCTCCTACCGGCTGCGTCCCATGCCATCCACGCGACCCAACTGGGCCCCCTCCCGGGGTTAGTTCAGGGGGGTGGAGCAGCTCTCCGTGTTTATGCCGTACCTGCGTCCAGTCCAAATCCCGGCGGGATGGTTCCCTGGCTGGGACGCTGCTCTCCCCATTCCAAGACCAGTCACTGCCTCCTGGGGACTTCTTCTACGGGCTGCGTCCCACGCCGCCCGCGGAACCGGCTGGTCCCCCTCCTGGGGTTAGTTCAGGGGGGTGGAGCAGCTCTCTGTGCTTGTGCCGTACCTGACTGGTACGCTGGCTCCAGGCTCTGAAAACAATCGCTGCTTCCCCGTATTAGTTCGTTCTCCGTCTCTAAATCTGTGTTTGTTGTTCAGGGTTCGTAGATTGTTATGTATGTGATCGATTCACTTGTTTTTCCGTGTCTTTGTTGTAAGAGGGCTCCGAGGTAGCGTCTGCCTAGTCCGCCATCTTGGCTCCGCTCTGAGGTGACTTTTATTGATTGGCTTCCCTGGTCCTAGCAGAGATGGGCAGGAAGTGTGAATAGTTCAAACCACCTTTAAAGTATTTTTATGGATATGAACAGTGTCATCTTTCTGTGTGATGGCCAGGTCCATGAACAGCCCCATGGGCTCCTGGAAAAACAACCCTTCTCATAGTGCAGCCCCATTTTTCTTAGGGCCAGAAATAACACAAAACATTTTTCTACATGCTTACCCCTGTATCCCAGATGAATAATATCACCATCACGTTCTATAGGGAGGCCCCTCTGTAGAATGGTGCTAGGAAGTCCTTGCTAATAACCCAGGAATCATGGGCCCCATTAGATTCACCCTGGTAATGCTCACGCCTCTAAATCATGCTTGAAGAAACTAATGGAATTTAGATATGAGGCTGCGATTTTGTCAGCCATGTGTGAGTTTCCAGAACACTGCAGACACAACTGCTTGAGAGGCCCTGAGGCTGAGCCAATGATGAGTTTACCTGGGAGGTGATCTCTGCTCCCACCAATTTTCATATGCCTTTAGGAGGTCAGCTCAAGTGACCTGGAACTTTTAAGGGATGCTGAGCTTGTTTTGGAAGCAGAGGGCCATGGAGGAGCCAGGAGTGTTTGCCCTGGGGGTGGTTTGGGTGGGACTCCCCAGGCACAGTGGCAGCCTTTCCTCGCTTCTCTTAACTCCTTTTGGACTTTGAATACTTACAAATAAGAAAGCCCTGAACATTCTGGATCCTTTGATCCTGGCCCTGGCCTATGAATCAGAAACTGCAATTTTCTCGAAAGGGTAGGCTCCTGGTTTTTGGCTGATTCAGACCTTCAATGACACATTTAATCAATAAGGGCTTGGGGAATGAATGGTCACCTACCAAGAATAGCCCATCTTCCTCTACCTGCCTCCCTAGAGATGCATGCAGAGTGTCTTAAGAAAGGGCTGTCTGGATACTGCATTGTCAATGTCACCATGGCTGCTGATGAGAAATCCAGAGCCTACAAGGCAGTTTTGTTAAAACCTAACCAAACAGAAACCTCCAAAGAGTCAATACAGATTAGATCCTGAGACTGAAGCTACAAAAAACCATCTTTTTGCCCAGGTCTTTCAGTGATAGATCATGAACGTTGGTGTCTATCCAGTTGTTTGACATGTGTCTCATTGAGCAGAGAGGAAGTGTGGAAGCCTTCTTGTTCTTCCTGGTCTATAGGTGTCCTCAAAGACCAGAGGACCACAGAAGGTGCCTAGAGCAAAGACTGGGAAGTTGGGGTCCAGCAGATGAGCTCCTGGCTTGTGTGAGCCCTATGAGTGGCTCCAATGCTCTGCTCTGCCACAGCTCTGAGCAGGTTCAGAGACACCAATCAAAACAGCTCCAAGCCTTTGATTCAAAGTGCTGGTGGCCTCTGCACCAAATCAGCTGGTGACACGCATATCAGGGTCTTTATCCCCATAGAGTGGAGTTTGTGTGACAGGCACTGCTGTGGATGGATTCTGAAAGGAAGAAGATGGTTCTGGGTCTGCAAGAGACTCTGGCTTTATAAACTTGGCAGTGGGGTCTTCCAAGTAATGATGGTAATAGTAGTTGTATTGATGCTAAATTGCTCTAATTATTATAATGTTTACTGCTACCATGGACTGCCAGAAGAACAATGAACTCATCAGTTTTGGAGGCCGCACAGCCAGAGTACTTAGAAGCAAGGATGGTGAGACTTCATCTTGCTTACTTTGGACACATAATCAGGAAAGACCAATCTCTGAAGAAGGACATCAGTGAAAAAGAGGGACACCTTCAATGAGATGGATTGGCACAGTCACTGCAGCATAGCAATAATCGTGAGGGTGGCACAGGACTGGACAACGTTACGTTCTGTTACACACAGGTCACTCTGAGTAGGAGCTGACTTGACCGCAACACCTAACAAAACAACAACCACTCCTTGAACACTTGAACATGGTGTCTGTGTTAGACACCGTGAATGAAATTTTCACAGTTATTTTATTTTTTTTATTTAATCCTCTCAGCAGCTTTAAGGGGTAGGAATTGTGCTCCCATTGTACAGATGAGGAAACTGAGATTCCATGAGGTGATTTATCTTGTTTCACATTTAGTAAGTAACAGAGCCAAGATTCGAAACCAGATCTGTCAAACTCCAAGCCCACAGCTGTTTGTATATGCTCCATAGTTTCCACAGGAGCAGAATGTAACCGGGGCTGCCGTGGGGGATGGGGAAGGATGGCTTCACACACCAGAGATTCCCACAACCTCAGAGCTGAGAGGATACTGAGAGGCAATTTCTTCAGAGCACAGTACTTGCTACATGCATCAGATTAAACCTGAGGTGAGCTCAGGGGAAAGACGGGCCCAGAGCCCAGAATGCTCAGTTTCACAGGGTGAGTGCCCTATGGGACAGTGCTGGGCCCCCACCTCAGAACAGCCACTCCCATCTGAGGGGGCTCTGTGTTTCCACCCATACCCTCTCATCTGATTCGTACAAACACCTGGGAGACAGGCAAGGCATGTGTTCTTATCCCCTGTGTCACTCAGCAGGTAGCGTGGAGTGTGGGGAATGAAGGATTAGTGGGATTGCTTAGAGGACTGGCTAGTAAGTGCTCAGACTTGGTCTTGTGACTCCAAGGCTGGTGTCCTCTTATGTATCACTTGAAGACTCCTGGGAAATGGAAAGGGCTTCAGAGTTTGGGAACTGGCCACCATGTTGTCTGCCTGGTGTTTGCACATATTGGGTCTGATCCATGTCTCCCCTGCTTCCAGAGCCATCCCTTGTGGGGTGTGTGTTGGGTGGGGGTAGAGTGAGTGTCACAGCCTTGGACAAGTTTGAATTGGAAGTTTCCTTCCCTGATAATTTTAAGCAGGTGAAAAAGAATATCAGTTCTTATAGGCATAATGCATAGCTATTCCCCATCATCCCAGATGAGGCCTCTGAAACATAGAGGGCAGAAGAAAATGGAACCCAGGCAAAGAACACAGACACTAGGTTCCAGCACCCAGACCTGATCCTCATAGCCTCTTACTAAAATGACAAAAGGTGATATGGAGACATTTAGTCCTCATCCATGTCTGCTTGGCTATGTGTGTGCTGGTGGGTGTGTGCTTGGGGGGAGGGCAGAGGCTGGGACCCTATGCTGAATTAAATCATATATCATTTTGCATTTTTTTTTTTTTAGGGTCACTACAGGAGCTCTGGTGGCACAGGGTTAAGCACTTGGCTGCTAATCTAAAGGTCAGCAGTTTGAACCCACCAGCTGTTCCATGGGAGAAAAGACCTGGCAATCTGCTCTGGTAGAGATTTATAGCCTAGGTAACCCTATGGGGCAATTTTACTCTATCCTATAGGGTTGCTGTAAGTCAGAATCAACTCGATGACACACAACAACAACAACAACAGGGTCACTACACCCCCTTGGGAGCCCTACTGGCTTAGTCCCTGCTCTGTTAGAAGACCCATGCTCTTGAGTGACTGAAGCTCTCTTAGCCTTTGTCCAGTCCATGAATCGCCTCCTAGCAGGCCGGGCTTGCAGTGCAGGCAATCCTTCAATTAGCTACATGGGGTTGCTGACAGAGGCGGGGAGGTGCTCCTCACCAGAGGGGCGGAGTCTCGGTTCCCTCTTAGCTGCTTCTACCCAAGGGCAGGACTTGGATCATTAATGCATAAGACCCTGAGTCTTGGTTTCCCTCTTTGTCTCTCTAACTTCTTTGGTGGATTCCCTTTTCCCAAGCCTAAGCTCTGTTCCCATGCAACCACTATCTCCCAATAGAAGCAGTTGGTTTCTGCCCATAATTAACCTTCTTTCAGCAGATAGTGATCTGGATACAGAGATAAGCATTTCTCCCATACATATTTATGTCACCAGATATGAAGCACTAAATGGCATCTCGGAGGGGGGTCCTGGGCTTCTCTCACCCCAGCACTCTGCCTTAGCCCCCTGATACAGCTGGGTCTTTGGAAATTGGGGTAACAGCTTTCTGTCACTCCACCTCTTCTCTCCTCCATATGACATGGCTCTCCTTTACAGGCTGTGGCTGCTCCTGTGTCCTCCGTCTGTCCTTGGGGCAAGAGATCCCTTCCCAACCCTGCACAACCCCTTCTGATAGCATCTGATTTTGCTTTCCCCAAAGCATCACAGGGCTCTCTAGAGCTCAGCCAAGGGAGCTCCCCTCTCCCTGGCCCTCCGACCTTGACTCCCAGCATATATTCTTTTAAGCTGTTCCCCATGCAAGGAATCCCAGCATTTGTAAGTTCACAGAATTGTGCGTCTTGTAAAACAAGCACACCCTAATGCATCTATGTCTTGCTTCCTGTCGGGAGTGGGAAAGTGGGAGTGCATGACGGCATGATCCCTAAAGTCAAAACTCCATACGAGGGGATACTTCTTTCCCAAACATCCCAAGACTCCATGGTGGGACTGCATGTCAGATGTGGTGTCTTCACACCAGCCCACAGCTAAAGCCTCACGTGCAGGCCTCCAGAAGTGCTGATACAACGTGAGTACTCAGGTTGGCCAAGTCCCAGTCACTGCTGTGTAGAAACAATTGAAGTCTTTTAAATAGAGACGTCTAAGAGAGTGATTAAAAGGGAATTGTAATTATCGAGCCCAGAGGTAAAATTTCAGAACTGGTCCATAAATCCAGGTCTGACATGAAATTTAAAACTCCCCAATGGTCTCCAATGCTATATTACAAGGCTTTAATACTAAGAAGTAGAAATAATGAATGATAATCAGGGTATTGTTTCTGGGAGTGGGACTGGCTTGCAGGGGACCCCAGGTTAATATGTGGTTATGTTTTACATTCCTCCCATCACAAGAGATCTGTGAAGGAAGGGAAAGCTGACCTGGCTGAGGGCATGAGGGAAAGGTTGGAAAGCCATTCGCCAGCTAGCTCCAGCCCACAAAGCCAAACCCATTGCCTTCTGACTCACGATTGATTCTGACTCATGGCAACCCCATATGTTACAGAATAGCACTGCTTCATAGGGTTTTCTTTGCTATAATCTTAGTGGAAGCAAATCACCAAGCCCTTCTTCCACAGAGCCACTGAGTGGGTTCGAACGGCCAACCTTTAGGTTAGTAAACCAAATGCGCTGCTGTCGAGTCTATTCTGACTCATAGCAACCATACAGGACAGAGTAGAACTGCCCCATAGGGTTTCCAAGGAGTGGCTGGTGGATTCAAACTGCTGGCCTTTTGATTAGCAGCCTTAGCTTGCCATAGCTCTTAACCACTGCGCCACCAGGGCTCCATTTTAGGTTAGTAGAAGAATGCAAACCATTTGCATCACCCAAAGTCCTAACTCCAGCCCAAGCTCTGCTAAAAGGCCAGAGTTGCAAAGTGGCCCACACACATTGCTCTAGGTCAGGCTGTACAGGGAGCTGGGGGAGGGCGCCTGGGAGCAGACAAGAAGGGAGTCTAATGGCTGTGGGACCTCTAGCCATTTGGTTTCCTCTAGGCTTAGTTTTTTTTGGTTAGGCTTTTATAGGCCTTGCAGAACAATGTCTCCTCAGCCCTGCCCTCTCTGTGTTTGTCCCGGTGGGCTATGAGCGAACACTTCTGTGTGGAGAGGTAGCATGCCACAAAGAAGGAACATGGATTTAGAGTCCAAAGATCCTGGTTCGAGACCCAGCTTCTTTCCCAGTTGGGTGGCTGTAGGCAGATTACTTCACGACTTTGCTCATGGTTTCTCTATTTTATGGAACTCTCTCAGATGATTGTAAGAAGGATTAAATCATAGGACAAATAGAAAAATCAAACAAAAGCAAGATGAGAAAAACTTTGCTGTTAAGAGTGCTTTAAAAAATGTTATAATTGGTTTCTATTGTTCTATTGTCCTGCTTCCTGGTACACACTCTGATATGATCATTCTCCTCCGGACTTATGTTAAGTCCATTCAAGTTCCCTTAAAGTTTTGTGGCAAAAAAGCCACTAGACCAAACATAACTAACAATGTGCAAACAGCGGAAGATAAGCTAGATAACTGGGATCTCCTAAAAATTAAGCACTTATGCTCATCAAAAGACTTCACCAAAGGAGTAAAAAGAGGATCTATAGATTGGGAAAAAATTTCTGGCTACGGCACATCTGACAAGGGTCTAATCTCTAAAATTGATAGAAAACTTCAACACTGCAACAACAAAAAGACAAACAACCCAATTAAAAAATGCGCAAAGGACATGAGCAGACACTTCACCAAAGAAGACATTCAGGCAGCTAAAAAACACATGAAGAGATGCTCATGATCATTAGCTATTAGACAGATGCAAATCAAAACTACAACGAGATACCATTTCATCACAGCAATAACGGAACTGATCAAAAAAACAGAAAACAACAAAAGCTGGTGAGGTTGTAGGGAGATTAGAACTCTTATACACTGTTAGTGAGAATGTAAAACCATATAACCACTGTGGAAAATGGTATGGTGCTTCCTTAAAAAGCTAGAAATAGAAATACTGTTTGATCTAGCAATCCGACTCCTAGGTATATATAAAAAAAAATACCAGAGAAATAAGAGCTGTGACAGGAATAGGCCTGTGCACACCCAGTTCATTGCAGCATTATTGACAATACCAAAAAGATGGAAATAACCATCAACAAATGAATGGATAAACAAATGCACAATGTCATGGATAAATACGCACAATGGAATGCTACTCAAAGTTAAAGAATAATGATGAACCCATGAAACATATCACAACATGGATGTACCTGGAGAACATTATGCTGAGTGAAATAAGTGAATCACAAAAGGACAAATACTGTATGAGGCCACTGTTATAAATAGTCAAGACAGATTTACACAAAGAAACATTTTTGATGGTTATCAGAAATGGGAGGGGAAATGAGAGAAAATCACTAACTAGAGAGTAGGTTGGTATTAACTTTCGTAAAGGGAAAGGCAGTACACAATATGACTTTGGTAATTGTAGCCAGGCAACATCTAGTAGCCAGGAAGTCAGAACAACATGACCAAGGCAAGGGAAGACACTGAGAGGCATGTAAGAATAAAAGGCAATGATGATAAATACTATAACATACACAATCTTACAACAACAGTAATAAACAATGAGTTATAAGTGGATACATAGGCAGATATGTATGCTGAATAGGTGTGGGAAGGGAGTGTGACAGTACACCCACGTGCATATTGGTTTGACTGTGGATATTTCTACATACATATTTTACATACTTATATGCTGCAAGTATACTCATATACATATCCCCCATACACAGGGGACACAGTCATGGAAATATCTTAGATGTAACCAAACCCCCAAAGGACTGAGTTACTGGGCTTGACGGCTAAAGGCCATATTCTCATAGTCAACTGGATAACATAGTTCATAAAGACAATATTTTATATCCTACTTTGGTGAGTAGTGTCTGGGGTCTTAAAAGCTTGCAAGTGGCCATTTAAGTTACATCCATTGGTCTCTTTCCATCCAGAGCAAAGGAGAATGAAGAAAACCAAAGACTCAAGGAAGCAATTAGTCCAAAGGACTAATGAACCACAGGAACCACAGCCTCCCCTAGCCTGAGACCAGAAGAACTAGATGTTGCCTGGCTGCCTTTACCAACTTCTCTGACCAGGATCAAAATAGAAGGTCCCAGTTAGAGTGGAAAAAAATGTAGAACAAAACTCAAATTCATAAAAAAGACTAGATTTACTGGTCTGAGAGAGACTGGAGGAACCCCTGAGACTATGGCCCTTAGACACCCTTCTGTCTTGGAACTGAAGCTATTCTCAGAGATCACCTCTCACCCAAATAATAGACAGGCTTATAAAATAAACAACAGCACCCATGAGGAAAATGCTTCTCAGAACAGTCATCTATATGGGACCAAAATGACAATATCTGCCCAAAAGCAAAGATGAGAAGGCAGGAAGGGGCAGAAAACTGGACGAATGGAAATGGGAAACTCAGGGTGGTAATGGGGACAGTGCTGACACATTGTGGGGACTATAACCAATGTCTCGGAACAATGTGTGTATAAACTATTGAATGGGAAACTGATTAGCTCTGTAAACCTTCACCTAAAGAGCGCATGTGCATGCACACTCATGCATACACGCATACACAGAGCCACTAGACGACTGCTAAAGTTCCTTTCAGCTCCTGGATACTAGCACGATGATGGTACTCTGAACTAGGAGATACTAGGACAAGTCCTCCCTGGAACTTAGGTTCCGTCCCTGCAGCCTCTTAGTGCATTGTTCTCTCAGGCAGCTGCAACACACTATCACTATGTTAATTTGTGATTATTTAGGATTCCTCTTCCCTATCCCTGTCTATGTTGCCCCTAATCCTTTTCCTACAAACTGTTACCCAACCAGATTTTCAGATCTTCTATGCTGTGGTTCAAAGTAGCTGATTGTTTTGAACATGTTTTTGTGACCATGACACTTCCTGCAGCCAACTGGCTTGATCTGCAGAATGTAGTGTATGTCATTTGTGGTATTAGCTCTCTTCCCAAGTTTTAAGTCATTAGCAAACTGTAGCCTCCTGTGAGATGAGGTCATGTCTGTACAGCTTCTGGCGCTGTGGTGGGAATGTACTAGGTGCTGAAAAAGTATGAGATTCCTTCTCTGCTGTTATCTCAGTCATGGATTAAATACACTGAGGAGCTGAAGGCTAAGGCAGAGTCTTTTAGAGTTTTCACGAGAGACACCTTCCATGCCTCTTTGGGTAAAAGCAATTTGCCAAAGAACCACCTGCCAGGATATCACAGGAAACAATGTGTATTAGTTTCCTAGAGCTGCTATAACAAAATACAACAAACCAGGTGGCTTAAAACAACACAAATATATTTTCTCACAGTTCTGGAGACTAGAAACCTTAAGTAAAGGTGTCAGCAGGGCCATGCTCTATCTGAAGCTCTGGGGAAGATTTTTCTAGTTTCTTCTAGCTTCTGGTGGTTCTTGGCAATCTGTGGTATCCCTTGGTTTGTAGAAGCATTGCTTCAATCTCTGTCTCTGTGTTCACATGGCCATCTCCCTCTTTTGTCTCTCTGTGTCTTCTCTTCTTAAAAGGCACCAGTCATATTGGATTAGGATCCATCCTACTACAGTATGACCTCATGCTAACTTAAATAATAACATCTTCAAAGACCCTATTTCCAAACAAGTTCACATTCACAGGTACTAGATGGTTAGGGCCTCAAAATATCTTTCTGGAGGACACATTCAGCCCAAAAACACAATGTCAAATGCATTGCTTAAATCAAAATATCCTGTTTCTCTTGCATTCTCCTAATCTGCTAATCTCGCGATTCTGCTGAAGAAGGTGTTTTCACCGGACTTTTCTAGCTGAACCTGTGTTGATTCTTGGAATCACGGCATTATTTCCAAAAGATTCCAAAACCACCTTTTCAGCAACTTGTTTAGAACTTGGCTAGGGTTAATATTTTTAAATTCCAAAAATTTTTGATTGATTCTTAAAGTAAACAAGATTCTAAAAACATAGCCTTGAGATCCTTGCTCTTAAATCTAAAAATAAAAATAGCTATGAAAGGAAATCCGATCAGACTAGCTTAGTTTTGTCTTGTATGGAAAACACAGAAATATTCATTCAAACAGAGCAGTTTATGGTTCATGCTGGTTTGGTACAAAAAACTGACTTTATACAACAATTAACATTGCCACCCAGCATCTGGAGAACCTGTGACATAAAACTCCAGCAAGTGTTCTAGGTGTAGGGAGAAGAAGAATGAGGGTCCTATCCTCAAGGATTTTTCAGTTGTGAAGACTGAAGAGGTAGTATGAAATAAAAAGCAAACAGCACAAGGCACATATAAGAAATTTTATGGAATTCAAGAAATATTTATTGAGCATATGTGCAGGCCACCACCTGTCTGTCAGTTTGTCGTACTCTGGTGGCTTTTATGTTGCTGTGATGCTGGAGGATAAAGCACAGGAATTTCAAATACCAGCAGGGTCACCCATGACAGACAGGCTTTAGCAGAGCTTCCAGACTAAGACAGACTAGGAAAAAAGGCCTGGCGATCTACTTCTGAAAATTAGCAATGAAAACCCTATGGATCACAAGAAAATGTTGCCCAATATAGGCCTGGAAGATGAATCCCCTAGGTTGGAAGGCACTGAAGATACACTGTGGCTGCAACAAAGGAGCGGAGCATACTAACGATCCTGAAGATGGTGCAGGACCAGGCAACATTTTGTTCTGTTGTATGTGGGGTTGACATGACTCAGAGTTGACTCGCAGTGGCAACTAACAACATGTGCCAGGCATTGTGGTAGGTATTACATATGAATGATGAGACAGGTCCTGCCCTGGAAGAGCTAATATTCAGGAGTTTGCATTGAGGCTGCCTAAAAGCTGAGAAACTCAAAGTAAAGGGGAGCCCAGCCCAGCAGGGGACATGCTTACTTAATTGGAGAAACAGGAATTTTTAGAGGCACAGGAAAGGCATTCCAGGGGGCCGTCATGACCCAAGGAAGAGCAGCATCTAAGTCCTTCCTTCCATCTCCGGTGAGGAGGGAGGAAAATTTCTTGCGGGAGAACAAATTTGGAATTCTGACCTCTGATTGCTCCGGACTTCTAAAGTTCAAATCCCTCAGCCGAAGACAATGGCAAAAATGTCAACAGAAGTATGATTCAAGTTTGAAAAGAAGTAGTCATGTTGCAGGTCAGGGAATGTGTTTCAAAATATGACTTCCTTTTTGACAGGGTCTCTTTAAATTATGTGACTGGGGACTTTTCCTCACTAAGCATCTGTCACCCTGCACAATAATTAACCAGCAACACATTTTCTCTGTTGTTCATTAAAGATTAATGAGAGGCAGAGCTCAAGGCCTGGTTAGATGGAGAAACCCTGAAGGGTGCATTTGAACCTTTCATATCTGCTCCATTTGAAAACTCTGATGAACAGGTTTTCAATACGACAGCAGCCGCCTGCCTTCTAACCTACAATATGTCTTCAGTAGAAACACAGACATTTCTGGCGTGCTGCCTCCCACCATCAGCTTTAAAAGCACACGCACAAAAAGGAGGCAGAACAGATGTTTGGGGCTCTGCAGCAGTTTGAGTGCTTTTCATGCCGGGGTGATAGGCATTTTCAGCAAGGTGCATCTCCTCACTTTGTGCTGAGTTCCTAAGGTGCCTTCAAGTAGAAACTCCAGGTAATCAAAGCGCCACTGTACAAATACAGCAAGGTTTGGCCAATTTGGATGCAAGTCTTCCTTTAATTATTTATTTTGTTCTAACTGTTAGATTTCTGTTACTTCTCCCCATGCAGACAGCCACACAGTGAAAGGCAGATAGATGATAAAAGGAAAGTTTATTTAACAAAAGGGATAAAAGGAAAACTAACAGAAGTTTAAATGCTTCTAGTTTAAAAGTAGGCATCTTAAAATAATGAAGACAGGAATGATAAAGGCAGCCAGGGAATAATTTAATGCCCTTCCAGAACTTAGGAGGCCCTGGCCCTTTAAGATTAGCTCCCACCAAGTGATTTAGGCTGTTTTAGATCTTGCTACTCACAATGTTGTCTGGTTTGGTCCACTTACTGCTTTTTATCCTCTTTCATTTTCTGAATCTGTATTTGGCACATTTTTGTGTCTTGTACAATGCTATGTACCCAGAGGAACTCAAAATCCATTAATAGATGATGTTGATGATGCCAATAATCAGAGCTAGGAGCTGTGATTGTATGATAAGCAAAGCATTTGAATAATTGCATAGCCAACAAGGCTCAGAGAGACATTTCTCGAAGCCCTGTCTCTGATGAGCATGACCTTGGGACAAGTCAACCTGTATTGTTTCCCTGGGATGCAATACAGGGAAGACTGGGCACCTTCTGTAAAAAATGGCAAAGGAATGCATTATCTTGCCACCTCTACTGTGACGTCTTCCCCAGTCTGCTCTAGGGACTCTGACCTTCCGAAGCCCTTCTTCCACATCTCTCCACTCTCCCTTTTAAGAACCCCTTTGCACTAGAACTCCTCAGCATTTGAGGTGGAATGGGAACCTATGAGGCTACCAACTGAATTACTCCAATCCCTGCCCTCAAGTTTGCCTTCAATGAATCTGAGCTC
Organism: Elephas maximus indicus; assembly: GCF_024166365.1. Classification (NCBI taxonomy): domain Eukaryota; kingdom Metazoa; phylum Chordata; class Mammalia; order Proboscidea; family Elephantidae; genus Elephas; species Elephas maximus. The sequence continues at coordinate 48,620,987 of NC_064830.1, forward strand.
TCACAGGCTCTCAAATCAAAAACCAGACCAGTTGGTGTTGAGTCCCCATGTGTGTCAGACTAGAAGTGTGCTCCATAAGGTTTTCAAGGCTGTGACCTTTCAGAAGCAGGTTGTCATGGCTTTCTTCTGAGGCACCTCCGAGTAGAATCAAACCTCCACCCTCTTGGTTAGTAATGGACACTTAGCTGTTTGTGCCACCCCAGGACTCTGTCAGGCTCTTAATCCTGAGTGCAAGCTCACGTATCTCTGCCTGGGTACTACCTGCGCTCACTTGCAAAGCCTGTGTAGAAGCAAGAGAGCTGCCCAATTCAAAGACCTGTTGTATTAGGAAGTTAAAAAAAAAAGTCAGAATTTTCAGGTAAGAATTGGCCTGAATCTACCCCTGGTACCAAAACCAGGTAAAACAAGAGAAAAAAAAAACCAAACCCAGTGCTATCGAGTCGATTCTGACTCATAGCGACCCTATAGGACATAGTAGAACTCTGTCCTGTAGAGTTTCCAAGGAGCACCTGGCGGATGCGAACTGCCAACCCTTTTGTTAGCAGCCATAGCACTTAACCACTATGCCATCAGGATTTCCAAAGCAGGTAAAGACACTACAAGAAAAGAAAATTATAGACCTCATGAACTTAGATGCAAAAATCCTCAACAAAATTCTAGCCAATAGAATTCAACAACATATCAAAAAAATAACTCACCATGACCAAGTGAGATTCATGCCAGGTATGCAGGGATGGTTCAACATTAGAACAACAATTAATGTAATCCACCATATAAATAAAAAAAAGACAAGAACCACATGATCTTATCAATTGTTGCAGAAAAGGCATTTGACAAAGTTCAACACCCATTCATGATAAAAACTCTCAGCAAAATAGGAATAGAAGGAAAATTCCTCAACATAATAAAGGGCACTTATACAAAGCCAACAGCCAACATCATCCTAAATGGAGAGAGTCTGAAAGCATTCCCCTTGAGAATGGGAACCAGATAAGGATGCCCTTTATCAACATTGTGCTGGAGGTCCTAGCCAGAGCAATTAGGCTGGGTAAAGAAACAAGGATCCAGATTGGTAAGGAAGAAGTAAAAGTATCTCTATTTGCAGATGACATGATCTTATATACAGAAAACCCTAAAGAATCCTCAAGAAGACTAATGAAACTAATAGAAGAGTTCAGCAGAGCATCAGGATACAAGATAAACATACAAAAATCAGCTGGATTCCTCCATATGTACAAAGAGAACGTTGAAAAGGAAATCACCAAATCAATACCATTTACAATACCCCCTGGAAGATAAAATACTTAGGAATAAATCTAACCAGAGACATAAAAGACTTATACAAAGAAAACTACAAGACACTACTGTAAGAAAACGAGAGACCTACATAAGTGGAAAAACATACCTCACTCATGGATAGGAAAACTGAACAGTGTAAAAATGTCTGTTCTACCCAAAGCAATGCAACCCCGATCCAAATTCCACTGACATTTTTTAATGAGATGGAGAAACAAATCACCAACTTCATATGGAAGGGAAAGAGACCCCGGATAAGTAAAGCATTACTGAAAAAGAAGAACAAAGTGGGAGGACTCAGACTACCTGATTTTAGAACGTATTATACCACCACAGTAGTCAGAACAGCCTGGTACTGGTACAACAACAGATACATAGACCAATGGAACAGAATTGAGAATCCAGACATAAATCCATTCACTTATGAGCAGCTGATATTTGACAAAGGCCTAAAGTCTGTTAACTGGGGAAAATACAGTCTCTTCAACAAATGGTCCTAGCATAACTAGATCTCCATCTGCAAAAAAAAAAAAAAAAATGAAACAAGACCCATACCTCACTCCATGCACAAAAACAAGCTGAAAATAGATCGAAGACCTAAATATAAAATCTAAAACAATAAAGATTGTGGAAATAAAAATAGGAACAATGTTACGGACCCTAATACATGGCATAAACAGTATACAAAACATTACTAACAATGCACAAACACCAGAAGAGAAATTAGATAACTTCGGAGCTCCTAAATGAAAACACTTATGCTCATCCACAGACTTCACTAAAAGAGTGAAAAGATTACCTACAGACTGGGAAAAAGGTTTTGGTATGAAAAAATCTGATCAGCATCTGATCTCTAAAATCTACATGATACTGCAAAAACTCAACAACAAAAAGACAAATAACCCAATTAAAAAATGGGCAAAGGATATGAACAGGAACTTCACCAAAGAAGACATTCAGACGGCTAACAGATTCATGAGGAAACACTCATGATCTTTAGCCATTAGAGAAACGGAAATCAAAACTACAATGAGATACCATCTCACTCTGAAAAGGCTGGTACTAATCCAAAAAACACAAAATAATAAATGTTAGAGAGGTTGTGAAGAGACTGGAACGTTTTTACACTGCTGGTAGGAATGTAAGGTGGTACAACCACTTTGGAAATTGATTTGGTACTTCCTTAAAAAGCTAGAAATAGAACTACTATGATCCAGCAATCCTACTCCTTGGAATATATCCTAGAGAAATAAGAGCCTTTACACGAACAGATATATGCACACCCATGTTCACTGCAGCACTGTTTTACAATAGCAAAAAGATGGAAGCAACCAAGGCACCCATCAATGGATGAATGGGTAAATAAATTATGGTATACTCACATAATGGAATACTACACAACGATTGAGAACAATGAAGAATCTGTGAAGCATCTCATAACCTGGAGAAATCTGGAAGGCATTATGCTGAGTGAAATTAGTCAGTTGCAAAAGGAAAATATTGCATGAGACCATTATTATAAGAACTCAAGAAAAAGTTTAAACACAGAAGAAAATATTCTTTGATGGTTATGAGGGTAGGGAGGGAGAGACAAGGGTATTCACTAATTAGTAGAAAAGAACTATTTTAGGTGAAGAGAAAGACAACACACCATACAGGAGAGGTCAGTACAACTGGACTAAATGAAAAGCAAAGAAGTTTCCTGAATATAACCAAATGCTTCAAAGGCCAGAGTAGCAGGGACGGAGGTCTGAGGACCATGGTTTCAGGAGACATCCAGGTCAATTGGCATAACAATATGTATTAAGAAAGCTTTCTGCATCCCACTTTGCTGAGTGGCATCGGGGGTCTTAAACGCCAGCAAGCAGCCATCTAAGATGCATCAATTGGTCTCAACCTGCCTGGAGCAAAGGAGAATGAAGAACACCAAAGACACAAGATAAATATGAGCACAAGAGACAGAAAAGGCCTGAAACCGGAAGAACTAGATGGTGCCCAGTTACCACTGATGACTGCCCTGACAGGGAACACAACAGAGAATCCCTGATGGAGGGGGAGAACAGTGGGATGCAGACCTCAAATTCTCGTAAAAGGACCAGGCTTAACGGTCTGACTGAGACTAGAGGGGCCTCGGAGGTCATGGTCCCCAGACTTTCTGTTAGCCCAAGGCTGGAACCATTCCCGAAGCTAACTCTTCAGACAGGGATTGGACTGGACTATAATACAGAAAATGATACTGGTGAAGAGGGAGCTTCTTGGCTCAAGCAGACACATGAGACTATGTGGGCAGCTCCTGTCTGGAGGCGAGATAAGAAGGCAGGGGTAGACAGGAGCTGGTTGAATGGAAACGGGGAATACAGGGTGGAGAGGAGGAGTGTGCTGACTCATTAAGGGGAGAGCAGCTAGGAGTACACAGCAAGGTGTGTATATAAGTTTTTGTATGAGAGACTGACTTGTTTTGTAAACTTTCACTTGAAGCACAATTAAGAGAAAAAAAAAAAAAGGAACTGGCCTGAATCATGATCGACAGGCAGGACTTTCTGGTCCTCATCCCACTCTGGTTTTGCCAGGTGCCAGCTGCCCCCGTAACGCAGCTTGTCTTATTTTGTGTGTGATGCAGATCACTTGTGCTCCATTCTCAGTCCTGGGCAGGAGGAGCTGCCCCTCAACTCTCCAGCAAATACTTCCAACTGCCTAGAATTCATAACTTCCTGGTTCTGTGGAAGCTCTTTATCTTCTAGCTGAATAGTTTTTTGCAGACTCAACTGTAGAGAAACTTATGAAGTAGAATTTGTCTTACATGTGAGATGTGAAACACCCCGGATGAGGGATTCAGGAGACCTGGGTTTCTAATTCTGCCTTTGTTGCCACTAATAGCTTACCATTGTTAAGTGACAGACATTATGTTAAGAACTTTATATCCATTATTTCATTTAACCTTCATCACAACCTCATGAAGTAGGACAATCCTGATGTGAACATGGAAATGTAGGAGAGTCAGGTGGCTCGCTCAAGATCACACAGGTAGTAAGTGGCAGATGCTGTTCAAACTCAGAACCCAGGTCTGTCTAACTTTAAAAGCACTGCTCTTAATACTACCTTGGTTAAAGAGCTTGGCTGCTAACTGAAGGGTTAACTGTTTAAACTCACCAGTCCCTCTAAGGGAGAAAGATGTGGCACTTTGCTACTGTAAACATTACAGTCTTGGAAACTCTATGGGACAGTTCTACTCTGTCCTATATAGTTGCTGAGTCGGAATCCACTAGATGGCAATGGCTTTTTTTGTTGTTGTTTTTTTGCCGGCTCCCAATCCATGTGGTCCCCAGGCAAGCCCCTTAGTGTCTCTGAGCCTTAGTGTCATCTTTATATGCAAAATAAGGGAGTAGATAGAGGACTGTCCCAAGTACCTCCAGCTCTCGCATGCTGTGGATCAAGTTCCCACACACCCTGTGTGACCCGGCAGCCTTTTCTACCCACATTCCATTCAGAGCTTCCTGGGCTCTGTCCTCTGACATTTATCTCCCCCACATGTCATGTCATGGTGGCCCAGCTGGGAATCACATCACCTGGATAAATGCAAGCATTAGGGGCTGGGTCTGAAGAGGAAGTGAGCCAAATAAATGGCAATTCCTAGTGGGGTGGTCTTGGAAACCAGACGCTCCAGAGATGCTCATGAGTGGAGGGCAGAGAGAGGTCTATTACCATGGTCAAAGAAGAAAGAGTAAGCCAGCTACAGAGGTGGGGCCTGTGAAGATGCCTGGATGCAGAAGTACTCCAGGAAAATCCTTTCTTAGAGCTAGCAAAGAGCTCAGGACGAGAGCAGACCACGAAGACAAAGGGCCAGCTGGAGCTCAGGTTATAGGCCAGTGTGATGGGGAAGGCACACAAATGTCTCAGCCAGGTCCTTCAGGAGATGATCTTGGTCACCAGTCACCTTAAACTAATCTGTGGGTTCTTAGCCTGGAGTCTGGGGTTCCCTAGAGGTATAAGCATATATCATTGTTAATGTTAGCTGCCATGGAGTCAGCCCTCAACTCATGGCGACCCCATGCACAATAGAATGAAATGATGCCTGGTCCTGTGCCATCTCCATGATAAATTGTGGATTGTATCATTGTAATTCATAGGGTTCTCACTGGCTGATTTTCAGAAATAGATCACCAGCTCTTTCTTCCTAGTCCACCTTGGTCTATAAGCTCTGCTGAAACCTGCTTAGCATCATAGCAGCACATAAACTTCCACTAAAAGATGGCTGGTGGCTGTGCATGAGGCACATTGGCTACGAATCAAACCTGGGTCTCCAGCATGGGAGGTCAGAATTCTACCACTGAGCTATAACAGCAAGTGTTATAGGACCTCATAATATTTTCTGTTGTTATTAAAAGGGGTCCACATAATACTCCAATTTGAGCAATTCTTATCTAAATCATTATATGCACTAATGGCCTTGAGTAAGCCATTTCATCCCTCCAGGGCTGGTGTCTCATATTCAAAAATAAACAAATGGGGTAAAGGAGTAGATGAGATAATTTTTAGTTCTATGAATTTCAGGCAGAGGAGAGAGGCATTTGGGAAGCAGGCAGAGCTTTCTGAGATTGCCGTCCAGGATGACCACTTCAAGGTCAGCATCTTGAGTTTGAGAGTTGTCAGAAAAATGAATCAAGAAAAAAAGCAGGCCTTGCTGTTGTTTCTCTGGAATGGAATTGCCCAGGGAGGAGGAAACATACAAACACCCACATCTAGAGGCCGGTTTGTTTCTGTGGCTCCCACATCTCAGCCCACACTCTCTGAAGGAAAGGGACAGGAACTTGTTTTACTGTAGTTTGCATTCTAGAGAAGACGTAGATGCTAGCTCCTCGGTGAACAACAATGCAAGTGAAGGAGAGACACAGACAGGTGGATTCAATAATATGCAACCCAAGGAAGTAAGTCCACATTTACTCTTGTGACCTCTAAACTGCCACTTGTCATTTCTCTCACTCATCCTCAATACATATTTCACCATAGCCTGTAGTGTAGGCCCTGGGTGGTGCAAACAGTTAGTGTGTTTTTCTGCTAGCCAAAAGTTTGGAGGTTGGAGTCCACCCAGTGGTCTCTCAAAAGGAAGGCCTAGTGAACTACTTCTGAAGAATCAGTCATCGAAAACCCTATAGAGCATGGTTCTACTCTGACATACATGGAAGCCCTGTGAGTTGGAGTCAACTAGACAGCAACTGGGCTGTTTTTGTTTTGGTTATAGCTCCTAGGAAGGTAAGAGAGTAGGTCAACTTTTAATTTATTTGCTATCTTACTCTAAGATTGCCTTTGCCCTTTCTCTTTCTCTCCTCTATTCTTTCTGCAGAGAGCTCATTCATTCTCACAGGCTCAATGTGCCTTTGGTGGGAATGACTCTAAGATCTTCAGCTCTGGTCTGATGGCTCACTTGGGCTTCAGCACTGCATTCCCTGCTGCCGTTGGGTGGCCTGTCTTTATGTGGCACTCCCTTCCATCAATCAGCAAACTCTCTATCCGTTATTCTACACTTCTCCCAAGGGGAAGAAACAATTTACAAGCCCAGAGCCTCCTTTATCTCCTTTAGACCTCTAGCCTTTAACCACCATTGATAGCGCCAATAGTTCTCCAAGTCTCATCCTTCTCTTTAATGTTCGGGGTCCATGACTCGATCGTCTTGTTGAGTTTTGCTTTTCTTGGCCAAGACTCTTCCATGGGTTCTTGATTCCTAGTGGGCTTCCCGCCTGCCTGTCTACTCCAGTGGTGACCGCACACCTATTTTGCTCCTTGATCTCTGGATTCTTCTGCCCACTTCTTGACTCCATTGCCCATTTCTGGCTTCTCTGGTATCCACTCTCTGGGTTCCCTGTTGGCTGATCATTTGCTCTCTGCATGTCTATGATCTGGGTCAATTCCTTCAGTCCGGTCTTCTTGCTTGAGCCTTTATCTCAATAATGAACATCATTAAACATGGATTCAACTTTCGTGATTTGTAGATCAATAACCCTCAGTGGAGCATAGCATTGGAAGGAGCCCTTACAATCCTCATGTGTAAATTGAGGGGTTGAAATGGATGATCTCTAAGATCTAACCCTGAAATGCTATGACTCAAAAGCAGTAGAGGATCGTTTAAACTCCTTCATTTGAAAGAAGAGAAACTGAGACCCAGTGAGATAAAGTAATTTGGCAGCCTGGGGCCAAGGTGGGATTAGAATCTAGGTCCTTTGAGTCCTAGCTCTTCCCACAACGCCTCCCTCTCTCATTGTAAATATGCCCCAGTTCAATGCCCTTGGGCATCTGTTGGATCGTTGCTCACTTGGAAATGAGACAGAAAAGAGAGGGCCCCCTCTCCCAGGTCACTCCTGGCACTGGCAACTTCAGGATGACAGTGGGAATGTGCAATCCATTTATGAGAACAAACTGTTTTTAAGGACTTGAGCTCATTAGTTGTTTGTGTGCAAGTGGCGCTGCTAATTACAAATAAGCCCTGTCTATTTTTTTTATTTATTTAAAGCAGGCCCCTCTCAGACAGTTCCCGCCTGCAAACGATGCTTCCCCACAATTAGGGTGAATTAGTAAGGTTTTACTGAACTAATGAGACAATATTTGTGAGGCTTGTCTTTATGTTTTTCAGGCTGTTTTGAGACAAGAGTCTATAATTGGGATTCTCAAACTGCCACATTTAAGTCAGGCTGCATGAGATGGGAGATTATCAAAACTCCCAGTGACTTCAAAGAATGACACAGGGTGGTGTTGCTCCAGGCCGAGGAGCATGCACACACGCAGAGACATGCACACACTGATAACCACACACGTGTGCACACACATGCATGTACACAGGGATGCGCACACATACCCATACATGTGTGCACACACATACATGTACACACAGACATGCACACACTCACACCCACACACCTGTGCACACATATATAAATGTACACACATCCATATACATACACATAAAGTGAAACCATATGTTTCTGTCATAGTTAAGCTTCCTTTCCCCTTCCCTCACTAACAAGTGACCATCCTGAATGCCATGGTACAAACATGCTAGGACGGAAAGCTTACCTGTTCATTAGGGGTAATAAAAATAAAGCAAATTATTAGCAGGTACTATTTACTACACGTCAGTTTTTGCCCTCTGTTAGCAATTATTTTCATACCCTTCAAACAAACAAACAAAAAATACCGCCGTCAAGTCAATTCCGACTCATAGCAACCCTACAGGACAGAGTAGAACTGTCCCCATAGGATTTCCAAGGAGTGCCTGGTAGATTCGAACTGCCAACCTTTTGGCTAGCAGCCAAGTTCTTAACCACTGTGCCTCCAGGGCTCCATAGCCCTCAAAGGGAGGTATTATTATCCCCATTTAATAGCGGAAGACACTTATGTCTAGAGTACTAAGCTGTGCTGAAATTCAAGCCTATTTACTTTCCACTGGCATATTCTATATCCTTAGTCCACTGTCTTCTGCCAAAGCTCTATTTGGTCACCTATCCTGCCATGCTGTCCTAAAGAACTCTTATTTGTTTAGCATAAGATGGAGTCTAGACTCAGGTCATTCTCCTGGTCCCTTTGGTCCTTCAGACTGTCATCCCTGCAGCCCTATAGGAGAAAGTAGGTAAGGAGCTATCTTAGGGTGGCACAGTACTGCCTCAATGCTGTCAGGTTTGGATGAACAGGCTGTGAATCAGAACCACTGTGTTAAGAACACAGGCCCAAGGCTGCAGGTTAGAGGGCTCAATGGGTCTTCCCAGTCTCTGCCAGCTCCCTGAATGCCTGTATGCAAATTTAATGGAAAGCCAGGGGCCCTTGGGAAGGGGGTTAGGGAATAAAATTTTAACTTGCAGGAGAGACATCTTGTAGCTGTTTCTTCAAGTACTTGATTGTGATTGAAATAGGACTGAGTTCCCTTTTAGCTTCTAGAAATATCAACCACAACACCCAAAGTCCAGGCTTCAGGATCTAGTCCTAAGTTCTCTGGAAGCAGTTTTCCAAGAGCTTAGCACGAATATGTGGAAGATTCTTCTACAAAAATTGTTAAGAGAAGTGAGAGGTATTAAGAGACCATCAACCCTTGGGGATTGTGTCAGAAAGCATAAAAAACTCACTTTGGTTTCTTCATTAGAAAGAACACCAGGGACGTCTAGTTAAGGTTCAGGCTCCAGATACCACTGCTTTTGACCCTTTTGCCTCAATCCTTAATGATGCAATATGATGTACTTGCACCATTCAAAAGGATGTGGGTTCAAATCCTGACTCCACCCACCAATAGCTGTGTGAGTATGACCTCGTGCAAATTACTTAACCTTTCTAAACTTTAACTTCAGTAAAATGGGATTAGACTGTACACTCTGTGCTGCCTCCCCAGTACCTGGTTCAGTGCCTGTCTCATAGTGTGCAGTCAACAAATATTTGCTCAAAAAAGAAATAAGTAAGGTCTTGTCTTATAGATGTTTGGTGTACTTTAAACATACCAGTAAATCAATAAAATTGACATCATTGCTTTGTTAATCAACTTTTGATACATTTTCTCCTTGCATTTCTTAACATTCTTAAATCCACTCTTAAGCTATCCCAAGAGCCAAACTTGTATGGCAAAGTGATAATCCTATCGATGCTGCAAAGAACAAAAATTCATAGACTCATAGATGCTCATCCCTAAGAGAGAGCCCAAGGTTGGAGGAGACCTAGAGACCCTCTCCTCTAGTCCCTTAGTTCACCAGATGAAAAGACTGATGCAGACGGAAGTGACTTGTCCAAGATCACATAGTTAGTGAGGGATGGAATCTATTCTTTCTAAGGCAAAGCTATTTCTACTGATGACACAGCTTCAAGCCTTGACCACCAACTGGACAATTTCCAACCCAAATTTAAAAAAAAAACAGATAAGACACCAGGAAGAGAGACTCTTCTCCAGGGCTGGGCCAACCGTTGTGCTTTAACCGAGTCACGGCTGGAAATGCTGTGTGATGGTCTTGAGTACCGTCACATAGCATATACAACATAACACCATGCTTAAAACCAAGGGTGCATTTAACCTAGTGGCTGAGCTCATAAATTCTATGCTGCAGGATATGTTTATTTTGTGTATTTACTTTTCACAAGTATGGTTGTAATTCTCTTTGTGAAAATCAACAGAAGAGACCTCTAAGCTTCACAGCCTTGAGGCATGGTGCCTGGCTTCTTTCTCTTACTCTGTTCTTAGAACCCACTAGAAGTGGTTTGCTTTTATTGACTGGATTTGATTAGCCTTTTAATATTTTGACTCAAGCAAACCTAGAGAAAGCTACATTTCCCAGCCCATGACCTTTCAGGGCTGAATCAACACTGCAATTACAAAATATTCACCCAGACCAGAAAGCAGTCAACCTCTTAAGTGCTCCGGCTGGTCTAATTCCTGATGCTTTCTGATCCCTATACCTCAACACCCCTTGGGGAATTCTGGGACCTGAAAACCCAGCCCATAGGCCCTGGTTTTTATGTACTACTTCAAGTATTTTTGAAACCAAAGAGTGTAGAGAAAAAATGTAGTTAATAACAGATATTTTTTAATCTTATTCTGCAAATCATTACATTAAAAGTGAGTTGCTTTGCTTTTGGTAACAGAAAAAATTGGAACTAGAGATTAAAGGAAGGTATGTCCTGTATTAATTAACTATTTGTTGATCACTTATTCATTCATTTTTTTAAAACATTTTATTGTGCTTTAGGTGAAAGTTTACAGAGCAAATTAGTTTTCCATTCAATAGTTTATACACAAATTGTTCTGTGACATTGGTTGCAATCCCTGTGATGTGTTAGCACTCTCCCCATCACCTCCCTGAGTTTCCCATTTCCATTCATCTGATTTTCCTGCTGCTTCCTGCCTTCTCATCTTGGCTTTTGGGCAGATGTTGCCCTTTTGGTCTCATATAGGTGATTGTTCTAAGCATTTTCCTCATGGGTGCTATTGTTTATTTATTGGCCTATTATTTGAGTAAAAGGTGATCTTTGGGAGTAGCTTCAGTTCCAAGACAGAAGAGTGTTTAAAGGCCATAGCCTCAGGCATTCCTCCAGTCTCTCTTGGGCCAGTAAGTCAGGTCTTTTTCAGGAATTTGAGTTTTGTTCTACATATTTTTCCACATTAACCGTTGACCGGGATCTTCTATTGTGATCCTGGTCAGAGCCTTTGGTGGTGGTAGCCAGGTACCTTCTAATTCTTCTGGCCTCAGGCTAGTAGAGGCTGTGGTTCCTGTGGTCCGTTGGTTCTTTGGATAAATTGCTTCCTTGAGTCTTTGGTTTCCTGCACTCTCCTTTGCTCCAAATGGAAAGAGACAAGTGGTTGTAACTTAGATGGCCACTCACAAGATTTTAAGACCCCAGATGCTGCTGCTTACCAAAGTAGGATATATAACACTGTCTTTAAAAACCATGCCATGCCAATTGACCAAGATGTCCCCCAAGACTATGGTCCTTGGCCTTTTAAGCCCAGTAACTCAGTCCCATGAGGTGTTTGGTTATATCTAAGACATTTCCATGACTGTGCCACCTGTATGCTCTATTATATATATGAGTATATGTACAACACATACTAACATGTATGTAGAAATATCCACAGCCAAACCTATATATGCACGTGAAGTACATTCATTTACATACTCATTCATCATTTAAGAATTATTTATTACGGATCTGTCATATGCAAAGCAGTGGGCCAATATAGGTGAGGGGGCAGGGCAGAAATAAATTTAAAAAATGGTCCCCATTTTCAATAACCCTGTGTAGAAGCCCTGGTGGCATAGTGGTTAAGTGCTATGGCTGTTAACCGAAAGGTCAGCAGTTTGAATCCACTATCTGCTCCTTGGAAACCCTATGGGACAGTTCTACTCTATCCTATAAGATCAATATGAGTTGGAATCAGTTCAACAGCAATGGATTTTTTTTAGGGCGGGGTTTATGTTCTAGTGGTAAAGACAAGACATTTATCCATATACTCTTAATACAAGGAATTCAAAAACAGGAGTTATCAATAAAGACTTCATAATTCTTTATTGCATGATTTGGAATGTTGTAGGCAGAAACAGTAGGTCAGGACATTCCAGGTGAGGACCAAGCAGGACTAAAGGAACAGAGCTGGGAAGGTGCAAAGTTTGGTTAACATTGGCTGGTGTGGAAAACTCTGATGGGGGTTAGTGTGATATGAAGCAAAAACAGTAGTTTGTAAAGGACACAAACTGCTCTAGAAAGGAGTTTGGTTTTTATTTGAGAGTCAGTGGGAAGCCTGTGAAGGATTATCATCTGGAAAGTTATGTAATGAAGTGGCCCATAGGAAGACTGTTTTGGCATTAGCAATAACGAAGATACTTCGGAATGAGAACATTGTGAAGAATGGAGGCAGATCCAAGTAGGGGAGCTATTGCAGGAGTCAGTCTTTGGGGTCACAAGGCTTGAATGAGGGTGATGACAGCTGGACTAGAAGGGTGAGGGCTATACTAGAAGGGCCTCTAAGGCATGCTATGAATACATGTGACATTGGATTCCTAAAGAGTAAAAATTAAGCTCAGATCTCCCTGACCCTCTATAATTTAGGGAACACAGGTAGCCAGTCAGTAGACAGAAGTGAAGACATCTTAATAAAACAATCTTTTACTGGTGTTTGAAGATTTTAGATGCTGCTTAGAATTGGGTAGAAATATAAATGAATATCCAGAGGCATCAATTTCACCCTGATGGAGCTGCTCCCAGGTTCATTACCATCTTCACATCAGTGGTTATTCTCATTTGAGGAATATATCCCATCCCAGGGCTGGCTTTTCCTTCCTGCCTCCCACCCGGGCCTATGAAACCAGAGCTTCCTAACGCAGCTGCTCCAAAGGAAGGAAAAAGCCTTTACTGCTTAACATTCTGCAAAAGGCACCAGCAAATCTCCGAAGTCAATCATCGTGAATGAAGCCTTTTAAGAGTGAGGCCCGTGACTCCTCTGTGCGGATGAATAACCAGGCTGAGGGAATCGCCGGCAGAGGAGACTGCAGGCGGTTCTCTTTATGCTTTGTCACCCTTTATGACCCGCCTTACAGACCCAGCGCCCTTCACAGCGATGCCTTGCTTTGCACAAAGAAACAGATAATAACCATCGAGAGGAGAAATGTTAGCCCTGAAGCCTGTTATTAAAAAGCCTAGAGAAATGGAATGCAGGCCAGGCCTTACTTTTACACAGGCAAGCTTGCCCCCTCTGCTTTGCAGTTACATGCCCAGGACTGCAGCAGAACAGCATGGTGGGAGGCTATGCTCCTTCTTCCATTACAGACCTTGTCAATGAAGCAATGGCCCAGGGGGCTGCTGGTGGATCACGGCCCCTCATCTCCACACCGTTAGTCTACGTTCCATCCAGGGTGGTGGTGGGGGGACAGCACTGTTGGTTCAGTCCTCCCTGGCTTCCAAAGGGGAGTTAGCTGCAATCGTTCCCTAAGACATTGGGTATCCTCTGCTGGTACTGGAAGCCTCAGACCCTCAATCCAGAGGTCAACACAACGGTGAGAGAAAAAGCTGTCCAGACTGACTGCAGGCAGCAAGCCACCTTTGTGAGTCTGTGCTGAGCTGTGCCCGAATGTGCTGATTAAGTAGTGCTGATTGTTGACTCCATGAGGGATAGGAGTAGAAAAGAGCGCCTGCTTCCTGTGTGCTAATTTCAGCTCCACCACTGAGTCACCAGCACAATGAATGCTCATTCGTTCAACATTTGTTGAGCACGCACCTGTCAGGATGCATGCTAGTACTAGTATCTGAGAACACTGAGATGGATGGGACCCCTGAGGAGTGAACCAGTAGAGTGGGCTTTTAGAAAGCCATTCGATCCCTCTAGGCCTGTTTCCTCTAAAAGCGAAGGCAGTGGACATTATTTCTAAGGCCCTTCCCACTCTTAAAACTCTGTGATTCCGTCTTGTTCTCTCTGACCCCACCAGAGATGGGCACTGGATTAGAGACGTAGGTCCTGACTACCAGTTCTCTGTTTCATGCTCAGCCTGGCTGTATTTGTCTCAGAGAGAGGAGAATGTCTGGGTCAGGCATGAGAATCCTAAATGGCAGGACTTAGTTAGCAATCCTGAGTAACCCCTTCCCAGATTTCAGCCAGTGTGTGGGTAAAGAAGAGCCCTCATATTTGAACCTCAGGGTCCAGTTCTGCAAGCTAAAGACTCCACTGAATACCCAATGCAATTTTTTGAGAAAGAGCCTTTGCCAGAAATTCTAGAAAAGCCATTCATTTTACAGCCAACCTCTTTCTTTATTAACTTCAAGAGTGTTTAACCCCACTGCCATCAAGTCGATTCCGACTCATAGCGACTCTATAGGACAGAGTAGAACTGCCCCGTAGAGTTTCCAAGGAGTGCCTGGAGGATTCCAACTGCCAACCTCTTGGTTAGCAGCTGTAGCACTTAACTACTATGTCACCAGGGTTTCCCGAATGTTTGGGATTAGCTTTTAGGTTGACTGAATTCTGGATGTTGCCCAGACAACTTCATTTTGATAAGACCTTTATGTTTAAGCTCCTTGGACGTTGTCCATGAGGATGAGAGGAGAACTCAAAGGATGAGAGGGTAGAGACTATAACCATGTTAATATTTCTGGAGACTGTACGTAAGGTAGATGTGACTCAGTGCCTCCAGACCAGGATTAAAAAGTTGAAAGGACGCTTGATATAGTCAAATCCTTGTTAGAAGAACCTAAGGTACCCAGCAGAATAGGGTGAGATCCAGAGGGGTTACTCAGCTTTCTGACTAATAGAAAACACAGTCCCTTGTTAGACAGTCCAAAGAATGACTGACAACAGGTCCACAATTGGTTGGAGTCAAAGAAAACCTCATCCCTCATTCTATGGAAGGCCTCTCTAGCCCCAGGACTTCTTACCACAAATGATGAGTGTTGCCTTGTTGACAGTTTCTAATTTGAGTGTTTCCTGAGGTGCCAGTTAATCATGATACTTGCTATCCCCTTTCTGGATGCCCTAATGCTTACTTTCTAAGGAAATACTTGATGAAAGCAACCTGAAGCTCAAAAAGTCTTTATTTAGCTTTTTTTTTTTTTTCTTTCTGAGGCTTGTTAGAGATCCTTTGCACCAAGCTTGTCATATGGAAATATGAAATCCCAGTGACATCTCTGCCAGCTGCTGTTGCTTCATGAGAATCCCCCTCCGAAGGAAGGAAGCATTTGGCATGGCCTGGGGCCATTGTTCCTCAAGGGGCTCAATTCTTACTCCTCCTAGAGATATTGGAAATCTTTCATCTCAAAAGCTTTTTTCAGGAACTGATTCAGGAGTGGTGCCTAGGTCTATGATAACTCCAAGCCTTGATTAGAGCAGCACTTAGTACATTTTCTATAGCAAATATCTATTATGTCTAAGAGATCTTGCCTGTGTCACCAACAATGCCAATGGGTAAAAACTGCTTTCCATATTTTTTAGAAGGAGAAATAGAGGGCACATAAATGCCAGAAGAGGGAGCAAAGTTTGTTTTTTTGTTGTTACTGTTTGTTTGTTTCCTGTGTTAGCAGAAGGAAAGGGAAGGGCAGTCATTGAACATCTCCTACGTGCCCCAACATCCAAAGGAGTAGGTTCTTTCATACGTCATTTTATTTAATTCTAAGAAGAAGAAGAAGGAGAAGGTGGAGAAGAAGTAAGAGGAGAAAAAGGAGGAGGAGGGGGGAAGAAACTCAGACTGACCTGAAAGAAACTGTGCTTGCTTATGAGCCCTTCAGCTAGTAAGAGATGAAACTAATGTTTATATTAAAATAGAAACTCTCAAGTCCTTGCTCTTTTCACCCCATTGCATGGTCCTGGCCACCTTCTGTGTCCTTCTGTGACTAACTACATTGCAGCAATCTGTGCCAGCCAGGGCGAGGATCAAAACGAACACCTGGATTTTGTCATGCCCCAATCTGTCTTTTAGAGGCTGCCTCGACTCTAATTTCCAAGTAAGGAAGTAACTTGCTATTGGTGACAGAATATGCTTTTAAAAGTGCCTCTTCATTTTACTCTGCTTCTACGTGATCAAGCTAGTGTTTACTGGGCAAATAAGCTAAGCAATAAAACTACCATAAACTGCAGCAGACCAAGCAAATAGAAAATGTACATTGTAGACAAAAAGGCATGGACAAAAATAATGATACCCCATTTTTGTTACTCAAGAGAGAAAAATTAAGAAGGGATGAGTGATTCCTCAGGACACTGGGAAGAATCACTAGAGGCTTATTGAATTTACCTCATATCCATGTGGGCATATGCATATGCATACATGTTTGTCCTGAGGATGACATTCAACAGAGGAAACACACAGATGGGGAGGATATATTCTCTTCATAAAATACTAAAGCATTACAGATAAGCCTAGTGTTCTCTTTGACCTGCCGCTCCCTCCTCCCCCTTCCCATTTCCATCCCTTGAGGTAAACCCTATATTAAGTTTGGGATATCTCTTTTTAGGCATTTTGTCACGTGTTACACATGCAAATATATATCCACATAAATTTTTATGAGGCAACTAAATCTATGTGTTACTTGTGTAATTAAAATTAAATTCTAGAAAAGAAAGTGAATGAGAGAAATAACATGTGGAAGTTCAAAACTAAAGGTTACTTCTAGAATGAATCTACTGATTCAACTCTTAAGATGTCCAATAGATCAATGTATTTGCCAGAAATAGGCCCACGGACAATCATACCGTGAAAGGAATATCTGACCTGAGTTTCTTCACAATGCAGCATTAAAGATAACCAGCTTAAAGATAATCAGACTGACTAGTTATGCAAAAATCAAACAGCACACAAAAATACTACTATGATATGTTTCTGAAATAAACTCAAAAGGAAGATCTTTTGTAAGGTCCAAAGAGCTAGCACTATATTTCCTGGACATCATGCTACATAATACCTATTGATTTAATTTAATGAATTTAGGGTTAAGGTTGTTCTTATATATATTATGATTACTTAATGGTAATCATAGCCAAAGGGACTGTAATTGGCAAAGTCAGGGAGGTTTCTGCGAAGGTGCATTATTCAGCCTTAAAGCAAAACCTGAAAGAGCTGCGGATAGTAGTGTGCTGACTGATCTTCTAAGACTTCTAATGCCAAAGAACTCAATTATTTGTTCATTCATTTTTAAATTGTTTTTATTCAGTCAGCCAAAATCTGTATTCCAACAACTGCCTTGGTGCTACAGGCACAGTGGCAGCATGATACAGTGGGAAGACCATGGACTTTGGAGAGACTTGGTTTGGGCTCTTGGCTCCAATACTTATTAATGGTGAGATTTCAAGCAAGTCACTTAACCTCAGTTTCCTCACCTGTGAAGTGGTGATAGTAATCAACTTGCTGTTAAGTGGATTAGAAATAAAGTTCACAGAGCACTTAGCACAGTTTCTGCACAGAGTAAATGTTGGAAGCAATTATTATTTAGAAACAGCCCCTATCCTAAAGGAGCTCATGATCTAGTATGGGAGACAGAAAATTAAAGAAAGAACTGTAAAGTGGTTCTGCTTTCAGAATGGTGGCATGAGGAGCTCTACAGACCTGCTCCCCAGTATCTGTTGAAGATTAAAAAAAAAAAAAGGTTAAGAAACAAACAAACAAAAAACCCACACAATTATTTCAAGTCTCTAGACATTATCCTAAGGGCGTACAGCAAATGAATTAACATTTATTCAGGAAAGTCTACTAAACCTCAGGAAGAGCAATGAGAATTTGCGGCATTTGAATCTTGACATACACTCTCTCCTTATTTCCTCCAGCTTTTTTCAACATGATGGAAACTTCACTCCAGTTAAATGCATTCAAGAGCACAGGGCTCTCTCTCTCCTCCTAGCTCCTAGCTGAGCGCTCTGTTGTCCCTCCAGAGGGGCAGGCCAGTAGAATCTTCCCTAGCTACATTTTGCAGATAAGCCCTGGTGGCATAGTCGTTAAATGCTTGGCTGTTAACTGAAAGGTCAGTGGTTCAAACTCACCAGCCACTCTGCAGGAGAAAGATGTAGCAGTCTGCTTCCATAAAAGATTACAGCCTTGGAAACTTTATGGGGCAGTACTACTCTGTCCGATAGGGTCATTATGAGTTGGAGTCAACTCGATGGCAATGTGTTTTTGGTTTTTAAATTTCAGGTGAGTATGGCCAAGAGGTCGGAGATCCCTTCCTCCATCCAGCGTCCATTCTGTTGCATGCCAAGGATACTAGATCCCTATCATCATCACCATAACTCACTTGTAGACAGAGACTTCACATTGGGAGAGGCAAGTCAAGAAGAAGAGGAGTTAGTGACTCCTTCCCCCAGTGCCCTGCCCATAAAGCAGGGGTGTCACTCCAAAAGTGGACTAGATGTCAGATTTAACAGAAAAAAACTTAGAGCATTCATAAATATGTTCAAAGAATTAAAGAAACCATGCTTAAAGAAGTAAAGTATGATGATAATGTCTCTTCATATACAGAATATCTTTAAAGAGATAAAAATTCTAAAAAAAAGGAACCAAACTGAAATTTTGGAGTTGAAAAGTACAATAATTAAAATGAAAAATTCACTACAGCCTCAAGAGTAGATTTGAAGTGATAGAAAAAAAAAGAATCAGCAAACTTGAAGACAGATCAATAAAGATTATGCAATACAAAGAATAGAGAGACAAAAGAATGAAGAAAAATGAATAGAGGAAAGAAATGCTGCCTTGTCCTGCGCCATCCGTGTGATTGGTTGCAGATTGGACTGTTGTGATCCATGGAATTTTCATTTGCTGATTTCAGGAAGTAGATCTCCAGGACTTTCTTCCCAGTCTGTCTTAAGTTGGAATCTCCACTGAAACCTCTGCAGCATCATAGCAACACACAAGCCTTTACTGACAACCATAAGAAAGTTGAAGTGGTTATACACCATGACTAAATGAGATTTATGCAAAGTTGGTTTAACATCCAAAAATAAATTAATGTAATAAACAATCTCATAAAACAAAAGGCAAAATTGCATAATCTCAATAGTCACAAAAAAGCATTTGAGAAAAATCCAGCACCTTTTCAAGAAAAAATATTCAACAAACTAGGAATAAAAAGGAACTTTCTCAATCTGATAAAGTGCATCTACGAAAAACCTATAGTTATGTCATACTTGTAAAAGACTGTGTGCTTTCTTCTAAGATTAGGAACAAGATGAGAATGTCCACTCAAAGGAATGAAGATTGGAAAGGAAGGAATATAACTATCTATATTTGCAGATAATATGATCTTATGTATAGAAAATCCTAAAGAATCCACTAACAAAGGTTACAGGATACAAGATAAATATACAAAAATCAACTGTATTTCTATACACTTCCAATGAACAATACAAAAGTAAACTTAAAAAAAAAACCATTTGCATTTTAGTAAATGTTAAAGGAAGTTCTTCAAAAGGAAGGAAAAAAATACCACAGGAAAATTTGAATCTACCAAAAGAAATGATGAGTCCCAGAAATGACAAATAGATTTATAAATGTAGAAAAGTTTTTTCTCATCTAAAATTTTCTTTAAAAAATAATTGTAGCAAAATAACAGAAATTTATTGTAGGGTTTCTAACACATGAAGAACTAAAAGTTGAGAAAGCAAGAGCACAAAAAATAAGAGGGGGTAAATAGAAGTATATTGTGGTAAAAGTCTTACATTATACATGAAATGGTACAATATCATTTGAAGATAGACTATGATAAGTTAAAAGTGAATACTATAGCCCTCATCAAAATTAAAAACATTTGCTCTGGGAAAGAACTTGTGAAGAGGATGAAAAGACAAACTAGAGTGAGAGAAAGTACAGTTAAAACTCATTATTTGATGGTTGTGCACTTGCTAATTTGTCTACTTGCTAAAATTTATTTGTAATCCCAAAATCAATACTCGTGGCACTTTCATCATCATTTGCAGGCATACACATGTGCAGAGCAGTAAAAACCGAGTCCCTTGATGCATATGTTCCCAGCTAAGGTAAAAAAAAGCTGGTTCAGCATTTATTAATTCAGTGTTCATGTCAACTTTATTAATAATGGCCAAAAACTGTAGCCAAGATCCTTGAACGTGGGAATGATTAACCAAATTGCCATACATCCATATCATCGAATACTTAGCAATAAAAAGGATTGAGAAATTGATACATAAAACAACTTGGGTGTATCTCAAAGGAATTATTTCAAGCAATTAGATAAAGCTAATCTAAAAAATTACATACTATATGATTCCAATTATAATATTCTTGAAGTGGCAAAATTATGAAGATGAAAAACAGATTAGTGATTCTCAGTGGTAAGGTGGCTGTGAAAAGGCAGCAGGAAGGATATTGTAAGGAATTGTTCTGTGTCTTGACTGTGGTGTTGGTTACAGAAATCTACGCATGTAATAAAAATGAGTAGGATCCCTGGTGGCACAACAGTAAAGTGCTTGGCTGCTAACTGAAAGGTTGATGGTTCGAACCCACCAGCAGTTCTGTGGGAGAAAGACTTGGTGATCTGCTCCCACAAAAATTACAGTCTAGGAAACCCTGTTGGGCAGCTCTTCTCTGTTCTATAGGGTCACTATGAGAATCAACTTGATGGCAACCACACAACAATAACAAATACATACACACAAATGTGTGCAGGTAAAACTGGTGAAATCTGAATAAGGTAGGTGGAATGTATCGATGTCAATTTCCTGGTTGTTATGTAAGATGTTACCACTGTATGAAGGGTATATGGGGTATCTCTCTATTATTTCTTACAATTAAAAATTGTATGTGTACCTTGAAATAATTTTTTTAAATGTCAGAAAATTAGAGTCAATTTTTAAAACACTTGTAAGTATATTTTCAAGTTGACATAGTAAAACACCTGTTAAAAAAAAAAGGATGCTATAGACCAGCAACAATAATAATAATATTAACTTTACGTAAAGGTCCAGGTAGTAAATATTTTAGGCTTGTGGACCGTACAGTCTCTATTGCAACTACACCTACTCCTCACTTATCAACATTTTGTATTTATGACAATAGTAAATAATCCACTATCCAGCTATTTTGTGCATTAACAACCCTGCAGACCCACATATCTTTGCCACGTACAGCTCATCCAGGGCACATGGGAGGAGGAGCGGCACTGTCCCCAGGGTATTTAACACCAGTCTGGAACCCACGGGGTGCCTCATGCTCTGGCTCCTCCAGGCTTGAGCTTCTACCTTCTCCTCCTGGCACTCTTCTGGTGCACCCCACTCTCTACTCTTATGCTCACCTCACATGTAGGCACTGGCCAGTAGGCACTGGGAATCGGGCTCAGGAAGTGGGTGGCACTCACCTCACAGAGCTGTCCCTCAGTCAAGGCCACCATGCATGCCCATTATGTGCGGCCCTGCTTCCCACACTGAGTGCATGGTGGAGCCTGAGCTGGGATGCTGAGCAGCTGAGGACACCTGGCCAGCAGCCTGCAATATGGATTTAAATTCTGGCAAGCAGAATGAGGGTGAGCCCATGACCGCTGCTGTTACCAAGGGGCCAGAGCTGCCCAGCTGGGAGGACTGGGGCTGGGAAGGAGGGAAGGCCAGGGCAGGAAATTGTGTATATTTTGTGTAAGGTCAATTTTCACATAAAGACCTGGTGTTTGAAACTTAATCATGTCAATAAGTGAGGAGTGGGTGTATTCAATTCTGCATTGTAGCATAACAGCCACAAACAGACAATAAGTAACAGATAAACATGGCTGTGTTTCAATAAAATCTTATTTATCAAAAACAGGTGACTTGGAGGGTGGAGCAAGATGGTCAAGGGAGTGGAGGCTCCCACTTACTCCCTGAGCAAACTAAACCACTGAACAATGAATAATAACAAGCACAGACTGAGCTCTCAGAACTCCAAATGGCAGCTCAGGTGTTGGAAAATTGGGGTGAGTCCAGAAGTGTGGGAGAGGAAGAGTGGAAATGGCACAGAAGCTGGGAGAACCTACCCACTACCATTTAGGGCATTTACTTATCACAGCCATTTTGAGACAGGGCTGGGCAACACCCCAAAAAAGAAACACAGAAAGGGATGTAATCTGAGGAAGCTGTAGCCTGTTTTTTTAAGGCGGAGCAAATTGGTTGTAGAAGTTTGCAGGCCACATAATTGGAAGGAGGCAACGGGAGACACCATGAAGATGCAAGAGAGTGCTGTTGATCTCACTGAGGCCTGAGATGGACAGGCACTTGGACTGGGAGGAAATGCAAGGGTTGAACGTTAAGGGGATACTTCAGCTTGATAGCTGACACAGAGGGAAATGGCTGGCTCCCTGCCCATAGCAGGACACCATGGAAAAGCTTGTGCAGGGGCACCCATGAGGGAAAGACACAGAGAGACCCTCACCTTCGCCACAAGAAAGGTGAGCCCCACCATTTACATTAGCTATTGCAGCTAACTAACCCCCCTAACCACCAATGCATATTGAATTCCAGAGATCAAGCATCCACAACTCCTGAACCAGCACTGAAAAAAATCTAAGAATGAGAGTGCTTTCTAGTGGTTATCAGGAGAAAATACAAAGGCCACTGCTGCTGGATCAATGCTGACTCATAGCAACCTTGTGGGGCTGAGTGGAGCTGCCCCAAGGGGCTCCCAGGACTGTGAGTCTTTGCAAAGGCAGGCTGTCCCATCTTTCTCCCTGAGAGTGGCTGCTGGGTGTGGGCCCTATCCTTTTGGTTGGCAACTGGGTTTTTGACCACTGCACCACCTGGGAGCCTAACCAGAAAATTTTTCCACAAAAATCAGGATATAGAATTTAAAGTTAAAAAAAAAAGATAATAAAGTGGACCAAGTTCAACAAAAAATACTAAAACACACAAAATCACAAGAGAAGAAGGACAAATCAAAACCGAAACATGAAGAAGAGAAAATTTCTCCCATGGAGGCCAGACTAATGCAAAGAATTGATAATTTTCAAACTATGTGTTAAATATGTTTAAAGAAAGCAAAAAACACACAGAAAACAAACTAGCAGAGATCAGGAAACAAATGGAGGAACAAAATGAAAGACTCAACCAGGAAACTAAAGACACCAGAGAGAATAACTGGAACTGAAGAATAAAGCAACTGAATTAGAAAAAGCAAGAAAAACACTCCACAATGGAGTCTAATAGGCAGGCTATGGAATAGATGAACTAGAAGACAAAATACCAGAACTTATCAAGTCTTAAGAGAAGCAAGAGAAAAGAACAAAGAAAGCAAATAAAACCAAAAGGAAATATAGAGATCTAACATTACAATTATTGGAATCCCAGAGTACCATGACAACAATAAAGACACAAAAAAATTTTCCAAGAGATAATCAGAGAGAATTTCCTAGACCTGAACAGAGAACCAAGCCTGCAAATAAGGAAGCTACATGAACCTCAATCAGAAGAGACACAAAAAATCAAGTCCGTGCCAGATCCTAATATAATTCTTGAAAACCAAAAAACAAGGAGAGAATTCTGAAAACAGCAAGAAAAAAAAAAAATGCAACATAACATACCAAGGGTCTTTCATAAGAATCAATGCAGATTTCTCCCCGGAAACTGTAGAGACCCGAAGATAATGGAGCGACATATATAAATACTGAATGAAAATAATTGCCAACCAAGAATTCTTTATCTAGCAAAGTTGTCATTCAAAAACAAGGGGGAAATCAAGACATTCCTAAACAAATACAAGCTCTGGGAATTTGCCACTACCAGGCCAGTTTTGCAAGTATTACTAAAGAGAGTACTTGAAACAGAAAGGCCAGAGTAAGACAGAAGTCCCCAGGCTGTAGAAAATTCCACTGTCTCAAGCAGCTTGCTTGGCATGCCCTGTAGCTTTATGTTAAAATCTTGGTTCCTTTGCTTGACATGCCCCATAACTTTACATTAAAATCCTACTTCCTTTGCTTGGTATACCCTGTAGCTTTACACTAAAATCCTGGTTCCTTTTCTTGACATGCCCCATAACTTTACATTAAAATCCTGGTTCCCCTCTCCTTAACTGCTGCCCAAAATCTAGAGGAAACTGTTGGAAACCAGTTTAGGCACAATGTTGACGTTCAGGAGGACAATTTATACCTCATACATAGTAACTTCCCTACTCTGGGTTGAGTTTAACAGCTGTTTACTGAAAATGCAATGTCTGAAGTTATATGTAAACCCTATTGTGCATGTGTAGTATGATTAAGAGTGTTTCTGATGTAACTTGTATGAACTTCCTACTTGTAAACTTCTTAAAAGCAACCTTCTCTCTTGCTCTTGCTGAGCAGTCTTGGCAGCAGCAGCCCCGACTGCTCCTTTCCTTGTACAACAAAATAAAGGCATCTTTCTACTCTCCCACTTTGGTCTCTTGTTTATTGGCTGAAATGAGTTGTGCTGAGCAGAACCTGGGGTTTCCGCTCAGCAACAAGAGCATTAAGTGAATATTCTTATCTGTACATGGGAAAAATAAATAATAGGAGAGAGAGAAAGAGAGATCTCCAAAAAATGCAACAACACAGGCAATCAAAAGTACTAAGTATATGATAATTTCAGGGATAAACTCAATAATTAAATCCCACAAACGATACAACATCAAGTTTGCAAGAAATAAGCACAAAGTAAACTGATCAAATATAGGTTGTATATTGATGTTAATGAAGACACGGCAACAGAAATGGAGGAGGAGGAGCATATCAGGAATGGATTTATTATGTTAAGATTGTATGTTAACTGTTGTTCATATGTTAAACACTGTTGTAATTCTAAGCTGTGTAATGTATGTGGTAACCCCTAAGAAATCACCAAGAAAGAAATTCAGAAGACAGAAGAAAGCCAAAAGGCTTATCACAAGAAAGTAGCCAAATACAAACAAAAACTGAAAAATTAGAATTAAAAAACACTTAAGAACAAATAGCAAAACTAGTGAGGTAGACACTTTGTTTTCGGTAAATAGTCTAAATACCCTATGCAAAAGGCAGAGAGTGGTAGAATGGATTAAAAAAAAAAGATACATCATTTTGTTGTCTACAAGCAACACACCTTAGACATAAGGACACAAGCAGACTGAAAAGAAAAGGATGGAGGAAAATATTCCATGCAACCAGTAAACAAAAAAGAGCAGGGGTGGTCATTCTGATATCAGATAAAATAAACTTTAAATCAAAATCTATTACCAGAGATAAAGAAGGACATTACACAACAATAAAAGGATCAATCTGCAAGAAAACATAGCAATTATAAATATATACAAACTAAATACACAAAATGCACCAAAATACATGAAATAAGTATTGACTAATATGAAAGGAGAAATAGACAATTCCACAATAATAGTAGGAGACTTCAAAACACTGCTTTCAATTATAGACAGAACATTTAAAAAGATCCCTAAGGACATTGAGAATTTAAATAAAACCATAAGCCAATTGGACCTAATGGACATACATAGAACTCTCCACCCGGCATTGGGAGAATACACATTCTTCTCCATTGCACATGGATCATTTTCCAGAATAGACCATAGACTTAGACACAAAACAAATTTAAAAAGATTGAAATCATAAAAAGCATCTTCTCTGACCATAACAGTATGAAGCTAGAAATCAACAATGGGAAAAATAAGGAAAAACAAAACATGGGAACTAAATAATACAGTACTAAAAAAAGCTATTGGGCATAGAAGAAATCAAAAGTAAAACTAAAAAACTCCTACAATTAAATAAAAATTAAACCAGGACACGTCAAAACCTTTGGGACACAGCAAAAGCAGTACTTGGAGGGAAATTCATAGCAATCAATGCCTATGGTAAAAAGGAAGATAGATCCAAAATCATTAATTTAAACTGACAACTTGAACAAATAGGGAAGGAAGAACAAAAGAAGCCAAAAGCTACCAGAAAAAAGGAAATAATAAAGATCTCAGGACAGAAATAAATGAAATAGAAAATAGAAAAACAATAGAAAGAATCAACAAAGCCAGAAAGGATCTTTGAAAGGATCAATAATGCAGACAAACCACTGGCCAGATTAACAAAAGTAAAAAAACCAGAAGAGGAAAATAACCAAATTAAAAAATAAAATTGGTGACATTACAACTGATCCAACAGAGATAAAGAAGACCATAAAGTATTACTATGAAAAATTGTACTTGGACAAATTTGAAAACCTAGATGAAATGGACAAATTCTTAGAAACACTTACTACCTACCCAAACTAACACAAACAGAGGTAGAAAATTTAAATAGACTTATTACAAAAGAAGAGATTGAAGATGTCATCCAAAAACTGCCAAAAACGACAAAAGCCCAGGACCAGATGGCTGCATTGAAGAATTTTACCAAACATTCAAGAGTTGACACCAATCCTACTCAATCTCTTCAAAAACATAGAAGAGGAAGGAATACTATGAAGCCAGCACGATACTGACACCTAAACCAGGCAAAGATATAAAAAAAAAAAAGAAAATTACAACCCAATATCCCTTATGAACATGGATGCAAAACTTCATATATATAGAAATCATGCACCATAGTCAAGTGGGATTCATACATAGTCAAGGGTGGTTCAACATTAGAAAATTAATCAATGTAACCCACCACATAAATAAAACAAAGAAGCACATGATCATATCAATTGATGCAGAAAAAGCATTTGATAAAATTCAACATCCTTTCCTGATAAAAACTCTCAGCAAAATAGGAATAGAAGGGAAATTTCTCAACAAAATTATATTCAATGAAGAAAAGCTGAGAACATTCCCTCTGAAAATGGGAATGAGACAAGGATGTCCATTATCACCACTCTTATTCAACATTGTACTGGAAGCCCTAGTCAGAACAATAAGACAAGAAAGAGAAATAAAAGTATCCAAATCAGAAATGAAGATGCAAAACTATCTCTTTTTTCAGATGACATGATCCTATACATAGAAGACCCTAAAAATTCCACAAGAAAACTGCTGGAACTAATAAAAGAATTTAGCAACATTGCAGGGTACAAGATCAACACATAAAAATCAGTTGGGTTCCCCTATGCTAACAAAGACTACTCAGAAAAAGAAATCAAGAAAACAATCCCATTTACAATAGACCCCACATTGATAAAATACCTAGGAATTAACCTAATCAGGGACATAAAAGAGTTATACAATGAAAATGATAAAATACTACTACAAGAGACTAATGGAGACCTACAAAAATGGAAAGATATCCCATGCTCATGGATTGGAAGACTTAAAATAGTGAAAATGTCAATTCTACTGAGAGCAGTCTACAGATACAATGCAATCCCGATACAAATACCAACAATATTCTTTACTGAAATGGAAAAACTAATGACCAACTTCCTATGGAAAGGAAAGAAACCCTGAATAGCCAAAGCAATACTGAAGAAAAAGAACAAAGCTGGAGGCCTCACACTCCCCAATATGAAAACATACTATAAAAAAAACCCAGTGCCGTCAATATACTATACAGCCACTTTAATCAAAATAGCCTGGTATTGATTCAATGATAGACACATAGACCAGTGCAGTAGAAGTGAGAACTCAGAATTAAATCCAGCCATCTATGGACACCTGATTTATGACAAGGGGTCAAAGCCTATTCAGTGGGGCAGTCACAGTCTATTTAATGGTGATGGCAAAACTGAATATCCACCTGCAGGAAAATGAAATAGGACCCATACCTCACCCCATGTACAAATACTAACTCAGAATGGATCAAAGGCCTAAATGTTAAACCTAAAACCATAAAATTCCTGGAACAAAACATACAGAGAAAAATATGGGACCTAATCTTTTGTAAAAATAGGATAACAAACAACAAATGCACGAATAGAAGAAGACAAAATAAGATAAATGGGTGCTCATAAAAATTAAAAACTTATGCTCATCAAAAGACTTTATTAAATGGTTAAATAGATAACCTACAGACTGGAAAAAAATCTTCAGAAACTACTTATCTAATAAGGGTCTAATCTCTAAAAATCTATAGAAAACTGCAACAACTTAACAACAAAAAGGCAATCCAATCACAAAATGGGTAAAGGACATGAAAATAACCTTCACGAAAAAGGACATCCAAGTAGCCAACAAACATATGAAATGATGTTCACAATTATTAGCCATTAGAGAGATGAAAAACGAAACTACAATTGAGGTATGATCTTAAGCCAACTAAAATGTCGCTGATTAAAAACAACAACAACAACAGATAACAAATGTGGTGAGGCTGTGGGGAAATTGGAACCCTTATCCATTGATGGTGGGATTGTAAAATGGTACAACTACTATGGAAAATAACATGACACTTTCTAAAAAAAAAATAGAAATAGAGCTACCCTATGATCCAGCAATTCAACTCCTGGGTATATGCCCTAAGAGACCTAAAAATAATGACACAAACAGACATGTGTGCATGTATGTTCATTGCTGCTTTATTTATTCACAATAGCAAATAAATGGAAACAACCAAAATGCCCATCAGTGAATGAATGGATAAGCAAAATTATAGTACATAGGCACAAAGGAATACTATGCAGCCATAAAGAACAATGATGAGTCCACAAAACATAACATGGGTGGACCTGGAGGACATAATGCTAAGTGAAATAAGTCAAGCATATAAAAACAAATATTTTATGATCACTCTTTTATAAGAAGACAAGAATAGATATATAGAGACCAATGTTCATTGGTGCTACCAAGGAGAGGACGAGGGAGAGGAAAGTACATTTTGGATTGTAGTGACTTATTCTATTTTATTTTTTGGTAATGGGAAAAGTGGCACCAAATGTGGATGTAGTGAGCACAGTACAACCAAAGTAAAAACGAGTGAGCACATATGGATGGGTATAGGCATATTGGCATACAGGTAGGTACAGGTGTGTACATAGGTAGGAACATAACCAAACCTTTCCAAGATTGGTTTTTGGGGTTTGAAAGCTTAGGACCATAGTCTTACGGGACAACTCAGTCAACTGGCATAAAATAGTTCACAAAGATTACGATCTGCATCCTAGTGAAGTGAGTAGAATCTAGGGTCTTAAAAGCTTGGGAGCGGCCACCTAAGACAGAACTACAGGTCTCTACGTGCCAGGAGCAAAACAGTAAAAAGACACCCAAAAGCTCAGAAAAGACACAAGTCTGCACAAAGCTCAACCTCATCTGCCCTGAGACCAGAAGAACTAGAAGGTGCAAGGTGCCCAGCTACCACCACTGATTATTCTGACCAGGGTCGCAATAGATGGTCCCGGATAGAACAGGAGGAAAATGTGGAGCAGAACTCAAATTCTTACTTCAAAAAAAAATCCAGATCAACTGGAAGAGTAGCGAACAGAGGTCTCCATGAGACTATTACCCTGAGACACTCTTTAAACCTAGAACCAAGCCTATCCCCTTAGATCACCCTTTAGCAAAATAGCAGAGTGGCACACAAAATAAAAGATATCACCTGTAAGATCGGTGCCCTACTTAAACGCCATCAGTATGAGACTAAAAGGTCAACAATTACTTAAAAGCAAAGATGAGAAGATAAGGGGGCAGGGAAACTAGAGTACTGGAAATAGAACTGAACACAAAGAGAATGTTGACACATTGTGATAAATGTAACTAATGTCACTGAACATTTGTGTGGAAATTGTCAAATGGGAAACTAACTTGCTGTGTAAACTCACAAAAACTCAGTAAAATATTACTTAAAACAGAACAAAAAAAACACAGGTGGCTTGCCCACTGGGTATAGTTTCCCAACTCCTGCCCTAGAACAACTCTTAAAAAATAAAGCAAAGAGGTAAAGCTTATAAGCCAATTATAGAGGTAAAATGGAAAAATGGAATCTACAGGCATATTCAGACTCTGATAGGTGCTCCCTACTTGGCATAAATGGAGCCCTGATGGTACAGTGGTTAAGAACTTGGCTGCTAAGCAAGAGGTCAGCAGTTCGAATCTACCAGCTGCTCCTTGGGAACCCTATGGTAGAGTTCTACTCTGTCCATTCGGTCGCTATGAGTAGGAAATGACTCAATGGCAACAGGTTTGGTTTTTTCGGTTACTCGGTATAAAAAGAGCACTTAGTGAATACTGTTTAGTGAATGAACAAAGACAAGCATGGGGCAAGGCCTAGGCCACATATCACATATAATTTCTCATGTACTCACTTTGATGAGCAATTCCACACGGGTCTCCTGACACCTATGTTTTGGGGAACCTCAGTTGAGACCTACAGGAGGGAAACAGCCTAACCAGGGCTGTGCTGGTGCACTCTGTCAGCATTCCAGATTGAACACACCTGGGCTGGAATTCAAGGTGCAGCCAAGGAGGCTTCACTGCAAATGGAAGGCTTTCTGTAACTGGGGAACAGAGTAGGAGTTCTTGGAAACAATTACTTTCACAAAAGACAAATTCGGAGGTGCCACACACAAGCAAATCATAAAAGTTATGCTCCAGAAAGGACAACAGTAAGTTAGCTGAAAGTAAAGGAAAAATTGATTTAGATGATTCAATCAAATAATTTCAACACAGGGCACAAAAGGACCTGGGGAAAATCAAAACAAATGATACCTATGGGAAGATCCCAGGGCCTCAAGTTATATCCCCAACAGTGTGTTTAGAGCTCAACAAGACAGAAAACAACAGCATGGAAGGCAGAACATTCGGTTCATGGAGTAAGGAGGAGATGAAAAGTGGAGGATGGGAGTCAATTCTCTTACTTCTGTAGCCAACTGACTCTGAATTTTAGCCAAAACTAAACGACAGACAAAAAATCACTGAAGTGATATATTTTTTCTATGTAGAATGATTTATTACGGGTATATGGGGACTGACAAATCAATTTGGTCAAACCTTCCTTCTTGTTCAGGATTTTGTGCAAACTGCCTGCTTGTCCCTTAGCTCAGCTGACTGACAGATGTGTTTACTGCTGCCAACTGTGGCCAAGAACTGCAACAGAGACTTTGGAGATGTTTGGGTGGGTCTGTACCCTTGGCAATGGCTGCCAGCAGATTTGGCGTTTCCCAAAGCTTCTGCAGTCATGTTTGGGGTGGAAGCTGAGTCAATCTGTGAATTGTGAAAGAGCTCCCCTAAAGATTCTACCAAGTAAGTAACGATTGAGGGCCTAATAGCTACTAGGTGCTTTGGGGGATCAAGATATGAATCGGATGTGCATTCTGTATTCAAGGGGTTTTCAGGCCTGTAGAGCAGAAAGTGTTCTGTCCTGTTCCATTACATCCCATCCCATTCTCATTCCCATTCATTAAGTGGAGGAGGCAGCATTTTAGCTGACCGTTGAAGGATGGAGTTTGGGGGAGGGTATTCAAACACAAAAGGAACTTTGAGGAGATCTTCTAAATCCCTGAAGCCTAGGTTACATTAAGGCCTCCCTCTGAGGTGCCTATTTTCTAAGGTTATCAGGGGACAAGTCACCTCAGCTTGTACAATAACTCATTATTATCTGATGATTAAAGCTTGGTCAGTCTCCATGCTGTCCCTGACTCATGCCATGGCATTAACTGTGGTACAAACCAGCCATGATCCTATGATTCCATTTCCTCCCCCCTTGAGAAATTGATTCTAAGAAAAGGAACATATTACCCAATGGGAATTAGAAGTGGCCATTTCTTACTGGCTGATCTGATCCATTACATAGCAGTTGATCTGTAAGTGATTCATCCAGACATGCCCTTCCTTCAGCTTCTGTCTTCATTTCTCAGTGTAGTGGAGGTGATTGAGCACTAGACAATGAGTTCAGAAACCTCAGTTCTAGCTCCAGCTTTCTTACTTACTAGATATGAGATGTTGATCATTTTTCTGCTCTGGATTTTCCTATTTGTATCAGGAAGAACCACCATTCATCTGTCAGTGTGTCATACTGTGGTGGCTTATGTATTGCTGTGATGCTGGAAACTATGCAACTGGTATTTCAAATACCAAGAGGTTTACCCACAGTGGACAGTTTTCAGTGGAGCTTTCAGACTAAGACAGACTAGGAAGAAGAACTTGGCAATCTACTTCTGAAAAAATTGGCCAGTGAAAAACTTATAGCAGCAAAACATTGTCTGATATAGTACCAAAAGATGGGCCCCTCAAGTTGGAAGTCACCCAAAATACAACCGGAAAAGAACTGCCTCCCCGTAGTAGAGTTGACCTTAATGATGTGGATGGAGTAAAGCTTTTGGGACCTTCATTTGCGAATCAGAATGAGAAAAAACAGCTGCAAACATTCATTAGTAATCGGAATGTGGAATATATGAAGAATGAATCTAGCAAAATTGGAAGTCATCAAAAATAAAATGGAACTCATAAGGTCGATATCACAGGCATTAGTGAGCTGAAATGGACTGGTATTGCTCATTTGAATCCAACAATCATATGGTCAACTATGTCAGGAATGACAAATTGAAGAGGAACTGTGTCGCATTCATTGTCAAAAAGAACATTTCAAGATCTATCCTAAAGTACAATGCTGTCAGTGATAATACCCATATGCCTACAAGAAAGATCAGTTAATACATCTACTATTCAAATTTACACACCAACTACTAATTCCAAAGATGAAGAAATTGAAGATTTTTACCAAATTCTGCAGTCTGAAATTGATCAAACATGCAATCAAGATGCATTGATAATTACTGGTGATTGGAATGCAAAAGTTGGAAACAAAGAAGGATCAGTAGTTGGAAAATATGGCCTTGGTGATAGAAGTGATGCTGGAGATCACATGGTAGAATTTTGCAAGACCAATGACTTCTTCATTGCAAATGCCTCTTTTCAACAACATAAACAGTGAGTATACACGTGGACGTTGCCAGATGGAATACACAGGAGTCAAATTGACTACATCTGTAGAAATAGACAATGGAGAAGCTCAATATCATCAGTCAGAACAAGGCCAGAAGCCAACTGCGGAACAGACCACCAGTTGCTCATGGGTAAATTCAAGTTGAAGCTGAAGAAAATTAATACAAGTCTGCAAGAGCCAAACTAGGACCTTGAGTATACCTCACCTGAATTTAGAGAGCATCTCAAGAGTAGATTTGACACATTGAACACTAATGACTGAAGACTAGATGAGTTGTGTGATGACCTCAAGGAAAGCAAAGGGTGATTAAAAAGTCAGGAAAGAAAGAAAAAAGCAAAATGGATGTCAGAAGAGATCTTGAAACTTGCTTTTGAACATGGAGTAGCCAAAGCGAATGGAAGAAATGATAAAGTAAAAAAGCTGAACAGAAGATTTCAAAGGGTGGCTCAAGAAGACAAAGTAAAGCATTATAATGAAATATGCAAAGTCCTGGAATTAGAAAACCAAAAGGGAAGAAGATGCTTAGCATTTCTCAAGATGAAAGAACTGAAGAAAAAATTCAAGCCTCGAGTTACAGTACTGGAGGACTCCATGGGCAAAAAACTGAATGGTACACGAAGCATCAAAAGAAGGTGGAAGGAATACACAGAGTCACTATACCAAAAATAATTGGTCAATGTTCCACCATTTCAGGAGGTAGCCTAGGATAAAGAACCTACGGTAATGAAGGAAGAACTCTAAACTGCACTGAAGGCCTTGATGAAAAACAAGGCTCCAGGAATTGATGGAATACCAATTAAGATGTTTCAACAAATGGATGCGACATTGGAAGCATTCACTTGCCTACGACAAGAAATTTGGATGACAGTTACCTGGCCAACAGACAGGACGAGATCCATAATTGTGCCCATTCCAAAGAAAGGTGATCCAACAGAATGCGGAAATTATCTAACAATATCATTACTATCACATGCAAGTAACATTTTTCTGAAGATGATTCAAAAGTGGTTGCCGCAGTATGTCGACAGAAACTTCCAGATATTCAAGTAGGATTCAGAAGAGGATGTGAAATGAGGGCTATTATTGCTGATGTCAGATGGACCCTGGCTGAAAGCAGGGAATACCAGAAAGATGCTTACCTGTGTTTTATTGACAATGCAAAGGCATTCGACTGTGTGGATCATAATAAATTATGGATAACATTGAGGAGAATGGGAATTCCTCATTGCACCGTTAGAGAGATCACATAATTATTTCCATAGGGAGCAGGTAATGTTTAATGACTGTAAGAGGCTCTTGTGATAATATTGGACTCATAGTAAAGACTTCAAGATGCCTCTTGTGAACACTCTTTGATTGACTATGTGAGTGTCTCTCAGAGCCTTGTGGTCTCCAGCAGTTCCTCTCAAACTTTAACGTGCATATGAATAACAGGGAGATTTTGTTAAAATACAGATTCTGGTTCAGTGGGTCTGGGGTAGGAATGGAAATTTTGTATTTCAAATAAACCCCCAGGTAATGTTGATGTTGACCACACTTGGAGCAGAAAGGCTGTAGAGGATTCCGATGAGGAGACGTGATACCAGTATTAGGAGGCCTGACATTCACTGTATCTGAGCAAACATCAAATTTCAACTTATTTGGGTTCTTCTCAAGTGTTTAACTAAGGTCTTGCTCAAAGCAGGTGCCTAGTAAGTGCTTGCTCACTAATTGATGGATTTTACTCTTTTGTTAAAGGTTGGAAAAAAATACATCTCCTTCCTTTTCACCGTGGCTCCTGGTGGAGTAGTGGCTAAGAGTTTGGCTGCTAACCAAAAGGCTGACAGTTCAAATCCACCAGGCTCTCCTTGGAAACCCTATGGGGCAGTTGTACTCTGTCTTACAGGGTAGCTATGAGTTAGAATCGACTTGACAGCAACAAGGTTTTTTTTTTTTCCTTTTCGCCACCTGGGACAATATAGTCCACTGGCTTCACCCAGCTGTAATATCACATCCAATACTGCCTGTAATTTCTATTAATACTTCCTGCATTTCTAAGGTCAAGTTTAATGGAACATCTACAACAAGATAACTTAAAAGTCAGGGCTCCTTTGACCTCAATCTTCCAATAATTGGAACCAGTCAATAGACTGTCTTAAAGTAAAGGCAAAGTGTGGAAAAGGAGTGGGCATGGGCATGCATGCTTTTGCCTGGAATTTTATAAGGATGCTGTCCATATTACATCACCACTTGCACTTGTACAAGAATCCCCAATGTGTTGTCCTTTGTTGGAAAAATAATGTGTAAGGTTTTTCACTGAAGGTTTTCCAAAAACTTCTGGTCTCGATGTTAGGTATCTGTATCACTTGCTCCAAGTAGGCAGAGAGGGACTATAATGGACTAATGAAAATGGCCTTGGGGCAAGGATGGGATAGTGGGAACAGCTTGTTCCTTTTTGGAAAGTTAGGAAAGCAAAATCAGTTCTGAGCCCCATTCCCACTCCTGTTTTGTCTCCTGAGAGCATCAAATTCATATTGATTACCCTCTGAGGAATGATTTGCATAGATAAAATGGAAGCATGTTCATCAATTTAAGCCCTGGTTTGCCACAATGTTTCTTTCTGAATGCAGCATGTTACTTGGAAGCAAATGTTCCTTGTGCCATAAATATTCAGCAGTCAACGTTTGGGACTTGTTTCTTTGACCTGGCTCTAAATCAATCAATAAGTAATAACAGTGGGCTTGGTCTTTAGAGTTTTAGCAGTGCTGACAATTCCAATGATTAAAATTTATAAGATAGACATTTATGAAAATAATACTTTACCCACAAAGAAAGGCATTCATCAGTCCCCCAAGTGTACAATAACCACTTACAATGGGGGCTTGCCTTTCAATTCTAATGGATGTTTTTGGGCTCATGGTTGAGTGATAAGGCAATTGTGTCTTTTCCCATTAGTTCAGCGGGGAATCCATTTGCAAGGGGACAGTCAATGTTGGGTCACAGACCATTAGAACTGGAAGGAATGACAGAAATCATTCAGCCCAGAGCTGTCATTTCATAGGTAAGGAAACTGAGGCCTAGAGAAGTGAAGTAATTTACCCCAAGTTGCACCACTAGTTGAAGTACCCAGATCTCCTGGTTGTTAAGCCAGTACAGTTCAAGAAATTACCTTAAGCAATGCCCTTAAGAATCTCACGATTTAGTGGCCTCTTCCCATTTCTACCAATAGATTTTTGTACGTTTGACCCAAAAACACAGTGGAAATGAACTAATTGATTAAAGGAATCAAAGTCTCCATCACTCAACATTCATTCAACAAATATGTATTGAGCCTACAATGTATGTGTTAGGCACACAAATGGCATATCCCCAAGAAATCATTGAACCCACCCACCCATGAACCTGCAACTTCAAACTCATTTCTCAACAGAAAGACTCATGGGAGCCTTCAGAACGACCCAAGCTTGCATCTCTCAGAGGTGACCCCACCAGGTGCTACAAACAAGAGGATAACAGAACAGCACAGCATCAAAGAGTTTTTGAATGTCCAAGAGCAAGGTACTTTCTCATTCATGATCTCACCTAGTTCCGGCAGTAACACAGTGAAATTACCATGCTAACTTTATCTTTTTAAAAAACGTAAGAACACAGAAGCTTGGAAAGGTTTATGAAGTCAATCGAAGGTCACAGGGGTAATTAAAACTGGAGCTGAGGTTTCAACACAGGTAAATTTGACTCCAAAGTCATTATGTTTCTCCATTTGCTAATTTTCTTGAGGAATCATGTCAGACCTGGGCAACTAGATGAGGTATGCTTGGCCATTAAGATTCTCTCCTCCTACTTACCACCCAAGTAATTTTCTACCTTCATCTTAGGTAGTTTTGTTTTTTCTGTATATAAATCCAAAACTAGTTTCTATCAAGTCAAGTCCACGTGTCAGAGTAGAACTGTGTTCAATAGGGTTTTTGATGCCTGAGTTTTTGGAATTAGATTGACAGGCCTTTCGTCTGAGGTGCATCTGGCTGGACTCAAACCTCCAACCTTCCAATTAGCAGCCAAGCACTTTAACCGTTTGCACCACTCTGGGACTCCTTTCTATATAAAACAGAACCTTAATAATGCTAATATTTGGCTTTGAGTATGACTGTGGTCCAAAAAATGGTAGTAAGAAGCCTTAAAGATGGCACAGCAAGTACGGTCAGAGAACGTTTCCTGGTAATCCAAGACAAATGCAGAATGTATGAAAACTATCACTAAGGCTTGAACTCTTTAGGAATCTGATAGTCATTTAAAATTTTTGTCTTCCTGTTTGAGCGAGGCATGGTGACAGGGAGGAGGCAGGAGCCCTTAAGAGTAAGAACCCTCTGCTTATTACTGCCCAGCACTCTCTCTGCTTTCCCCAGGGGACTGGTTTCATAAGGTCATCATCTTTTAGTTGATATCTCTGCATCAGATTATTGCTTCCAAACCCTTCTCCTACATCATTCTCTTTAAAAAAAAAAAAAAAAATTTTTTTTTTTTCCGTTCTCCCCTCTAAATTAAGCTGATTCAACTGAAGCTATTAGCGGAGAAATGGCAGGTACCAAGAGTTCATCTTCTACTGTGTATCATGAGGCCTTGGAGGAGACCTCCTTTCAGCAGGGGCTGATTTAGTTGCTATCACACTGATGTCCGCTCATCAGCTGATAACTCTCTATTAGCCCATCAAGTTTAGCTTTTAATGGCCAAACTGTATCTATGACCGCAATTCAATTTCTACTCTGCACTTGTGGTTCCTTGATATCTTGGATTCTTTAAACCTGCTTGATTAGCCACCTGAGGTAAATGGCTTAGTCATTTTAAGTTTTATGAAACATCTGTGCACTTTGATCACAGAGCAGCCAGAGGAGAAAATGGCTCTGGAATCCTTCTCCTCAAGCCACTCGGGAAACACATACCCCAAGATCTTATGTGGCATTGTATTCAGAGGAAGCGGGAGAGGTAGTTAGGTGTGCAAAAAAGGTCAAATTCATAACTGTATTCATTTCGGAGGCCTGTCGTAACAAAGTACCTCAGATTGGGGGCTTAACACAGCAGAAATTTATTCTCTCACAGTTCTGGAGGCCAGAAGTCCAAAATCAAGTTGTGGCAGGGCCATGCTCCCTCTGAACACTCTAGAGGGGGAATCCTTCTTTGCCTTTTCCAGCTTCTGATGTTCCTTGGCTTGCGGCAAAGTAACACCAGCCTCTGCCTCTATCTTCATGTGGCCGTTTTCCCTGTGCGTCTGTCCACCTCATGTGCTCTTTTTGTAAGAACAACAGCCATATTGGACTAGCGGCCACCCTACTCCAGCATGATTGCAAGTTAAACTAACCAATTACATCTGCAAAGATGCTTTTTCCAAATAAATTCACACTCACAGGTACTAGGAGTTATAACTTGAACAAGTCTCCTTGGGAGACGCAAATCAAATCATAACCATAGCCAGTTCCAAGATTTTATTTCAGTAGTACCCATTAAGGAAATCAAGTGGTGGTGGTGTTTTCTAGGCTGACCATTTGATAACCAGTTGCCATCAAGTCAGCTCTGTCTCATGGCAACCTCATGTGTGTCAGAGTATACCTGTGTTCCACGGGGTTTTCAGTGACTGATTTTTTGGAAGCAGATTGGCAGACATTTCCTTCAAGGCACTTCTGAGGTTGACTGAAACCTCCAGCCTTTCAGTTAGCAGCAGAGCATCTTAACCCTTTGTACCACCCAGAGATGACCATTTTAGGCTGCCTACTGGTGGCACTGGGTTTTGTTTTTTTTTTTTTTAATGGTGGCCTGTGATGAGGTAGAAACAATTCGATCCATTTTAGGCCTTTCTCTGTTCTCGAAGCATCTTGGGGATTGGGCAAACACTTGACAGCCTCACAACTTCTTTTCCGCTTCAAGTTTCTTCTTTCTTTCTTTCCTCTTTCTAACCAACTCTCAGTACATCTACTTTTGAAATCCCATGTAGGCGCGTGGTTCTACAGAGGCTCGATTACACATGTGATGTGAGATGGAAGAAAGGAGTGGCCCCTGACATTTGAAGCCGACCTGGAAGTTATTCTCACAGTTATTCTCCTATGGAACCTAAACCATCTCACAGAACACCAGCCTCAGACCAGGTTCCACTGAGGCCATAGTAGCATGAGACAAAGCAAGGGCACTCCTAAGCACAAAACCACATGGTCACTGTGCTACCTACCCATATACCCATAAGATACCAAATACCCCATCTCTCATTCAGAATGAATGACTTCTGCTTTTTAACCAACTGTAGGTTTTTTTTTTTTTTTTTAAAAAACTAATTCTAGCCTTCCTTTCCTATAACCAACCAAACCTGTTGCTACTGAGTCAATTCAGACTCATGGCAACCCTATAGGCAGAGTAGAACTGTCCCATAGGGTTTCCAAGGCTGTAAATCTTTACAGAAGCAGACTGCCACATCTTTCTCCCACGGAGTGGCTGGTGGACTCGAACTGCTGACCTTTCAGTTAGTAGCTGAGTGCTTAACCATTGTACCCCCAGGCTCCCTAGAGATAAGATTCATTGAAATTCCCAATCATAGAATTGCCCCCACTTCTGATAGCAGTCAATCTAGAGTAAACCCCCTGCTTCCCTAAACCCTTCCTCAAAACTGAAATCCTGTAACAGGTCCTTTTCAGTCCCCTCTAACTAAGACAGAACCATGGTGGTGTAGTGGTTAAGAGCTAGGACTGCTACCCAAAGGGTTGGCAGTTTGAACCCACCAGGCACTCTGTGGAAACTGTATGGGGCAGTTATCCTCAGTCCTATAGGGTCACTATGAGCCAGAATCCACTTGACGGCAATGGGTTTGTTTTTTTGTTTTAACTGAAACAGCCCTGTGTTTTCTCCTTCCCTGCAACCAGTAATAAACCCATTTGTTTAACTGCAGGTATGGTCTTTGGCTGAAGGACACTGATGAGCAGCAAAAATAAGTCACATGTAAATAGCAAGTTACTTTTAAAAAGTTTTCACAACCATTATCTTCTTTAATCTTCATGACAACCTATTGAGGAAGATGTAGGTATTGTACCCATTTTCCTGATTAGAAAACTGAGGCCGTGTGGTTAAATAAGTTATATAAGTTCAAACATCTTTTAAGTATTATAACCAGGGCTTGAGCCAAGTCATCTTCTTGCTCCATTTTCAGTGTTTCCCCCCTGCCCCCCTTGGTTGGTCACAGAAGAAAGAAGTCTACCAATTATTTCTTATTTAGTGCTTTACCAACTGGGGATTGCAGGTGAGAAGGGAGTGAGACTGGTGGTGGACACCACTCTATAGGATAAACCAGGAGTATCTTTCAAAAAAAAGGCATCAGTTTTAATAAAAGATTTTTGAGGAAACAAAATATTTAATACATTTTTTAAAGCATGAGGTTGAAACATTTTGGGGTTGAAACAAAACTGAAGGAAATTTTAAAGATAAACAGAAAGCAAAGAAATGTATTTGCTGCAAGTGGTTTAAGGTTACTGTCTCAGGTCCCACTCCTACCCTCTACATGGAGCTGAGAAGCCCCAGTGCTATCCATCCATCCACCCATCTGTCTCTGGGCCAACGAACATGGAGCCAGCACTTTGGACTGACATTCAGCCTCACTTTTGGGGTGCTAAGGACAAATTTGCCCTCACAGTTATGGGGTTCAGTGAAGTAGACTACAATGTCCCGTTGGGGCTCCTATTGATTTTGAGGGAACAAAGCTGTGGACTTTCCCTTGAAGTCAGTTCTTCCACAGGGATGCAGGCAGCACCCAGGTTTCTGGAGCTTGGCCGCCTCCAGACCAGCCCTCTTTGTGGGACTCCAGGCTAGAACCTGACTCCTCTCTGGACTGGATCTTGCTGCTGAGACACATGTGGCTCTAATGGTCTCAGAACTAAC
Source organism: Elephas maximus indicus (assembly GCF_024166365.1). Lineage (NCBI taxonomy): Eukaryota > Metazoa > Chordata > Mammalia > Proboscidea > Elephantidae > Elephas > Elephas maximus. The sequence continues at coordinate 48,661,916 of NC_064830.1, forward strand.
CTTGGTTCCAGGCCATTTCAAAGCCCAGCATTTATCTCAAGGACAATTGTAGGTCATAAGAGGTGTCCACACCTTTGGGAAGCTTAAGTCTGACCACTTGCCCAGGCAATCTCCTTTTACCAAATCTGTTCACACAGACAAGTTTTGTGGAAAGGCAGAGTCTCCTCTCACATCTGGAATTCATTTAGACCCCAGGGGCTTTGGTACTGAAACAACATGCTGCCACTTTAAACAGAACAAATAAAAATCGTCAAGGACTACCTGAGCTGACAAATTATTTATGTCTCAGCAGCAATACTGTAATGTTACTTGAAAATGTATAGCATAAAAGTGGGTATAAACTCCTTATGCTTATGGATCTTGCATGACTGTTAAAATCAAACAAAATGATCACAATAATTATTTACAAAACTGATATAAACAAATGTACAAATCCATATAATTCAAATTAGTAACATCAATTCAATGTGATGGAAGGCTCTATTTGCTGAATTATATCACTGTTCACATAACATACAGGTCATAAACTGCTCCCACACAACTTCTTTGCAGTTTGACGTACCCATGCTTCACAGATTGTGTGACTAATCGATTTTCCCAATGCTTCTCATATAGAGGCTCTCCTGGGGCCATTTGGCCTTCAAGGGCATGAACCTTCACCTCATAGCTTTTCTCCTGGGTCATGACAATAAAGTGCCACTCTTTGGTACCAAAGTGGTTGAGAACTTAAACACAAAGGTGAAAATGCCTTTCTTTTAGATTATCATCAACATGAAAACATGACAGTAAATTATCGTAGGGAACTCACTAAAAAACCTCAAAAAAACCAAACCAGTTGCCATCGAGTTGATTCCGACTCGATGTAGGCAGAGTGGAACTGTGCTCCATTGAGTTTTCAAGACTGTGGCCTTTGGAAAGCAGATCGCCAGGCCTCTCTTCTGAGGCACCTCTGGGTGGATTTGAACTGCCAAACTCTCAGTTAGTAGCCAAGCACTTAACTGCTGTGCCACCCAGGGATTCCAGAGAACTCACAGACCCTAGCATATCCAAGTACTCTAGTTTGAAAGGGAGAAAAAAAAATCTAGATTTTGTCCATTTCTCATTCCCTCTTGGCTCCTCCGGTTCTCTGACTCTTGCTTGGCTCTACTTGGCAGGTAACTCTTGCTTTAAGAGCCCCTGCCTTCAATAGCCAACTTTGAAATTTATTTCCCACCACACTTGACCTCAATTGCCCTCGCAGACAGGGTCTGGGCAGATAGCCTCGCATACCACTGTAAGGGGTAATATTGACAGGCCCTGCTCTAGGGCCAAGACTGACTTTTGGTATGCCTATGCCAACCTCACAGCCAGTGGAGGTTGTCTGCATCTGTCCTTGCGGGAAACATCAACCTCTCTGTGCACCTCCCTGAGGAATTCAAATACACTGTATGATATTAAAACCATTTAGCAACCGGACATTCAGACTCGCCTGGGAGAATCGCAGAGTGAGCATTTGTAGGCTAGGATCCAATGTCCCTATCAAGGATGCATCTCTCTTGGCAGGACAAGGTCTGCTTTGGCTGGGGACCATGTAGGAATGGGCAGGCAGGCAGAAAGGAACCATGGTGGCCAGATTGGCAGGTTGGTGGGCACCTGGATGCCAGGCAGGTCTTTATGGGCACTCATCTGAGCTCTGAGCATTGGGCAGCCAAGGAAGCAACGGGCCACTTGGAGGACTTGGAGAAGTGGCTGTTTTCCAACTGTTCTGGAAATATGTCAATGTTTTAATAAACAGCATGGCCAAAGTGTATACACCACCTGAACGTCAGCCTTGGTGTAACAAGGATGGAATAGAAGAAACAATTATGTGCTTCTAAGAAGTGCTTTGGAAGGGACTGGACATTTCTCAAGACCTTGATTTGGATATTATGATCATACTGAGATTAAGGAGTAACAATGTCCTTTGGAACATTGGCAGGGACAGGAACACCCATCGTTTCTCACAACCCAGGGACACCCCTCTGATGCATCCATCTGGCCCGCTGTGAGAAGTGTAAAAAGTTACAGTCAAAGGAAAGAAAACAATGTCAGTTATACTGTCTTGTGGAGGCACAAATCATTTCCAAACAAGCTAAATTAACACTAATTGAGAAGATGTCCGACTCCTTGTCTGGAACGCTAATCATTGAATCTTCATGGGAAACAGGCTCACAGGTACACTGAAGTGTACCTAGATCACTAATGACAAGCTCATATCATGCCCACACACCACCCTCTGCTGACAGGTGTTTCGTCCCTTCCGTTATCATCCTTGTGATAATACCACTTGACCGGTAAAAAGAGCATCTGTTGGGAGAATGCATGAATCCAAAAAGCTTCCAGTACTGGGAGCACTGGGGTGTTAATTACACAAATTGCCCATCAAGCCCATTGTTAACTTTCTTTCCTCTGATAAATTAAAAGAAAAAAAAAATGTTGAGACTTCTAAGCATGAATGCAGTTAAGCCAGAAGTTTTCATATAAATGGTTGGGAATCCTGGCTCCTTTATAATAGCCAGAGCCAGAGAGCCTGAGGCAGCATGGGTCAATGGGAAGAAACCTGCCTGGGAGTCCCAAGACAGCTGTGCTACAACAACCTGTGGGTCCTTGAGCATTCTCCTTAACCTCTCTGAGCCTTGGCCGCTTCATTGGTAAATAGGAATATATTACTCGATTCCCCGACCTAGCTGCTGTACGGATGACTAAAATAATAAACGTGAAAGCACACCTAGTCTGTGAAAATGGTGTCTGTGCGTGTGTATGTCTGTGCATGTGTGTGTACACACCCGTGCACATGTACCTGAATGTGCACAAGCACACACATGTGCACGTACACCCCTAAAAACCCTATGGCTACAGTGAAATGAACCCTGCACTGATAATCAGAAGACTTGGGTTTTAGTCCTGACTCCTTTGCTGTGTGAACTTGGACAAGTCCCTTAAGCTTCTGGGCTTTGAGTCCTCATCTGTAAAAAGACAAAGTCGGACAAATGATTTCCAATGCCCCTTACAGGTCAAAGAGCTCTGATTCTAACTCAAAGTGTGCCACATGGGAGTCACAATGAGATAGAATGACCCAAGGGTCTGGGCACTCTTCCTGGGTATCCTGCTCAAAGGGTGATCATGGGATGGACAGTGAGGGCCCAGGCCTTGAGTGACACCCAGGGCAGTTTTGGGTGTAATTTTTCTTCCTATGGCACACATTTTGACCTTCCTTTCTCTCCTTGCTCTGCCCTACTAGCACCTGGCTTGTTCCTGCTCCTTTTGCCCACTGACTTCTCCTCCTGCTCCTGTATCCTCACCCCTCAGCCTTTAGGCCTGCCAGAAGGTTGACCAAGAAGCTCAGAAATAGCTGGAGATGGGCACTGCTACGTCTCCAAGCTGAGCGACAGCTGGCTTATTTGCCCTTAAACAGGTTATTGTGTGGACTGGGAGTAATCAAAAATCTTGGTCCTTTTAATAATGATGAAAGTAATTGATGGTGATTCAGGAAGAGAGTGGAGGAGGACCTTTAGCCCTGCAAACACAGGAAGTCCTTATTCACCAGCCACACAGAGATCCCTGAGCTCACTGATAATGGTGCCAAGAATCGCTCCAGGCTTAGCAGACTCAAATTTCCTCTGAGCCCTTCCCCAGCTATAATTTCATTCCTCTTCCCATTACTCCTAGAAGCCTGCAATGGAGAAACTGAGGCACAGAAAGCAGAGGTTATGTCATGAATTGACATTGGTTCTCTGATTTTTGCAACCTTTTATGCCAAATAAACTACAGAAAAGAACAAAGTGATTGCCGTTGAAATATTAATTTATCCTACTCGAACAGCTCCTGGTGCAAATGGTTAAATGCTGGGCTGCTAACCAAAAATTCGAACCTACCCAGAGGCTCTGTGGGAAAAAGACCTGGCAATCTGCTTCTGTAAAGATTACAGCCTAGAAAACACCATGGGGAAATTCTACTCTGTCCCGTGGGGTTGCTGTGAGTCAGAATCACCTCGATGACACCCGACAACAAAACAGAACAGTGCCTGAATGAAGGCGCTCTGGGAGGGTAGGTGTATTAGTGAAGCAGGAGCTCCTAGTTCTCCCTCCTCTCTTCTGTTGCTTGGCTGGAGGACTCTGGGAACTGTGGGCAGGAACAGGAGGAAACTGAGCAATGTGGGGTGATATTGGCTGGAACAAGATTCAAGGTAAGCAAGTGGCCAATTCTGGACAAACCAAAGGCCATTTTAATGTAAATGACCTTTTCAAAAAAGTGGGTTCTCCAAGGCAGCTTGACATGATGTTGGTCCAAGGCTAGTTAATTTGGTTGTTCTTTTGTAAATGGTTGCCGATTGGGCAGATGAAATGTGAGTACCCAGAGGACAACATAGGACAGAGCCACCCTAAGACTTTAGGGGCCCCTGGGCACCTTTGCCTTCATGGGCCTTTTCCTTCAAAAAAATATATTAAAAATTATATTTTATGACTGCATTGCTATAAAGAAAAATATATTAATACCTTATCTTAAAACAGTTTATTTGACCTAAAAATTCATTTTTTTCTTCTGATTCTAAAATAAATAAAACGTTTTCATGGGGCCCTAAAAGCGTTATGGGTCCTAGGCACTGTGCTTATTGGGTAAGTCGGCCCGGGGAACCTCCTCTCCATTCTAGGGCTGCCAGTTCCGATAGCTGAACGCTCAGGCCTGCTCAAGCTTGTTCAGATCAGGCTCACTCACATTTACAAGACCAGCTTCAAACCACTGGTTTCAGCATCTAGAAGGTGGGGTGCCCTGCAACGGGTATCTTTTGGAGAGTAACTCATTTACTCCTAATGACTGCTTTTTGGCTAAGGCATCTTCCCAGTTTTACAGATGAAGAAACTGAAGCTCAGAGAGGGCCAAGTACTTTGCCCAAGATCAAGATATCAAATGGAGGAGCCAGGATTTGAACTTAGCTTTTCTCTCTGTCTCCAAAGCCCATGCTCTTGACTCCTACTTCCCAGTGTGCATCTCCTTTGGGCTGCTGCTGACAGGACTTTCCTAGACCAAAGGCCTTCCTGTTCATGGACCTGCATGAGAAAACTTTATATATATTTTAGCAACTATGAAAATTAGTAATTAGGTAAGGGTGATGATAGATCATAGGGAGAAAAGTCTAAAGATAAATTCTACATAAGGCAATGGAAGAGGTTCCACAAAGATGCACAGAGGAAAAAGAAATCATTCCCAGAGGATTAATGTTCTAGCAAACTGTAAGCTGCTTATATTTTCACCCCAGTGGCAGCACTAGGGGGGTGACACTGTCAGAAGGAGTGATACTAAAATGACTGTCTATAAAATTTTTGTGCAGTGTTTCAGCAGGAATTTATAAAAATATCCCTATAGTTAGTTATACTAACAAAGAAATTTTTTGTAAGCCCAGTTTACACATATCGTTATACCTACAAGGCTGCAACTCTATGCTAATTTACTTTTTGAACCTTCAAATGCCTCCAGTCAGAGCTGTCATTATTAATCACAATGATGCCTTGAATCATGTGGTTTCGTCTGTATGGGCTACAAGCACGTGCTGTTGTTTTCCTTGCTGCTGGTGTTTTTATAGTTGCTGATTTTTGTCAAATTTTTTGGTGTTTTAGCTACAATCTTGTGCTAAGTAGTATTTGCTAACTTATATCAATAACATTTTTTAAGAATGAAGTGGTAATTAAAGGAAAAGAAGGAGAAAAATAAAAAAAAGGCTTCTGCTCAGTTACCAAAAATGTTGTAACTCAATGTAGATTTTACAAAACGATTTTGTTCTTAGCAGTCATAAAATCTAAGAAATATTACATTTAAGAAATACACAACTATATCACATATTATTCTATGATTAAAATTGATAATAAATTTACATGTATACCCATGGGGAGCGGAGTGACACCATGAGACAACAGCCAGAATGACACCACTGTTCACCCCATTACCATAACTTTCAAATAACTGCCTCAAACAATAAAAAGGCAATTACTTAGGGCCTGCTGTGTCACAGGCTGTACGATGCTGCCCGTGAGCTATCAGGGGTTTCTGTCGTATAGCTTCCCAAATGGCAGAGTGGTGGCTACAAAAGAGATGCTGGACTCACAGTAAATGCAGGACATTTAGCCCTTTTTCCAGGGAACTCTGGATCAGTCCTCAACATCAAATGTCCAAGGATCAAGAGGCCTGGCTTTGGAGTCAACTCTTAAGTTTGCATCTGGGCATGACCATCTACTAGTGGGTAACAGAGTAAGTCGCTTATACTCCCTGAGCCTAATCAGCTTGCTAATTAAAAGCTCATAAAAACCCCATCCTTAGCAAGCACACGGCTTTCAGAAGGTTTAAATGAAATAAAGGATGTAATTGGGCTTTGGGAACGACAAAGCGCTGTCCGCATATTTGTTTTAAAAGTTAGACTGCTTGAAACTTTTCCCCGTGCCAAAGAGCTTCCTGGCCTTGGGCTTTATTACGTCTGTCACCCCTGGATGCATGAACTGGGGGTGGCCAGAGCTTCCTACAAGCTGGCTTTTTACTCCTCCAGCCGGTGGCCCCATCTCCACCACAGTCTCCAGGCTGGGCTGCCAGACAATAGCAGTAGATTACACTAATTTGTTTTATTTTATTTGACATACTTGGAATAAAGGCTTTTTGAAAGCACTATGCAGATGTATGTAAATGACTATTTTTCATGCAAAGTAATGTGCAAATAATGTCCCCGTGTTGGCTTGGAAAAGTCTGATGGCCAAAGGCTGTTTGTATCATCGCAAGAATCAGGAAGCAAATTTCAAACTTTAGTTATCCTTCCAGATTTTTCAAAAATGTGGATGTTAGGGAGCATAGGGTCTAAGTATGTGGCTTATTAGCTGTGTGGTTATTTTCCTTTTTTAAAATCATCGTTAGGATTTCTGACACCAGTAAAGTAAAGTCTTTCATTCATTTGTTGAACAATGATGGTGCCAGGCACTTACCCATTGGAAGGGGAGTAAGCCCTCCCTTAAGGACCTGACTGACGATGTAACTGCCAGTTGGCTGTTAAAACACAGCTGGGACATTAGTTTTCTGGCCAACAATCATGAGTAGTGTCTCATTCCATTTTGACTGAAGTCCAAATATCTGAGCAAAGCATTCCAGACCCTCCACAACCCAGCCCCAATGGAGCTTTCCAGCAGAAACTCTCCCTGCCTGTCTTCATACCTTTGCTTTTCTCAAGTATCTAGTATTTCATATTTAGTATTTTTCCAAACCTGCCTGGCAGTTTTACCCCTGTGCCTCTGATGCTTTTCTCCCAAATACCAAAGAGTATAGTGTTATTGCTCCTGGCCTGGGTCTCCTGTTAATAGAGAAATAAGAATGTTTTGTTGATACAGCCCCTAAAGCCATCCAAAGTTAGAGCAGATGGGCTGTTAGTGACGGATCACATAATCCAACACTCCCGTTCTACAAAAGGGGAAACTGAGGCCTACAAAAGGGAAGAGACTCAGTCAAGGTATTAGAACTAGAACAGGAACCTAGGTGTCTGACCCAAAGCCAAGGCTCTAGATAATAAGTTAGATCATGGTCCTGGCCCACAGCCATAGGCACATAAGCCTGGGAAAAAGAAAGCAAGTTGACCCACTTCCTAAGGTTCATCTTAACAATTCAGGCGACATTTACTGAACACTTACCCTGGACCGAAACTTGTGAGGGGACACTAAAGATTTCTGGGATGGGGCCCACCCCTCAGGTGATTACAGTCTAGATGCTACCAGGATGTGCAACCAGCCTTTGGATTAATAATAATAGTAGTAATGATGACAGCAGTGTACTCCAACTACTTAACACTGGGTCGGGCACTGTGCAACCCCTGACGTCCTTCTAGGGTCTAGATGAGCAGTTCTCAAACTAGACTGCACACTAAAATCACCTGGGGAGTTTTGAAGCATATCAATGTTCAGGCTCCACCCCAACCAATTAAATAGAATCTCAGGGGGGCAGGAGCAAGGCCCAGGCACCAATACTTTTAACACAGCTGGAGGACCCCAGCTGCAGACAGGTGAGGTGACTGTTCCTTGAGGTGCCCAGAGACCCCCCTCTGTGTCCTCTGACTCTGTCCACCATTTGGTTCATTCCCTGTGGAGCTAGCACAGCTGCAACACTGAAGCGCATCTGGCTGCCTCCTGCCTCCTGCCTCCTGCCTCCTGCCCTAGGCTGAACATCCCTTAACCCCACAGACTCACTAGGGGCTCCCTATTCCTTACCGAGAGGTCATTTGCTGCTGTTCATTAGTATGCCTGCTGTGATTTCTTGCAGACATCTTTCTGGGAGGTACACCAGCACCTGGGCAGCAGACATTTTACTAAGCCTTCTCAACACCTGGGTAGGACTGGGCAGAAAGTACTCTTGGAGCAGGGCTGCTGACATGCGGTGCTTTTGTCACATTGGGAAATTATTTTGAGCAGCATAGCAAGCATTGGCTTCAGGAGGTGAAAAAAATTCTCTCTGTTTATTATAATGCAGTTCAAGATGATTGCCCCAAATGGATGAAGTATAATGGGATCGGCCCTGGCTTACTGAGCATGTATAAAAGAAAATAAAATGGAGTCAGACATGGTACCTTTGGTAAAAAGAGTGTGGCTGGGGGAGAAGTGGAAGAATTTCACCTTGAATACAGCTGGCCCCTTTAAGTCCCTGAGATCCAGCAACACTGGTGTGGAGGGCCTTCCTACTCTCAACTTTTCCCAATCTCTTTGCTGCTCGAATGTGTGGATTTTTCTGTCCCAAATTTATTGTTTAACAGAGGGGTGGGGAGAAAGTGATGCTCCTTTTGATGCAATTTCAAAATTGGCAAAGTAAAAGGGTAAAGAAAGTGATGAAGAGTTGAAATTATTTTTTAAAGTGACAAAGAGGAAACATTTCTGGTTTCTTGTATTATTGTTTTCTTTACAAATTTAAGGCCAGATGCAGCAATTTATGGTTTATTATTCTTTCCCGTGGTGCTTGCTAAATGTTTCTAAGCTATACCATACTGACTTTTTTTCCCTTTGTATTTCACTGCTAGCGGACACAGTTTGAATCAAATCTCTAACAAAGACAGAAGGCTCAGAACCTGCTTGTTTGCTGAAACAGCTGGAAACATTTTTGCTTTTCCAGGAAGCAACAGAGGGCACAGGTTTCTGAAGTCCACGGACTTAATATGCAAAGTAATTTAGGAGGCAGGCTGGTTTGCTTTGGTTGGTAATGTGTGTTTATTTGCAATTCTCTTCTCTTCTTAACAGACTTGCAAATGAGTGTTGAAATGCAGAAGAGGGTGTGTGTGCCTTGTGGGCAAGTTAAACCAGAGGGTTAGTGCTCTTGTCTACACTCTGGGGAAGGGACGCTGGCCGTGCATCATGTTTTACAGCTGTATTTACACAGGTGGGAAGTAACAGTGTCATCTCAGAGCAGCGGACACAATGATGTATGTGCTTGGGGGCATCTATAGAGCACAGTGAATCACGCTATGTAGGAATCAGCCCTGCTATAAGTCAATCCACATTCCCACCAAAAGCTCCTTAAGTAAGTGGAGAGGCTGCTTTAGCATTACTTTGGAAGATGAAAAATATCCTCATATATATTCAGACCAGTAAAGCAGCCACACAGTTGAATAGAAACAAATCTTGAAATCTGAGAGTCTCAAGGCTGGAAGAAACCTTAAGTGTGTCTAGACCAGCCACCCAACCAACCATCCTGGCTTGAATCCTCTATAGAACATTTTTGCATGTTCTCCTCCAGTTTCTAGTTTATAGACCTTCTACCATGAGGATCTCACTGCCTCCCCCAAGGCAGTCAGCCCGTCTCAACTTCTTAGTGTCCAGACTGTTAAAACAATAAGAAGAGACAGGCGGGGCCAAGACGGGGGAACACACAGAAGCTTCTGGCGAGCACTCTTTATAACAAAAGCCAAAAAAAAAAAAAAAAAACAAGTAAAACGAGTATATTTATGACAAGCTACGAGCCCTGAGCATCAGAGGCAAGCTTAGAAAACTAACTGAGTGGCACGGAGAGGAAGAGAAGGTTCAGAAGCGGAGAGGAGTTACCAGACGTGAATCGTGGGGAGCCCTCAGGCACCATTCCCAGAGCTGCAGCAGTGGGCTGGTATTGGCGGTGGGCTGGTACTAGCATTTGGCTGCAGTTTCCTCAGGGAGAAGCAGCCAGCCACGCAGCCTACTCACACCTCCGGAACCAGAGAAGAACGGCTCTCAGCAAAAGCTAAGTACTTGTATATATTTTACCACACCCTCCCCCACACTCCCAAGCCGGCTTCAGTGGCTGAATTCCCTGGGCCTGAGATAGGCCCTGTTGAGCACCGAGAGCCAGCCTCCCAGCGTTGGAGAAGGAAAAAATTTGCATTTGGGGGAAAAGATAATTTGCCAGCTCCACTAACCAGAGGAGCTCAGGACAGAAGCAGCTCCTGTCCAGGCATAAACGGACTGGGGACTTTGAGTACATTTCCCCTCTGCTTGGACCTGTGTGGGCCTATTTCAGGAGAATAGGCCCTTGTTGGCAGACTCCAACCGTTTCAGCTGTGTGGAGGAGAGGTGGGTGTTTGATGTTTGACGTTGCTTTGCTTATTAAACAGGGTCCTCACCTACCCACATCAGGGACCTAAGGACTGGAAGCTCCACTCAGGTCACCCAGCTACCCGCAAAAGGGGTCCAAGGATAACTGGTACCTCCCAATCCTTATAACCAAAAACATAGGGTACCGATGGTCCGTCCGCAGAACCCACCCACCTGCATGCTCTAGAGAAACAGGATACACTTTCCTCAGAGACACTTAGGGGTCGGTTCTCAACCCCCTGCCTTGTTCAGAGCATGACCTCCTGCTGCAACCATATATCGGTACCTACACCAGTCAGCCCAGCCCCTCTAAGACTGTAGGTCAGAGCCTGTTCCACATACTTGATGATCAGCTACCTGGACACCTGAGCTGAATTCATACAAGAAAAGTGAATGGACTTCTAGGCTGACACACCTGGTAATAGCTCTAGCCATCTGGGGACAGGACATCAGAGCTCCAAAGGCAAAAATAATCAAGCTAGCTCACTCAAGCAATCCCTTTGGGTATATCAAAACAAAACAAAGCAAGAAGCTACAACACAGTAAGCAAGCATAAACTAATATGATAATTTATAGATGGCTTGGAGACAATAGTCAATATCAAGTCACATAAAGATACAGACAACGATCACCTCAACAACCTCTCAAAACAAAGAATCCAGGGATCTTCTAGATGAAAGTGCATTCCTAGAATTACCAGAGGCAGAATACAAAAGTTTAACATACAGAACCTTTCAAGACATCAAGAAGGAAATGAGACAATACACAGAACAAGCCAAGGAACACACAGATAAAGCAATTGAAGAAATTGGAGAGATTATTCAGGAACATAATGAAAAATTTAATAAGCTGCAAAAATCCATAGACAGACAGCAATCAGAAATTCAGAAGATGAACAATAAAATTGCAGAATTAGACAACTCAATAGAAAGCCAGAAGAGCAGAATTGAGCAAGTAGAAGCCAGAATTTCTGAACTTGAAGATAAATCATTGGCACTAATATATTTGAAGAAAAATCAAATAAAAGAATTAAAAAAAAATGAAGAAACCTTAAAAATCATGTGGGACTCTATCAAGAGAAATAGCCTACGAGTGATTGGAGTACCAGAACAGGGAGGGATAACAGGAAATACAGAGAAAATTGTTGAAGATTTGTTGGCAGAAAACTTCCCTGATATCAAGAAAGATGAGAAGATATCTATCCAAGATGCTCATCAAAATCCACATAAGGTAGATGTTAAAAGAAAGTCACCAAGACATATTATAATCAAACTTGCCAAAACCAAAGATAAAGAGAGAATTTTAAGAGCAGTTAGGGATAAACGAAAAGTCGCCTACAAAGGAGAGCCAATAAGAATAAGTTCAGACTTCTCGGCAGAACCCATGCAGGCAAGAAGACAATGAGATGACTTATTTAAAAAATTGAAGGAAAAATTTGTCTGCCAAGAATCATATATCCGGCAAAACTGTCTCTGAAATATGAAGGTGAAATTAGAACATTTCCAGATAAACAGAAGTTTAGGGAATTTGTAAAAACCAAACCAAAACTACAAGAAATACTAAAGGGAGCTCTTTGGTTAGAAAATCAATAATATCAGGTATCGACCCAAGACTAGAACACTGGGCAGAGCAATCAGAAGTCAACCCAGACAGAGAAATCAAAAAAACAAAACAAGATTAAAAAAAAGCTCAAAACAGGGTAATAGCGATGTTATTATATAAAAGAAGACAACCTTAAAACAATAAAGAGGGACTCAGAATGCATTCATAGACCTTTGATATGGAGAGGAAAGTACAGCAATACAAAGAAGTAAAAGCTAGTTTTAAATTTAGAAAAATAGGGGTAAATGATAAGGTAACACAAAGGACACAAACTATCCTACTCACCAAAATAAAATACAAGAAAAAAATAGAGACACAGCAGAAACAAAATCAGCAACAATGAATATGAGGAAAGGACAATATATAATCTACTCAGCACATAAAATTAAGTGGGAAAAAGAAACTGTCAAAAACACACAAAAAAAGACATCAAAATGATAGCACTAAATTCATACCTATCCATAATTACACTGAATGTAAATGGACTAAATGTACCAATAAAGAGACAGAGAGTGGCACAATGGATTAAAAAACAAGATCCATCTATATGCTGCCTACAAGAGACATACCTTAGGCTTAGAGACACAAAGTAAAACTCAAAGGATGGAAAAAAATATATCAAGCAAACAATCAAAAAAGAGCAGGAGTGGCAATATTAACTTCTCACAAAATAGACTTTAAAGTTAAATCCATGATAAAGGATACGGAAGGACGCTATATAATGATTAAAGGGGCAATACACCAAGAAAATAAGACCACATTAAATATTTATGTACCCAGTGACAGGGCTGTAAGACACATGAAACAAACTCTATCAGCATTGAAAAGTGAGATAGACAGCTCCACAATAATAGTAGGAGACTTCAACACGCCACTTTCGGTGAAGGACAGAACACCCAGAAAGAAGCTCAATAAAGATACGGAAGATCTAAATGCCAGAATCAAACAACTTGACCTTGTAGATATACACAGAACTCTCCACCCAATAGCAACCAAGTATACTTTCTTTTCTAGTCCACATGGAACATTCTCTAGAATAGACCACATATTAGGTCATAAAGCAAGCCTTAGCAGAATCCAAAACATTGAAATATTACAAATCATCTTCTTTGACCATAAGGCCATAAAAGTGGAAATCAATAACAGGAAAAGCAGGGAAAAGATATCAAACACTTGGAAACAGAACAATGCCCTGATCAAAAAGACTGGATTATAGAAGACATTAAGGATGGAATAAAGAAATTCATAGAATCCAATGAGAATGAAAACACTTCCTATCAGAATCTTTGGGACGCAGAGAAAACAGTGCTCAGAGGTCAATTTATATCAATAAATGCACACATTCAAAAAGACGAAAGGGCCAAAATCAAAGAATTATCCCTACAAATTGAACAAACAGAAAGAGAGCAACAAAAGAAACCCTCGGGCACCAGAGGTTAAAAAATAAGAAAAATTAGAGCTGAACTAAATGAAATAGAAAACAGGAAAACAATTGAAAGAATTAACAAGACCAAAAGCTGGTTCTTTGAAAAAATCAACAGAATTGATAAACCACTGGCCAAACTGACAAAAGAAAAACAGGACAGGAAGCAAATAACCCATATAAGAAATGAGATGGGAGATATTACAACAGACACAAGTGAAATTAAAAGAATCATATCAGATTATTATGAAAAATTGTACTCTAACAAATTTGAAAACCTAGAAGAAATGGATGATTTCCTAGAAACACATTGCCTACCTAAGCTAACACAAACAGAGGTAGAACAACTAAATAGACCCATAACAAAAGAAGAGATTGAAAAGGTAATCAAAAAACTCCCAATGAAAAAAACTCTGGCCTGGATGGCTTCACTGCAGATTTCTACCAAACTTTCAGAGAAGAGTTAACACCACTACTACTAAAGGTATTTCAGAGCATAGAAAAGGACAGAATAGTCCCAAACTCATTCTATGAAGCCACCATGTCACGATACCAAAATCAGGTAAAGATACCACAAGAAAAGAAAATTATAGACCTATATCCCTCATGAACTTAAATGCAAAAATCCTTAACAAAATTCTAGCCAATAGAATTCAATAACATATCAAAAAAATAATTCACCATGACCAAGTGGGATTCATACCAGGTATGCAGGGACGGTTCAACATTAGAATAACAATTAATGTAATCCATCACATACATAAAACAAAACACAAGAATGACATGATTTTATCAATTGATGCAGAAAACGCATTTGACAAAGTTTAACACCCATGGTGATAAAAACTCTCAGCAAAATAGGAATAGAAGGAAAATTCCTCAACATAATAAAGGGCATTTATACAAAGCCAACAGCCAACATCACCCTAAATGGAGAGAGCCTGAAAACATTCCTCTTGAGAACTGTAACCAGACAACGATGCCCTTTATCACTGCTCTTATTCAACTTTGTGCTGTAGTTCCTAGCCAGAGCAATTAGGCTAGACAAAGAAATGAAGGGCATCCAGGTTAGCAAAGAAGAAGTAAAATGATCTCTATTTGCAGATGACATGATCTTATACACAGAAACCCTAAGGAATCCTCAAGAAAACTACTGAAACTAATAGAAGAGTTCAGCAGAGTATCGGGATACAAGATAAACATACAGAAATCAGTTGGATTCCTCCACACCAACAAAAAGAACATAGAAGAGGAAATCACCAAATCAATAGCATTTACAATAACCCCCAAGGAAATAAAATATTTAGGAATAAATCTTGCCAGAGATATAAAAGACTTATGCAAGGAAAACTACAATACACTTCTGCAAGAAATGAAAAGAGACATAAGTGGAAAAACATACCTTGTTCATGGATAGGAAGAGTTAACATTATAAAAATGTCTTTTCTACCAAAAGCGACCTACACATTTAATGCAATTCTGATCCAAATTCCAACGACATTCTTTAATGAGATGGAGGAACAAATCACCAACTTCATATGGAAGGGAAAGAGGCCCCGGATAAATAAGGCATTACTGAAAAAGAAGAACAAAGTGGGAGGCCTTACTCTACCTGATTTTAGAACCTATTTTACCGCCACAGTCATCAAAACAGCCTGCTGCTGGTACAACAACAGATACATAGACCAGTGGAACAGAATTGAGAATCCAGACATAAATTCATCCACATATGAGCAGTTGATATTTGAGAAAGTCCCCAAATCAGTTAAATGGGGAAAAGACAGACTTTTTTTTTTTTTTTTAACAAATAGTGCTGGCGTAACTGGATATCCATCTGCAAAAAAATGAAGCAAGACCCATACCTCACTCCATGCACAAAAACGAACTCGAAATGGATCAAAGACCTAAATATGAAATCCAAAAGAATAAAGATCATGGAAGAAAAAATAGGGACAACGTTAGGAGCCCTAATACATGGTGTAAAAAGTATACAAAACATTACTAACAATGCAGAAGAAAAATTAGATAACTGGGAGCTCCTAAAAATCAAACACTTATGCTCAGCTAAAGACCTCACCAAAAGAGTAAAAAGATTAGCCACAGACTGGGAAAAAGTTTTTAGCTATGACTTTTCCGATAAGCACCTGATCTCTAAAATCTACATGATGCTACAAAAACTCAACTGCAAAAAGACAAATAACCCAATTAAAAAATGGGCAAAAGATATGAACAGAGACTTCACTAAAGAAGACATTCAGGTAGCTAACAGATACATGAGGAAATGCTCATGATCATTAGCCATTAGAGAAATGCAAATCAAAACTACAATGAGATTCCATCTCACTCCAACAAGGCTGGCATTAATCCAAAAAACACAAAACAATAGATGTTGGAGAGGCAATGGAGAGACTGGAACACTTATACACTGCTGGTGGGAATGTAAAATGGTACAACCACTTTGGAAATCGATTTGGTGCTTCCTTAAAAAGCTAGAAATAGGACTACCATATGATCCAGCAATCCCACTTCTTGGAATATATCCTAGAGAAATAAGAGCCTTTACAGGAACAGAGATATGCACACCCATGTTCACTGCAGCAGTGTTTACAATAGCAAAAAGATGGAAGCAACCAAGGTGCCCATCAACAGATGAATGGAGAAATAAATTATGGTATATTCATAAAATGGAATACAGCGCATCGATAAAGAGCAGTGATGAATCTGTGAAACAGTTCATAACATGGAGGAACCTGGAAGGCATTACGCTGAGTGAAATTAGTTGCAAAAGGACAAATATTGTATAAGGGCCAGTATTATAAGAACTCAAGAAATAGTTTAAACAGACAAGAAAATATTCTTTGATGGTTACGAGAGGGGGGTGTGGGGAGGGAGGGAGGGTAGGAGAGGGATAGTCACTAATTAGATAGTAGATAAGAACTACTTTAGGTGATTAGAAAGACAACACACAATACAGGTGAGGTCAGCACAACTGGACTAAACCAAAAGCAAAGAAGTTTGTGGAATAAACTGAATGCTTCGAAGGCCAGCTTAGCAGGGGGCAGGGGTTTGGGTAACATGGTTTCAGGGGACATCTAAGTCGATTGGCATAATAAAATCTGTTAAGAAAACATTCCTCATCCCACGTTGGAGAGAGGTGTCTGGGGTCTTAAATGCTTGCAAGTGGCCATCTAAGATGTATCAATTTGTCTCAACCCACCTGGATCAAAGGAGAATGAAGAACACCAAGGATGCAGGGCAATTACGAGCCCAAGAGATGGAAAGGGCCACATAAACTAGAGACTACATCATCCTGAGACCAGAAGAACTAGATGGTGCCCAGCTACAACCGATGACTGCCCTGACAGGGAACACAACAGAGAACCCCTGAGGGAGCAGGAGAGCAGTGGGATGCAGACCCAAATTCTCGCAAAAAGACCAGACTTAATGGTCTGACTGAGAGTAGAAGGACCCTGGTGGTCATGCCCCCAGACCTTCTGTTGGCCCAGGACAGAAACCATTCTGAAAGCGAACTCATCAGACAAGGATTGGACTGGACAATGTTTTGGGGAGGGATGCTGGAGAGGAGTGAGCTTCTTGAGACTATGTTTGCATCTCTTCGCTGGAGGGGAGATGAGAGGGTAGAGGGAGTTAGAAGCTGGTGAAATGGACACGAAAAGAGAGAGTGGAGGGATGGAGCAGGTTGTCTCATTAGGGGGAGAGCAATTGGGAGTGTGTTGCATGGTGTATATAAGTTTTTGTATGAGAGACTGACTTGATTTGTAAAGTTTCATTTAAAGCACACAAAAATTAATAAAAAAAACAATAAGAAGAACAAAAACCTCTACCTTATGCTGGTTAAAATCACAGCAAACACTGCTTGATCCTAGTTCTACCCCCTATGGCATAAAGAGCAAAAACAATCACTATTTTGCACGTCAGTTTTCCGGTCGTTGAAAACAGGTGTCACGCCAGGCTATGCCATGAAACGTATCCGTTGTTCACTCATTAGGTGAACAGGTCCTGAGCACTTACCATGTACCAGAAGACAGGCACTAGAGAAAGAAGGTGGATAAGACATGAAACCTGCCCTCACAATACGCCAGGGAGAACCGGTTACTGTGGAGTTGATTCTGACCCATGGCAACTGCATGTCTGTCAGAGTAAAAGTGTGATCCATAGGGTTTTCAATGGCTGATTTTCCAGAAGATGATCGCCTGGTCTTTCTTCTGAGGTGGACTCCAACCTCAACCTTTTGGTTAGCAGTTGAGAACATTAACCATTTGTATCACTCAGGGACTCCACAGTAGGAAACCAGGCACCCAATCAATTAATTTGAAATTACTGTGGTAATTAAAGGTGTAAGCAATGTCATCTGGAGCCTACAAGAAAGCATATTTATTTACCTAGTGAGTGAGTGGGTGCCTGTTGTCCTAAGGCGGTAGTTTTTGCCTTGAACCGTGAGGCCTGAATATTTCCTTCAAGCCGCCTGGCAAATTCTTCATTAGGAGATTTGCATGTTGGTGTCTGCTCAGCCTCTGCATCTGGGTCTTCATTAATATAGGCACTGACAGCCCTGGTGGCACAGTGGTTAAGAGCTCGGGCTGCTAAACAAAAGGTAGGCAGTTCGAATCCAGCAGCCACTCCTTGGAAATCCTATGGGGCAGTTCTACTCTGTCCTATAGGGTCACTATGAGCCAGAAGCCACTGTAGAGCAACAGGGCAAACATGACTGTTGGGAACGTTTTCACTCACAGCCCAGATCCTACTTGTTTCCTCTGGGCATGCAAACTGGAGACCCTACATCTGAACCTGGGAAGCCCTTGGGAGAAGACACTTGGTTTAGGAAATAATATTGAGATCATTATTCCCTCTCAGTGAGCACAGAGAATGTGACCCAGCTGGAGCTGGACTCACAAGGACTCACAAGGACACATCAACTGGGTCCTGAGGTATAAGACAACAGCTAGGACAATCTTGGAAAATATCTTTTAGGGAAACTTTCACGTAAGCCAGTCTACCAGAACACAGAAGACTTTCCACTCTTACCTTTTTCTATTAGCATTTAGTGAGTAGAAAATTCACTGGCCCAATGAATACCCTCTTGACTTGAAACCTGTACCAATGATTGTTAAGAAAGATAATTCAAAATGTAGGATCACAGTTTCTAGCCAATCTTTGAAAAGGTGAAGATTTCATCCATTTTGCCCATTTCGTAATGTTAATATATACCAGTCACTTTGTAATAGTTCCTTGGACTTACGGACAGGCACGGCTGTAGGAACATGCTTGTCTATTTTCCCATTCTTGCTTATTCTGTAACCTTCCTTGGACTTGGGCAGACATGGCTCCAGCAGCATGTTTATCTGTTTCCCACTTTTGTCTACTCTGTAATATTTCCTTGGATTTGGGCAAACTTTAGCTCTGGCAGCATACTTGTCCGCTTCCCACTTTTACCTTTTTGAATATACGCTGAATAAAATTTCTTTTTGCTTTACTAAACTTCATGATTTTTTTTCCTACAACACAATTCCTCAAAAGAGCTGGCTGCAGGAGCTGAGAACTCATGGATGTGAGCCCCTCCCTCATCACTTCCCTATAGGAGCCGTCTCTGCAGAGCCGGCTCCAGCCTCAAAATCCCTATCTGTTACGCAGAGGTAGGGATTGTCAAAGGAAACCTGGAGGCTCCATTCTCAAGCATTTGGTCTGAAACGTGACATACTGGGAAGAGAGGTGCGGTGTTAAATTGCGCAAGGCTCCTTTCTTCCGTGGAATAGGAGTGATGGTCCGTGATTATCACCCTTTGGACCACCCTGGTACCTGTGAACTGGGAATGCTTGTCTTGAAGATGAGCTAATGGAACAGCTGCCTGTTAGTGCCGATCACTCCTGGGCAGGTGGCATTGGAGATACAGGAAGAGAAAGTGCAGAGTTGGAAGTAGATGACAGCAAGCAAAACACAAAGGGCAAAGGGGAAAAGAGATGTCCTCCTGGTCCCCCCTCACAGCAGGGCTTCTATGGCCCCAGGGCTAAAAAATCAGCATCCCCAAGCATCTACCTTTTCTGAGAAATTATGGTAAAGACCGAAATGTATGGAATTGGGTTCAGAAACCTAGGTTCTAAACCACTGAGATATTCTCCTAGTGCCTGAGCGTGCTACTTAACCCCTCTGAGACTCGGTGATCTCATCTGTGAAATGGCTTTCATAACAACTCCAATTCAGCATGGTTATTAGAACACATGTGATACCAGTTGGGCCCAAGCTCTGAGGAGGGTCAGACAAGTGCTTATTGCAGTGATTCCAGGGCACTGAGCCAAGCCCTGCTGGGGTTGTGGCAGTGGCTCCAGCAAGGTTCTTGTCCTCACAGGACTTGCGGCTGTACAGAGCAGGCAGAGCAAAGCAAAACAAATATTCTCGTAAGGGATCAGTGGGTGATGGGTAGGAAATTAATGTATGGAAGTCAGCACTTGGGGAAAGAGAGGAAAACGAAAGGATAATTTTGAAGCCTCTTCTAAATGGATAAAACAAACAGAAATTGTAAATCTATTAATTCCTGGAGGTGAGGGAAAAAGACAAACTGGGAGAGGAACAATTTTGTATCTGCCAAACTATAAAGGAGCCCTGGTGGCACAGTGGTTAAGTGCTCATCTGCTAACAAAAAGGTTGGTGGTTCGAACCCACCAGCTACGCCGTGGGAGAAAGATGTGGCAGTCTGCTTCCAACAGCCTGGGAAACCCTATGGAGCAGTTCTACTTTGTCCTATAGGGTTGCTAGGAGTTGGGATCAACTCAACAGCAATGGGTTTTGGTTTGGGGTTGGACTATAGCCTATTAATAACAGGAAGGGGGAATCTGTTAATTTCAGGACGGAAAACTTAAGAGAAAATGGGACCGGACAGTTCTTTTCAGATGCTTTTCCTCAGATCACTGACTTCCCTGATCGGGGCTCCTTCTTAGAATGCAGATTGCTAGACCCCATCCCTGACCTATGAAATCAGGGTCTCCAGGGGTGGTACATTTTACCAAGCTGTCCAGTGATTTTATGAGTACTGAAATGAAAAACAAAACCCTGACTTGGGCCAGTAAACACGTACAATGAGCATCTGTTTATCAAATATCCTAATCCAATCCCATGGGTCTGATTTTTTTTTCTATAAAGAGTAAGTGGCATATTTTTGAAACTAAAGGTCTATTTCTGAAATGTTATATTTCAAGCAGCCTGTCTTTATGTGCTTGAAAATGCTTTCAGGCTTCCGAAAAATATATGCTGGAACATGAATGACCTCACACCTGCTCCTCGGCAAATAGATTCCCACCTCCCTCACTGCAGTCAGTCTCCCCAGCCACGGTCCACCTCCAACAGCAGCTGGCCCATCTTTCTGAAGCACAGCTCTGCTGGTGACGTTCTTCCTTTGGTAACCGCCATCAACAGCTCCCCACTGCCTGTGAATAAAGTTGAAACTCCTGCTCCTGGCTCTGAGGCCCTTCACACCACATCATCCACCTGCGTACTGATCTCACATTCTCTCCATGTACCCAAACCCCAGCCAACCTACACTCCTTGCCATCTTCACCTTATACTTCTGTCTCTAAAACTTCAGTTTTTATCAAAATTTTCATCAGGCATGACCTCCTCATCTCCACGTATCAGACTCTTACCACCCTTCTAAACATCCAAGTGCTGCTTCTCCATGAAGCCTTCTCTGATTCCCAGTGGTAAGTGATTCATTCATGCCTGGGCCTCTACAGCATTTTTCCATGCCATGCCCACCGTTCTTATTACACACTACCTGGTAGTATATTTATTTGCATATTTGTCTCCTAGCCTTTAAGTAAGTGGAGACCAGGACTCAACTCTGTATCTCCTGCAGAAATCAGCATAATGGATTGGGTCTAGGAGGCACCATCTAAGGAAACTTTCTGTGATGATGGAAAGGCTCTGTATCTGTGCTGTCCAGTGTGGGAGCCACTAGCCACAATAGTGACTACTGAGCACTTAAAATGTGGCCCAGTGAGAGTGAGGAACTGAATTTTTTTTTAATTGAATTTTAACTGATTACAATTTAAATAGGTGTGGCTAATAACTACTCTACACAGGCATGGAACATATTTGCTGAAGGAAGTTGCACAGCACTTGGGAAAGTTTGACACATGCTATACTGCCTACAGGTTTTACCTGGTCTGATTCTACCCACCTCTGTATCCCTGTCTCCCACCACTTGGCCTTTATTCACATCTCTCCAACCATGACTGTCTCACTTCCTTTCCTCAAACAGCCTTGTTGGTCTGGCTTCAAGGCATTTGCTCTTGCTGTGTGCTTTGCCTGGAGTGTTTTTCTCTTAGATCTCAGCTGTTTTTTTTGTCATTCAGGTCTCAGCATCAATGTCATCTCCTTAGAAAGCACTTCCCTGATGGGTCATCTAAAGCAGACTTTTTCTTTCTTTCCACCACTTCATCCTCTTACATTTTCTTTACAACACTTGCACTATCTAAAAGCATCTAATTTACTTCATTACTTTTCTATTGTCTAATTCCTCCCAATAAAACATAAGCTTCATGAATAAGGCAGTGATGATAAAATTAGTTGGCAAAAGAATGATGAGAAACAGAACAGTTGCATAGTCTTGAAGTATCTCCCCACAAGGTACTAATTAATTATAAAGGGGAAACAGTAACTTTACTGCAGTGGAGAAAACTAGCAGACACCACCCTCACAGACTGGTAGTGTTAACATCACCAGTAGTAAGACGTTTTGACATTGTTTATGAATTAAATTGTGCCCCCCCCCCAAAAAAATTTGTTGGAATCTTAACCCCTATACCTGTGGATATAATCCTGTTTGGAAATTGGGTCTGTCATCTGATCATATCCTACTAGAAAACCTGTCACCATCAAGTCGATTCCAATTCATAGTGACCTTATAGGACAGAGTAGAACTGCCCCATATGGTTTCCAAGAAGCACCTGGTGGATTCAAACTGCAGACCTTTTGATTAGCAGTCAAACTCTTAACCACTATGCCACCAGGGTTTCCTACCCTACTAGGGTGGATTCTAAATCTAATTGCTTCTAAGCTATAAAAAGAGACACACACATAGGAAGACAGATGCCACATAAAGATAACCTCGGAATCAAGAAACAACCAGGGATAACAACAAATTGATAAATTTCTATTCTTTAAAGCTATCCACTTGTGATATTTCTGTTACAGCAGCACTAGGAAACTAAGACATCATGCACCCCTTGGTGTGATGCACTGAGAAGGACACATCACTTCTGTGGTGTTCTTTCCCAAAAATGTAGAACCCTCAATCTACTCGTGAGAAAACACTAGACAAACCCAAACTGAAGGACCTTCTACAGTTCTATTCAAAGGCATCAAGGTCATAATAGACAAAGGTAGACTGTCATAGACTGTTGGAGACTAAGGAGATATGACAACTGTATGCAATGTGGGGTCCTGGATGGATC
The DNA here is from genome assembly GCF_024166365.1 of Elephas maximus indicus. Classification (NCBI taxonomy): domain Eukaryota; kingdom Metazoa; phylum Chordata; class Mammalia; order Proboscidea; family Elephantidae; genus Elephas; species Elephas maximus. The sequence goes on from NC_064830.1 coordinate 48,684,996, forward strand.
CTGGACCAGAAAATGAGGAGAAAAATGAGCAAAATTCTAGTAAGATCCGTAGAATAGTTAATAGAATTATATTAACATAAATTTCCTGGTTTCAGTAATTGTACCATGGTTATGTAAAATGGGAGACCCTGGTGGCGTAGTGGTTAAGCGCTATGGCTGCTAACCAAAAGGTCGGCAGTTCAAAACGACCAGGTGCTCCTTGGAAACTCAATGGGGCAGTTCTACTCTGCCCTATAGGGTCACTATGAGTCGGAATCGACCCAACAGCTGTGGGTCTGGTCTCTGGTCTATGTTAAAGGTTGTCATGACGGAAGCTGGGTAAAGGGTATATAAAACTGTTGCCGTTGAATTGCTTCAGACTCATACTGACGCTATAGGACAGAGTAGAACTGCCCCATACGGTTTCCAAGGAGCACCTGGTGGATTCAAACTGCTGACCTTTTGGTTAGCAGCCGTAACTCTTAACCAGTACTCCACCAGAGTTTCCAAAGGGTATATAGGAACTTGGTAATATTTTTGTAACTTTAAGTCTAAAGTTGTCTCAAAATAAAAAAAGACTTTTAAAAAGGACAGGCTTCTTGAGAGCAGGGGCTTATCTGCCTTGTTCTATAACAGTACCTTATATATAAAAACTTGTTGCTGTCGAGTTGATTCTGAGTCATGGGACCTCACGTATGTCAGAGTGGAAGTGTGCTCCATAAAGTTTTCGATGACTGATTTTTCAGAAGCATATTGCCGGAGCTTTCTTCCAAGGTGCCTCTGGGTGGACTAGAACCTCCAACTTTTCAGTTAGCAGCTGAGGGTGTTAACTATTTGTACCATGCAGGGACTCCACCTAATACATAGTAGGTATTATATAATTATTTGTGAATTGAAGGCAGGGTGAAGAGGAAGAAAGAATGGAATTGAGGAAAGGAGGAACTGATGAAGGGAAAGAGGAAGAGGAGGGAATAAAAGAAAAAGGAAGTATGGAGGCAGGGAGTGTGTGGCCTGAGAAGACTTGAGGTGTCCTTTGAAGAAGATGTGGAACATAACGGGCCTGCAAAGATCCCGAAGGAAAAACCTCACTCATAGCATCTAGCACATACTACGTACACACAAAGGCATGGAGACTTCACCAAGGCAGTGGCTGGAGTTATTTATCTTTGTCTCCCCAGAACCTAGCACCCATGTCACATTTGGGGTGTTCAATATACATTTATTGAGTCTGATTTAATTAGTTAATGACTTGGCTTAAATGCACTGGTTGGATTAACACATGCAATGCCCTCCTAAGGGAATTCTCCACCTTTAGGTGGACAGACTAATAACTTTGGCTGCTGAATGTAACTGGCATAGTTTAAAGGCCTGGGTCCTGAGGGCCTGAGTAAGTGGTTTCCTATAGACTATTAGAAACTGGAGCAAAATTAATCCAGTGAAACATAGCCCATCCTGGAATGAGTTAAAGAACTGAATTCGTTTAACAACAAGATGTATAAATTATGTGCTGTGTGTTGTCCTTCAAATCTAAGGACACAAGAAAGGCTCCAAATTTGGGGTGCCTTCTCAGTTGAAGGAATGAAATTTTATTGATGATTTATTATTTGAATTTTATATTTCAATTGCTAACCATGTACCTAGTGTCTAATTACTTACCCCCTTAATTGTTCACAATAAAAATCCTAAGAAGTTGGGTTCATATTTTTGATTCACGGAAAACAAACTCAGGGAGGTGAAATGACTGATCCAAATTTACACAGCAGGTAAAGTGATGAAGTCAGGAACTCAAACCCAGCCCTGCGTTATCCAAAGCTCTTGAAAAGGGCTCTACCAGTACCAGTTGCCGTCGAGTCAAATCCAACTCATGGTGACCCTATGCGTGTCGTTGTAGAACTGTGCTCCATAGGGTTTTCAATGGTTGCTTTTTTAGAAGTAGATTGCCTTTTTTTCCTGAGATAACTCTGGGTAGACTCAAAGCTCTAATCTTTCAATTAGCAGCTGAACACTAACCTTTGCATCAACCCAGTACCCTGAAAAACTAGTCTAAACTCTACACTTCTTTGCCCTACCTTTCGTGCTACCAATAATACACAGGTAAAATAGACTAAAGATGAGGGTCAGTGAAAAGGAGGGAAACCCTCAATGAGATGGCTCGACACAATAGCTGCAACAATGAACGCAAACACATTGGCAATCATGACGATGGCCCAGGACTGGGTAGCATTTTGTTCTGTTACATATGAGGTCACCATGAGTTGAAGCCAGCTTGATGGCAACTAACAACAAGATAGACTCGACTTTAAGGGGATGAGGCCTGTGGCCACAGTCTCTTTCACAAGGTGCTGAAGGTAGTAGGTGGGAACAGAGTGCAAAAAGCCCAGGGGAACAGTAAGGAGACTAGGGCTCTGTCTCCTACACTATCTTAGCTGTGAGATCCCAGTTAAGGCACTTATACTTTCTGAGCCTTAGCCATGTCATCTCTCAGGTGAGGAAGATAGGGAAGCCTCTCTACCCAGGGAGAGTGGCAAGGTGGGAGCTCAAGCCTGGTCTCTTGTTGGAGTCTCTTTGTCCCCTGTGGGCCTGGGATAGATACAAAGTTGTTCACCTGGCTGAAATACTATGCAATTCTAATTGTATCAGTCTCACAATTCTCTCTCATTTTCTCTCTTCTCTCTCACTGCTTCTGTTTCTCTATCTCTTCCTTTCTTTGTCTCTCACTCTCCATCTTCAAACAAGAACTGTTTTTTTTTTTTTTTTTTAAACTCCACATTCAAAAATAGCAACACGCTGCAGAAAAGAACGTGCATGATGTCCCCAGGGTAAACCTAATCCAGGTGCAAGAAAGAAAAGGTAAAAAAACCACTTGAATAGAAAATGGGCAAAGGTATGAGGAGCCATTTAAGATACTCCACTGGCCTCACCCCCTCGGGAGCAAGGAAGAATGAAGAAAACTAAAGATACAAGGGAAAGGTCAGTCCAAAGGACTTACGTACTACATCTACCATGGCACCCACCAGACTGAGTCCAGTGCAACAAGATGGTGCCCAGCTACAACCACTGACTGCTCTGACAGGGACCACAATAGAGGGTCCTGGACAGAGCTGGAGAAAAATGTAGAATAAAATTGTAGCTCACACACACACACACACACACACACACAAAACCCAGACTTACTGGCCTGACAGAGACTGGAGAAACCCCAAGAGATTTGCCCCCAAAGCCCTTTTAGCTCAGTAATGAAGCCATTCCTGAGATTCATCCTTCAGCCAAAGATCAGGCAGGCCCATAAAACAAAACGAGACTAAAGGGGTGCACCAGCCCAGGAACAAGGACTAGAAGGCAGGAAGAGACAGGAAAGCTGGTAATAGGGAACCTACAGTCAAGAAGTGAGAGTGTTTACATGTTGTGGGGTTGTTAACTAATGTCATAAAACAATATATGTGCTAACTGTTTAATGAGAAGCTAGTCTGTTCTGTAAACCTACATCTAAATTACAATACAAAAAAAAAATGGACAAAGGTTATGAACAGGCACTTCACCAAAGAAGACATTCAGGAGGCTAACAGACACATGAAGAAATGCTCGTGATCACCAGTCATTAGAAAAATGCAAATGAGATACTATCTCACTCCGACATTACTGGCACTAATAAAAAAAAAAAATGCAGAAAATAACAAATGTTAGAGAGGTTGCAGGGAGATTGGAACTCTCATGCACTGCTGGTGGGAATGTAAAATGGTATAATCACTTTGGAAAATGATACAGTATCTCCTTAGAAAGCTAAAATAGAAATACCATAGAACCAGCAGTCCCTATCCTAGGAATATATCCTAGAGAAATAAAAGTTATCACACGAATAGACATATGCACACCCATGTTCATTGCAGCATTATTCACAATAGCACAAAGATGGAAACAACCTAAATGCCCATCAACAGATGAATCAACAAATGAATAGATAAACAAATTATGGTACATGCACACGATGGAATACTACACAATGATAAAGAACAATGAGGAATCTGTGAAACATCTCACAACATGGATGAATCTGGAAGGCATTAAGCTGAGTGAAATAAGTCAGTCAGAAAAGGCCAAATATTGTATGAGACCACTATTATAAAAATTCAAGAAAAGGTTTAAAGAGAGAAAAAAAAAAATCTTTGATGGTTACTAGGGAGGGGAGAGTTGAGGAGGGAAAGACAACACACAATATTGGGGAAGTCAGCATAACTTGACCAAGGCAAAGTCATACAAGCTTCTTAGACATATCCAAACACCTTGAGGGTCCAAGTCACTGAGGCTAATGGCTGGTGATCACAGTATCGAGGGACATCTAGGTCAAATTGGCATAACATACTTCGTAAAGAAAATGTTCCACATCCTACTTCAGTGAGTAGCATTTGGGGTCTTAAAAGCTTGTGAGTGGCCATCTAAGATACATCTATTCGTCCCATCCCATCCGGAGCAAAGGAAAATGAAGAAAACCAAAGACACAAGGAAAATACTAGTCCAAAGGGCTAATGGACCACATGAACTACGACCTCCACTAACCTGAGCCCAGAAGAATTTCTTCAAATCACTTCTTCAAATCTATCACATCTAAATAGAAAGAGTAATAAAATTAAAAATAATAAGTGTTTATCAAGGGCAGTGGTTAAGAACTCAGCTGCTAACCAAAAAAGTGTAGTTTAAACTAAAGTTTAATTTTAAACTAAAGTTGAGAGAGATTAGGTGCATTGCCCAAGATAAAAATTTAAAAAAAATCCTTATTTTTATATATTTTTTGCCTGCCCACCCCTAACCTTTCAGCATTTTGAAGGTATTATCAGCACTTGAGGGAGTTTAGGAAGATCTCAGATGCTACCATGTATACACTCACCAGCAGCCTTTATGCAAGATCTAGAGGTTTGTTTAGCTTGTAGGAAAAGCAGTTCGAAGAATGGCGAATAAAGAATGGCAAATGGAGATACGGAATCTGCTTTTTAAACCAATAACCATGCGGCTCTCACATGTTTTTCCAATGTTTGTGTATATACATAAATTTAAATACATACGTTTACGTGTGTGTGTAAACCAAATCCATTGCTGTCTAGTCAATTCTGTCTCATAGATTACATACACAAAGCACTTAGTACAATTTCTGACACATAGTGACACATAATGACCCTATAGGAGCCCTGGTGGCCCAATGGTTAAGAACTTGGCTGCTAACTGAAAGGTCAGCAGTTCAAATCCACCTGCTACTCCTTGTAAACCCTAAGGGGCAGTTCTATTCTGTCCTACGGGGTCACTTTTGTTGTTGTTGTTATGTGCCATTGAGTTGGTTCCAACTCACAGCGACTCTATAGCTCATACATATATACCAAAAAAACCAAACCTGTTGCCATTGAGTTGATACCTATTCACAGTAACCCTGTATATATGTATGTATGTGTGTGTATATATATACATTTCACATTCATCTCAAGTCCAGTCATATAACTTGAGACACACAGCCTAGAACGATCATCCATGACTTGATTAATTTGTTTCAAAATCAATCAGGAAAGCATCTGCTCGATCACATCCAAATACTTAGCTTCAGACATGCTATGTTATTACCTTATATAGAACTTTTCCTCATTCTGCCAAGACTTTTGTAATTTATCATCTGCTTTTCCCAATACTCTGGGCTAAGGAGATGCCACTAATCATTACACCTTGAATTTGTTTTATAGTGTCTTTCTTTTTGAGGGACTCTTTTTTTATACCCTTTATAGATACTGCATCAGGCTTGCACATGCCTTCAAAACAATCTTGAAATTTCTTATTGACCTACAGAATGTACTGGAACTTTCCAATTGCTCCCTGTGGATTGAATTATGGGACTTCAGTGGTGTCTACTGCAAGCAGACCTGGGTGATAGTGGATTCATTTCACAGATGGTGACTGAACAACTGAACCATAGCTGAAGCAGCCATTAAGATCTAGGTCTCCTGGTACTGGTACTGGAGAAAATTCTCAATAATAATAAAAGTTGCCAACATTACTGAGCACTTACCCTGTACTGAATAGAGGTAGAGTAGCTATTCAACAGCCTGCCTCTTTGCTTGGCATTCCCCTCCATCACACCCCTAAAACAGCTACTGCAAGTGCTTACCTATCAGGAATACCTAATTATACCTCACTGTGCTGTGCCCAGTCATGCAGGACCATAGCTCTCAAACTTCAGCTGAAGTAACAATCACCTGAGAGATGTGTTAAAATGTAGGCTTCTGGGATCAGCCTAGAGGCTCACTTTCAGTAGATCTGAATGTACAGATTTAATAAACAACCCTTTGGTTCCTTCTGATGTAGGCATCATTAGACTATGAGAATCACTAATCTAGGACTTTCATTCATTCAGGATTTGGAATCATTCTTATTCTCCACTGAAAGTTCCTCCTTCATTCACTCCTCAAGCAGTCACTGAATAGTTAATTTAATGATGAATCTCATTTCTATGGTGCATATGTTCTCATTTGAGGCTCATAGCAGCCATCTAAAATCCATCAGCCAGGTATGGGGGTAGACATCAGTGACCACTCCTCCTTTGCTTCTCCTTTCCTGTCAACAGGACCCTGATGTGTTTAGATTTTGGGCTGGAGAACCCTTGAGACTTGGGAGCATGTGCCCCTATCCCAGTCTCTAGGATGGAAATTTTGATTGGTCCAAACTCATTACTTTTGGCAACTGATTGCCTAAAGATGGACAGGTCCCAGTTAATGAGGTATAAAAGGAAGTGTGCTGGGAGAATTTACCACAGATCAAGGAAGGGATTTTAGGGACTACTTTTTTTTTTTTTTTTTTTCTTGCAGTAAAAGTAAAAGGAACACAGTAAGTGGAGGTCTGAGCTCCTCATCCCACTTCAACCAGAGGAATTCTTGTTAGTTTATTTTCTCTATTGGGTTAACATACAAGATATCATTTAAAGAAAGGGCTATGTTGGTTAAAATGTTATGGACTGAATTTCCCTCCCATCCGCACTCAAAATAATATGTGTTGAGTTCCTGGACTTTGTACCTGTGGATGTGATCCTGTTTGAAAATAGGGTTCTTCTTTTGTTATGTTAATAAGGCCATACCAGAGTAGGGTGGATCCTAAACATAATCATTTCTGAATTACAAAGAGACCGAAAAGACACAGAGACATACACACAGGGAGATAAGACGCCAAGGACCACCAAGGAACACCAAGAAATGCCAATGATTATTGGCAGACAGCAGAATCTAGGAGAGAGGTTCATAGAAAGAATTGACATGGCTGAGATCTTGATTTAGACTTTGAGCCTCCAGAACTCTTAGAAATAAATTTCTGTTCATTAAAGCCACCCACTTGTATTTTTGCTATGGCAGCACTATGTAACTAAGACACTGAAATAGAAACAAAACAAAACAAAAAAACAAGCAATAGAACTTCCTGAGGTGGCTGCCTTTGCCCCTTCTTTCTTCCTGGAACCACAAATGACCAGCCATCCTCTGACCTTGAAGTAATGAGCAAAATGATGAAAACTGAAACACCAAGGATGACAGAAAGAGCCAGCATCCCAAAAATATAATTGTACCTCCAAAGCAACCTCAGCAACTACATAATTAGAACCTGTTCTTAAGGAAGAAAAATAAAATCTCTGTTTTATTAAAAAAAAAAAAATATTATTTTTTTTTTAGGTTACTATAAATTGGATTTTCTCTGTTACTTAAAAAAAAAAAATTATCCCTAACTGATAAGACATATATTATTAAAATCCCAGTTTTATAGAAAACAGCCCCAGAAAGGTTAAGTAACTTGATAAAATCACTTAACAATAGAGGGCCCTGCACTTGAATTCAGATTGACTGGCTCCAAATCCTGAACCATCCACTCTGGAGCCTCAAAGATCAATGAAGGGATTTTAGTGACTACCTTGCAGTACAAGTGAAAGGAACTTAGTAAGTGGGGTTCTGAGTTCCTCATCCCACTTCAACCAGAGGAAGTCTTGTTAATCTATTTTCTCTATTGGATTAACATACAAAAACCAAAAACCAAACCCTTTGCCGTCGAGTCGATTCCAACTCATAACGATCCTATAGGACAGAGTAGAACTGCCCCATATGGTTTCCAAGGAGTGCCTGGTGGATTCAAACCACTTACCTTCTGGTTGGCAGCTGTAGCTCTTAACCACTATGCTACCAGGGTTTCTGGTTAACATATAAGACATCATTTAAAGAAAGGGTTATCTACAACTTGAACAAATAGAAAGTGAGCAACAAAAGAATCCATCAGGCACCAGAAGAAAACAAATAATAAACATTAGAGCTGAACTAAATGAATTAGAGAACAGAAAAACAATTGAAGGAATTAACAAAGCCAAAAGCTGGTTCTTTGAAAAAATTAATGAAATTGATAAACCCTTGGCCAGACTGACTACAGAAATACAGGAAAGGAAACAAATAACCCGAATAAGAAACAAGATGGGCCACATCACAACATACCCAACTGAAATTAAAAGAATCATATCAGATTATTATGAGAAATTGTACTCTAACAAATTTGCAAACCTAGAAGAAATGGATAAATTCCTAGAAAAACACTACCTACCTAAACTACCACAGTCAGAAGTAGAACAATTAAATAGACCCATAACAAAAAAAGAGATTGAAACGGTAATCAAAAAAACTCCCAACAAAAAAAAGCCCTGGCCCGGATGGCTTTACTGCAGAGTTCTACCAAACTTTCAGAGAAGAGTTAACACCACTACTACTAAAGGTATTTCAAAGCATAGAAAATGATGGAATACTACCTAACTCATTCTATGAAGCCACCATATCCCTGATACCAAAACCAGGTAAAGACATCACAAAAAAAGAAAATTACATACCTATATCCCTCATGAACATAGATGCAAAAATCCTCAACAAAATTCTAGCCAATAGAATTCAACAGCATATCAAAAAAATAATCCACCACGACCAACTGGGATTTATACCAGGTACACAAGGCTGGTTTAATATTAGAAAAACCATTAATGTAATCCACCATATAAATAAAACAAAAGACAAAAACCACATGATCTTATCAATTGATGCAGAAAAGGCTTTTGACAAAGTCCAACACCCATTTATGATAAAAACTCTCAGAAAAATAGGAACTGAAGGAAAATTCCTCAACATAATAAAGGGCATCTACACAAAGCCAACAGCCAACATCACTCTAAATGGAGAGAGCCTGAAAGCATTTCCCTTGAGAACGGGAACCAGACAAGGATGCCCTTTATCACCGCTCTTATTCAACATTGTGCTAGAGGTCCTAGCCAGAGCAATTAGACTAGACAAAGAAATAAAGGGCATCCAGACTGGCAAGGAGGAAGTAAAATTATCTCTATTTGCAGATGACATGATCTTATACACAGAAAACCCTAAGGAATCCTCCAGAAAACTACTGAAACTAATAGAAGAGTTTGGCAGAGTCTCAGGTTATAAGATAAACATACAAAAATCACTTGGATTCCTCTACATCAAGAAAAGGAAATCGAAGAGGAAATTACCAAATCAATACCATTCACAGTAGCCCCCATGAAGATAAAATACTTAGGAATAAATCTTACCAAAGATGTAAAAGACCTATATAAAGAAAACTACAAAGTACTACTACAAGAAACTAAAAAGGACCTACTTAAGTGGAAACACATACCTAGCTCCTGGATAGGAAGACTTAGCATAGTAAAAATGTCTATTCTACCAAAAGCCATCTATACATACAATGCACTTCCAATCCAAATTCCAATGACATTTTTTAATGTGATGGAGAAACAAATCACCAACTTTGTATGGAAGGGAAGAAGCCTCGGATAAGTAAAGCATTACTGAAAAAGAAAAAGAAAGTGAGAGGCCTCACTCTACCTGATTTTAGAACCTATTATGCAGCCACAGCAGTCAAAACAGCCTGGTACTGGTACAACAACAGGCACATAGACCAATGGAACAGAATTAAGAACCCAGATATAAATCCATTCACATATGAGCAGCTGATATTTGACAAAGGCCCAGTGTCAGTTAATCGGGGAAAAGATAGTCTTTTTAACAAATGGTGCTGGCATAACTGGATATCCATTTGAAAAAAAACGAAACAGGACCCATACCTCACACCATGCACAAAAACTAACTCCAAGTGGATCAAAGACCTAAACATAAAGACTAAAATGATAAAGATCATGGAAGAAAAAATAGGGACAACATTAGGAGCCCTAATACAAGGCATAAACAGAATACAAAACATTACCAAAAATGACGAAGAGAAACCAGATAACTGGGAGCTCCTAAAAATCAAACACCTATGCTCATCTAAAGACTTCACCAAAAGAGTAAAAAGACCACCTACAGGTTGGGAAAGAATTTTCAGCTATGACATCTCTGACCAGTGCCTGATCTCTAAAATCTATATGATTCTGTCAAAACTCAACCACAAAAAGACAAACAACCCAATCAAGAAGTGGGCAAAGGATATGAACACGCACTTCACTAAAGAAGATATTCAGGCAGCTAACAGATACATGAGAAAATGCTCTCGATCATTAGCCATTAAAAAAAAAAAGCCAATAGAGAAATGCAAATTAAAACTACGATGAGATTCCATCTCACTCCAACAAGGCTGGCATTAATCCAAAAAACACAAAATAATAAATGTTGGAGAGGCTGCGGAGAGATTGGAACTCTTATACACTGCTGGTGGGAATGTAAAATGGTACAACCACTTTGGAAATCTATCTGGCGTTTTATTAAAAAGTTAGAAATGGAACTACCACACAACCCAGAAATCCCACTCCTCGGAATATACCCTAGAGAAATAAGAGCCTTCACACGAACAGATGTATGCACACCCATGTTTATTGCGGCACTGTTTACAATAGCAAAAAGTTGGAAGCAACCAAGGTGTCCATCAATGGATGAATGGTTAAATAAATTGTGGTATGTTCACACAATGGAATACTATGCATCGATAAAGAAAAGTGACGAATCTGTGAAACATTTCATAACATGGAGGAACCTGGAAGGCATTATGCTGAGCGAAATTAGTCAGAGGCAAAAGGACAAATATTGTATAAGACCACTATTATATGATCTTGAGAAATAATATAAACTGAGAAGAACACATACTTTTGTAGTTGTGAGGAGGGGAGGGAGGGAGGGTGGGAGAGGGTTATTTGCTGATTAGTGAGTAGATAAGAACTACTTTAGTTGAAGGGAAGGACAACACTCAATACATGGAAGGTCAGCTCAACTGGACTGGACCAAAAGCAAAGTTTCCGGGATAAACTGAATGCTTCAAAGGTCAGCGGAGGAAGGGCGGGGGTTTGGGGACTATGGCTTAAGGGAACTTCTAAGTTAATTGGCAAAATAATTCTATTATGAAAACATTCTGTATCCCACTTTGAAATGTGGCGTCTGGGGTCTTAAATGCTAACAAGTGGCCATCTAAGATGCATCAATTGGTCTCAACCCACCTGGATCAAAAGAGAATGAAGAACACTGAGGTCACACGATAACTATGAGCCCAAGAGACAGAAAGGGCCACATGAACCAGAGACTTACATCATCCTGAGACCAGAAGAACTAGATGGTGCCCGACCACAACTGATGACTGCCCTGACAGGGAGCACAACAGAGAACTCCTGAGGGAGCAGGAGATCAGTGGGATGCAGATCCCAAATTCTCATAAAAACACCAGACTTAATGGTCTGACTGACACTAGAGGAATTCTGGCAGTCACGGTCCCCAAACCTTCTGTTGGCCCAGGACAGGAACCATTCCCGAAGACAACTCATCAGACATGGAAGGGACTGGACAATGGGTAGGAGAGAGATGTTGATGAAGAGTGAGCTACTTGTGTCAGGTGGACACTTGAGACTGTGTTGGCATCTCCTGTCTGGAGGGGAGATAGGAGGGTAGAGAGTGTTAGAAACTGGCAAAATTGTCACGAAAGGAGAGACTGGAAGGGCTGACTCATTAGGGGGAGAGTAAGTGGGAGTAAGTGGGAGTAAGGAGTAAGGTGTATATAAGCTTATATGTGACAGACTGACTTGATTTGTAAACGTTCACTTAAAGCTCAATAAAAATTATGACAAAAAAAAAATTCTAAAGCTCTAAGAAGAGAAAAAAAAAAAAGAAAGGGTTATGCTGGTTAAAAAAAAGTTTCAAAAAAAGTGCATTGTGCTGTGCTGCTTCCTTTTATATACAAGGTATTATAGATATGAAGAACTAAAATACTTGATTACTGTTCTCTGCACATTTGTTACCTAGTTGAGGACACATACCATGTTTAGGAGCAATGCAAGAGTTAAACTAAAGCTGTTTTAAATCAGTGGCTACTTTTTGCTACAATACGTCCCTGAAAACAATGTTGTAAAGCAAATCATTATACAGTGATGCTTATTTTTCCCATTGGAATTATGTCATAAAAAGGGTTGTGCTCCTAACTAAAGACTCAGGATCCAATTAATTATAAATATAGCTGATAACAAGGCACAAGAGCAAAATATAACGTCATTTGAAACAATAAAATGATGATCCAAGTCCTATAAAATGAGAATAAATATATTAAACATATTATAGCATATTTGGGTTTATTGTAAAATCAAAGTAGTCGTATAATGTATAAACATAAAAATCTACGCCATAAATTTGGCCCAAAACTAACATGCTAACAATAATAAGACCAAAATATGTAATGAATGATAATTTTATTTACTTCTTTTAGAACTTAGATGGATTTTATAGGGTAATTTAGATGCCCAGTTCTCTTAGAAGTGTGAAATATCCAAGGAAGTTAGTACTTCTGCCCTCCCTTGTTTTGGATTGCTTCAGTGGCAGGCATGGTATTCTTCGTATTGAAAAAAGCATTTTAAATGTGAAAGTCTACTGTTTCTTTGGTTTATTTGAAACTCTTCATGGAGACTTTCACTTCTGCTCATGAGGATTAACTGCAATTGGAGTTGCCTTTCTGTTGTAAACAGCTAGGAAATGGAAATCTATATAAAATGGTGGTTTCAGACACTGGACAAGACAATACAAGACTGTCATCCTTGAAAAAAGGGAAACAAGTGAGGTGAACCTTATGGTTTCCTAGTATTATTGCCTGGAAGTAGTTTTTAGGCTTCAGTGCAGACAGTAATACCAAGCAAAGCATGGTGACCTTGCTGAGTTGAGAAGGCAGGGATGGGAGTTTGAGGAGGTCAAGGTGGCTACAATTTTCAGGAACAGGTACTAGAGAGAAAGAAGCTGCTTGAGTCTTTGGCTGAATACTAATCTGCACATGCATGAGAAAAAACTACCCCAGGGCAAGTAAAGGATCACCAGAAAACAACAGGCTGAACAATTCTTGGAGCTTATACAAGGCTATGAATAGACTGTTTCCTAACCAAGCAGAGTGAATATATCTAGTAATATATGGGTCATTTGATAGAGTCCCCAGAAATGTCACACTTTCATAGTAGCAGGATTAAATTAGTCCCAGAATAAAGACTATTCTGAACTTGACATAAAAAAGTTAAAAGTAAGCCTTGAAAGATCAAACTGATCTGAAAGTTACTTCATTGCATGCCAGAAAAAAATCTAACTCTTTAAAGGAATACAGCAAAATCTGGCATTCAACAGCTTAGACTTTACAATGTCCCACATCAAAGCAAAATTCCCAGACAAGCAAAGAAGAGGATAATATGACTTATAATAGAAGAAAAACCAATCAATGGCAATAAACCCAGAAATTATAGACATAATGGAGTTAGTAGACAACAATCTTAAAATAGCTATTATGAATCTTATAAATACACTCAATGATACAAAACAGGGGTCAGCAAACTAAGCAGCTAGAGTATAAATATTTTAGGCTTTGCAAACCATATGTTTTCTGTCTCAACTACTCAACTTTGCAGTCATGACAATATGCAAATGAATGGGCATGGCTGTGTTCAAATAAGACTTTATTTACAAAAACAGGTGGTAGCTAGATTTGGCCTGCATGTTGTGGTTTGTTGATCCCTGATGTAAAGAAAAACATGAATATATCAGAGTAGAAATAAAAAATAAAAAAAACTCATAAAAATTCTTGAAATGAAAAATATACTGGATGGGATTAAGAACACATTAGACACTGTAGGGCAGTGATTCTTAAAAGGGGATGATTTTGTCCCACACGGGGACATTTGGAAATGTTTAGACATGATTTTGCTTGTCACAATTTGGGGTGGGAGTTTTTATTGGCATCTAGAGACCAGGGATGCTGCTAAACATTCTGTGATGTACTGAACAACTGCAGTGCAATGAATTACTTAATATGGCTCTTTTAGCCATTCATAGCTTTGTAACGACTGGGTACCTGCTTGTTGCCGTCAAGTCAATTCCAACATATAGCAACCTTATAGGACAGAGTAGAACTGCCCCATGGAGTTTCCGAGGGGCGGCTGGTGGATTTGAACTGCTGACCTTTTGGTTAGTAGCCAAACGCTTAACCACTGCACTACCAGGGCCCCAGTGATTGGGTGGGACTGTGCAAATAAAGTGCTTGTGGACCACCAAGGGGATTAGACAGCCTGCTAATAATGCAAATAAAGTGCTTGGCACTCTTGTGGAGGTGGGACCATGCAAATAAGATGTTTGGAACTCTAATGAGCAGATTGGTCAGTTTTGCCATCCTGCTACCCTTAAAAAGAGAGCCAATTCCAAAGCAAAGGGGGGACCTCACTACCACCCAGAAAGAAGAGCCAGGAGTGGAGTGTATCCTTTGGATCTGTAATTCCCATGCTGAGAATCTCCTAGATCCAGGAGGCAGAGAAAGGGATAGCTGTAACATCAGAGATGGTGCAAGACTGGGAGAAGCAGTGGCAGAGAAACAGCACCCGCAGAACCAGGACACTGGCTCAAGGCAGCGCCGTGGGTTTCTCGGCCCACAGATTGTGGTGGCTACAGTGGGTGAACCGAGCCACAGAAGGAGAGAGCTTAGTGCCTTTGAGCAGGAGACTTCCTGGTGGAGTGGGTGCCTCTGGGCACTTGTCAGCAGAACTAGGCTTTCTGAACCACATAGTGAGAGAACTGAGTGCCTTTGAACCAAAGTTTACTGGAGGAGTGGGGTGACTCTGGGCACTCACTGGTGGAGCTAAAGAGCTTCGTAACATTTGCCTGAACAGGACAGAAGCCAGGCCTGAGTAGGGCAGAGGGCAGAAGGCCAAGACAGGAGGCCTGTCCTGAGGGGGCTGAGAGGAGGCTATCCTGAGGAAGCCAAGAGGAACCTGTCCTGAGGGCGTCAAGAGGAGCTGAGAGAGCTGTCCCACACAGAAGGAAGATTTGCCTACATACTTCCTGATCCTGAGTTGTAACCTATTACATCCC
Organism: Elephas maximus indicus; assembly: GCF_024166365.1. Taxonomy (NCBI): domain Eukaryota; kingdom Metazoa; phylum Chordata; class Mammalia; order Proboscidea; family Elephantidae; genus Elephas; species Elephas maximus. The sequence continues at coordinate 48,700,355 of NC_064830.1, forward strand.
TAATAAACCCCATAAATGTGAATATGGCCTGTGAGTTCTGTGGTCATTGCAATGAATTATCAAACCCAGTGGAGGAGTAGAGTGCCATGGAAGGGACGGCTGGTATCAGAATTGGCAAAAAGATTGGAGAGTAGAGATATATTTGACCTCTAACTCATAGGAATCAGCCTTGGGCTGTTGATGATAATTCTCTCTCCTCTCCCTTGTGAAGTTAGATGAGGCGGTCAGACAACACAACCATGCCATTCTCACAACACCCCATGACAAAGAATTATCAATCCCCAAATGTGTGCTGAGGTTGAGAAACACCTCTGTAGAGAAAAAGATAAGTGGATTTGAAGACAAACAATAGAAACTATCCAACCTGAAGCTCAGACAGAAAAAGTCTAAAAATTGACAGAACTTCAATGAGCTATGGGACAATATCAAAGAGTATAATCTAACATATGTGTAATTGGAGTCGCAGAAGGCTGGATAACTATTTGAAGAATAATAGCTGAAAAATTTCCAAATTTGTTGAAAACTATAAATTCACAGTTCTAAGATACTCAATGAATCCCAAGCAGAAGGAACATAAAGAAAATCACACCAAGACACATCACAATCAAAGTGTTTAAAGCCAGTGATAAAATCTTAAAAGCAATCAGAGGGGGAAAAATATTATGTACAGGGGAGCAAACATAAGAATGGCAGCAGACTCACCGTCAGAAATCATACAGGCTAGAAGACAATTGAACACCTTGAAAGTGCTGAAAGAAAAACTGTCAACTTAGAATTATACACTCAGTAAAAATACCTTTCATAAATGAAGGCAAAATAAAGAGTTTTTAAGACAAATAAAAACTGAGAGAAACTTTCACTGTAAGAAATGTTAAAAGGAGTTCTTCAGGCAGAAGGGAATGATGCCAAATGGAAATCTGGGTCTACACAAAGGAATGAAAAATGTCAGAAATGGAAAATATATGGGTAAATGTAAAAGACATTTTTGTCTCATTTTTATATCTCTTTGAAATATCTAATCGCTTAAAGCAAAAACAATAGCAATGTATTATGGGGTCTATAACATGTAAAATTAAAATATGTGACAACAATAACACAAAGTTTAAAGGATTGGGAGCACACGGATGTAAGAATTATATATTATACATGAAGTAATACTATTTGAAGGTAACAAACAAAAACCAAACCGGTTGCTGTTGAGTTGACTCCAACTCATGGCAACCCTGTGTATGTTAGGGTAGAACTGTACTCCACAGGGCTTTCAATGGCTAATTTTTTGGAAGTACATCACCAGGCCTGTCTTCTGAGGTACCTCTGGGTGAATTTGAACCTCTAGCCCTTTGGTTAGCAGCTGAATGCATTAACTGTTTGCACTACCCAGGAACTCTTATATGAAGGTAGATTGTGATAAAATAAGATGAATACTAAAAACCCTAGAACACCACTAAAATTTTTTTAAAAAGAGGTATAGCTAATAAGTCATAGAGATAAAAGGGAATTGTAAAAAAAATTCTCAAATAACCCAAAGCGGTTTATGGTGCCAGGGCTCCTGGGCACTATTTGTACAGCTCTCTCAATTCTTCCTTCTTCTCTGGGAATCCATGAAAATGTTAAAAGAATCTCCTAAACCTCTGTGGCAGTGTTGATATCTTAGCTCTCGTCATCTGCTGTCTTTCTATGTCCAAACAGTCATGGAAACCACACACACACACACCCCCCAAGCTTCACTGGAAGACTAAATGCCAAATTTGCCTCAGAAATATATATACATGTGGGTACTATTGTGATACAAATCTATTTTGAAGTGTTCTTAAATTTACAGGATCAACTTTCATTATGTTTTTTTAAAATCAACTGATGATTATAACTAACAATTAACTTCAATTACATAGGAAATATTAAAAAGGGTTCCTTAATTTTGAAAAGGTGGGGAACCGTGATACCCCTGGGATGGACTAAAGGAGTTGGCCTTGAGGGTTTGGGACTCTTTCTTAAAGATAACAAGCAATCACTGTTTCTGAATGAAGTGAAATAATGACAGCAGTGCTCCCACACATTTTACATTTGGTGAAAGTGAGGTTATCCAGAAAACCCAAGGGTTTGTTCCAAGGCTTGCTGACTAAAACTAACTTCAAAAAATCACAAATAGAACAACGCCTGCTCCATATGACCAGGATGACGCATTTTTTTGCACTAAGTAATGCGATGTCACTGGCAGCCGAGGAGGGCAGAGAATTCTATGAAGTAGGGGAAGGATTCAAGTAGGCACTGGGAGGAGTGTGGTCTGAACTGTAAACCAAAGCGGTAGCCGTGGAGTTGATTGCAACTCATAGCGACACTATTGGACAGAGTAGCACTGCCCCATAGGGTTTTCAAGGGGCAGCTGGTGGATTTGAACTGTCGACCTTTTGGTTAGCACCCATAGCTCTTAACCACTATGCCACCATAGCTCTTAACCACTATGCCACTTTCCCTGAACTAGAAAGTGAAAAGTTAACTGAACTATAAAATAGGAAGTTAATACTGGGTGCAGCTACTAATGACCTATGTTGTGAAATTCGTGATATCATCGTTGAACCATCAGTTTTCATATTTAAAAACGGTGGAGAAGGATCAAGAAACAGTCCAAAGAATTCTTCTAGAACCCTCCAAGTACTTACTTCACCTACCAGCTCCTGATGGAGACCCACCTGCTAAGGTCATTGCCTCACAAGAACGGAGGGAAGATGAAAGGAAAGTTCAGAAGAAAAGTTGCCTCCTGTTTAAGAAAAAGCCAAGAGACTGCTTTTGAGAGACATTTATTCAGCAGCTCGTAACTTCTCTCATTACAGGGTGTCCCACTGAGAACGTGGCACTGTTTATCTGGCACTCCACCCACCCACCCACAGCCAGACTGCTTTTGTAACTAGTTGCACACACTGACTGGAACTGTGCTGCAGTAAAACTCAGAAGTTATCAGTGCTGACAAGAATCTAGAGTGTCTACTGCTCCACTGCCATGTAGAGCAAGGACTGCTGGAGTTACATTTTAGCCATAATGCTTACCTATGTGATAAACTTCTTATGTAACATTAGAAAAAAAATCATTGTCTGGAAGTACTATATTAAGCCATTAGATAACATATTTAAAACTCTCATTAGGTACCTCACCTTTTTTAACATTAAATATACTCTTGTATCTATGATAAAATACAACTTCAAAAAGATTTTCCTAAAGAAACAGGATATTGTACTAAGCACAACAAACCTATTTTTCACAGAACTCTTCAGAGCTACCAAAATGACTCAAAGGTAGCCCAGACCATTTGTACTGTGTAAAGTTAGTTTTGCTAACAAAAGATGACAGTAATACTGATATTAGGATTTTTCTGAAATTAGTGAAGTAGAATGACTTTTTTGTTTGTTTATTTGCCCTAGTGTGGGTCCCCAGATCTTAGCAATGGGAGGTGGAGAGTGGGTTTGGGGAAACAAGGGGCTGCAGAAAGGGAGTCAGTGACATTAAGATCTTAAGGAAGACGCTGTAATTTTCCTTCTTTCTTTCTTTTTTAATTTTGAGGTATCTCTGTGAATAGCCTTAGTGCCCTGAGGTAGAAATAATTTGGGGACTTGAAAGTATTACTCTAGATCCTAGAATTAGGTCAGAGGAATAAAAATAAAACTCCAGTACCTGCTAATTAAACCATTTGTTATACTGTTTAAGAAAAAGCCAAGTTGTATATATAACATTCAGAAGTAAAACAAGAAAAATGTGGTTCCATTAAAAAAAAACACACACACACACAAATAAATCACTGAGTTATTCACTTCACTGGCAGACAGTTTCTCCTTTGGATGACTGAAGTGACCAGACCAGGTATTATGTATCTGATAATTTTCTTTCGCACTTGATTGGATAAGTCATTTATTGATAGGTTATTGGCTTTCTTTAGTGGACATCTGTAATCTTGTATGATGTGTGCTCAGTAGTTCTTTCTTTTGGGGATTGCTGCATCCCCACTTAATTTGATTCTGTTAATAACTTCACCCTCCTCTCCTTCTAAGCTGGCAATTAAAATACCCATGCCCCACGCACACAATAATTGATTCAGCTTCAGCACGTGGTCCAAGAGGGGACAATAATTTTTTTTGGGGGGGGGGCAGGGATAATATGGATTGCACGAAGGAAGGGCTGGTTTTTCTCTGGGATCACAAGCACTAAGAAACATGTTTACCAGTTTCCGGAGGCCATCTTGCCACCGTTGGGAAGTTTGACTGATACTAGGAAAAAAAACAAAAAAGGCAAGTAGAGTTGGGGAATGGTGACAGAGTCCTGCTAACAGTAATTAATGTATTGTTTTATTAATTAACAAATATGTATTGAGACTTGCTATGCATGAATGTTATTCTTGGCCTTGGGCATATAGCTATGAACAAACCCTCAAAAACCTTACATTCTAGGGAATTTTTGAGTCCTTTTTTGACAAAGACAAATCTGAAGCCCAGTCCCACTATTGCAGGCTTTCCAGTTATAGGAGCCAATAAAATTTTCTTTTACACTTAAATTAGTTTAACTTATCATTCTGTCACTTGAAAGAGTCCAAGTACTCTCTCTATTAATTCCGGTTTAAGAAGCTATGAGGATCACCATAAAAGTGAGCCTGTTTCAAGACCAGTACTTGGAATCTCTTCATATTATGGTGTAAAACCCATTAGCTAGACCAGTGTGTCTCACAGTGTGGCTTTGAGAACCCTGGAGGTCCCAAACCCCCTTTCAGGGGGTCCACAAGATCAATAATATTTTTATAATAATACTAAGGTACTATTTGCCTTTTCCAGTCTCATCCTCTTGTGAGTGTATAGTAGAGTTTTCTAAAGACTGTGTGGAAGTAGCTTCTATTAAGTCAGACATTAAAGGGATTTGTAGAAATGTTCAACAATGTCACTCTTCTCTGTATGCTTGCATTAGTTTTGGTAAATATAGTTGCTCTTCATTAGGATATTATATTTATGTTAGCATGTAATTGGGTTTATTATTGTTACCTTAAAATTAGTTAATATATATATTTTAATTTCTCAATTTAAAATCTAATATGGTAAAATCAATAGATATAACCTACATGTACAATACTCTTTGAAGTCTTCAATAATTTTAAGAGTGTAAACAGAGGTCCTGAGACAAAAAATAATGAAAACTCCTGACCTAGACCAATGCTGAGCATTTTGGTGGGTCAATGCAAATATTTTATGGTGAAATTGAGGAGCCATGGTGATATATTACAAGAATGTCAGCTTATGGACATGTGAGCACCATATAAGTTAATTATCCCTTCTGTACTTTTAAATGAAAAGTTCCTGGTTCAAACTGAATGGGCACAGAACAAACTGCAGTAACTATGCAACTGTTAATGGCAGAGATGGATCTTTCTTTAAAGTGACCAGTTCTAATGAGGCCTGATAGGGTAAATATGATGCTGGAAGCCACTCTTACTGCCAAGCTGAGTGAAGGACCAGTCATCTGGTCAACAAGATAATGAAAACATAAATGTTCATATCTATTCCACATCTGTGGATATGCTGGGCCAATATTAAGAAGTAGCCAAACCAATGATCACCAGCCATTATCTTGTGCCAAGCTGACTTAATACCCAAAAGCCCTGATTTGACAGTGATTGAGAAGAACCAGTGATGTCAACAGTAAAATCCAACAAGGAAGATGGTGGCACCTCTAACAGTACAGATTTTATCAGCCTAAATACTTCCATAATGGCCTTCTCACTTAATTTTTTGACTTATATTTCAAGGTGTTCTCTCCAAAAAAGCTTTGAATCACTGTGTCTATTCAGCCCCCACATCATTTCACAGGCATGGTCAGCCTCTGCATTAGTCACATCCCTCCTTACAATTCTCCAATTTTGGTCATCCTTGTAGCATCATCCTCTTTGTTGCTGAGGTTGTCAGTCTCAGGATGTTTGGCTTCTCATTCCCTCTTGCTAGCCTCAATGACCCACCTCCCCCTGACCCTACTAATTTCAGTATGTTGCTGAACCCTAACATATCTGCAGGTTTTCAATGAGTCTCCACAACCCTGAATAATCTAAGTCCTTGACTGGATCAAGGTGATCTGCTTGCCAAGAGAAAATGTAACTTCCCTGAAGAACAAAATCATCCAGAGCTTCTTATTTTTTATGAGTCAGGAATTCAATAAAATGTTACCAGGAATAATAGGAAACAGGGCCAAAAGCCAAGATAAAAAACAACAGAGAAAAGAAATAGACCCTGAAATCTGGTACTAGACTTATCAAACACAGACTTTAAAATAATTTATGAAGAATCCATTTAAGAAAATAAATGGAAAATGAATTTCATCACGAAAGAGGATTCAAAAGAATCAAATGGAATTATAGAAGTGAAAAATGTAATAACTGAAATTACCAATTCAATAGATGATTTGACAGCAGATTAGACACATCAGAAAAGAGAATTGGTAAAATGGAAGAGATGCCAGTAGAAAGTATCCAAATTGAGTTACAGAGACAACAAGCGATGGAAAAAACAGAAAACAATCCAGGAGACATATGAGATACAATGTAAAGGTCTAAAATGCTTATAATTAAAGTCACAAAAAGAGAGAAGAGAGAGAAAATATCAAAGGAAATATTTGAAGAAATACTCCTTGAGAATTTTCTAAAATTGACAAGAACATCAAGTTTCTTTGTGAGACTCTAACAGAATAAATATAAAGAAACCACATCTAGTCACACTCAAATAAAGCTGCTGAAAATCAGAGACAAAAAGAAAATCTTTAAAAAAGCCAGAGGGGGGAAAACACAGTACTTCTAAAGAAACATCAGCAAAGCTAAAAACGGACTTCTCAATAGAGATGAAGGCCGGAAGATAATAGAGTGATATGTTTAAAGTGCTGAAAGAAATTAACAGTCAGCCAAGAATTATTTACCCAGTGAAAATATCCTTTAAAAATGAAAGGTAAATAAAGACACTTTTAGATAAAACAACTGAGAAAATTCATGCCAGCAGACCTTTACTAAATGAAATATTTAAGAAGGCTTTTGAGGCAAAAGGAAAATGATCCCAGAAGGAAGCTGCAAGAAGGAATAAAGAGCACTGGAAAGGGAAAATATGTGGGGATCTTGAAATGAATTTGACTATTTAACATAGTAATAATTATTTCTTGAAAGATTTAAAATATATGTAGAAGTAAAATACATTACAACAAGAGCACAAAAGATCGGATGCGAGCAAATGGAGTTTAACAAATTTAATGTTCTTTCATTGTTTAGGGGGTGACAAGCATAATAATTTAAGATATACTCTAATGATCTCTAGGGTAACCACTAACAGCATAACAAAAGAATATATAGTTAACAAGTTAATAGAATACTTAATTAAGCACTTTTCCACAAAGAATATTCCAGCTCAAGATGGCTTTACTAGTGAATTCTTCCAAATGTTTAAAGATGGAGTAATAACAATTTCACACAAATTCTTTCCAGAAAATAGGAAAACTTTCCATTCTGCTTTTTAAATTTAGTATAATTTTGATTTAAAAAAGCTAAGAAAGCTTAAGAGAAAGGAAAATGACAGTCCTATTTCTCTCAGAAACATAGATATAAAAGTCCTAAACAAAATATTAGCAAATCAATATGAGTTATATGTTAAAAGATAACACATCACAACAAGTTGGGCTTATTTTAGGATATATGGTATAATTTTCAAATAGACAAACCAACTAACTAGAATAGAGTGCAGAACAAACTCACACTTATAATCACCTGGTTTACTACAAAGATGCACTTGTAATGCAATGGGGAAAGGATAATCTTTTAAACAAATGGTGCTGGATCAATTGGAGTTCTGTATGGAAAAATGAGCCGGTGCCTGTACTTCATGCCACACACAAGAAATCCATTCCAAATGAATTTTAGACCTAAATGTGAAAGGCAAAACAGCAAAGCTTCTAGAACAAAACATAGGAGAATATATTTATGATGTTGAGGTAGGGAAAGATTTCTTAAACAGGACACAAAAAACACTGATCAGATTTGAATTGCTGACCTTTTGGTCAGCTCTTAACCACTGCTCCAAGTTACACTTCATCAAAATCAAAAACATCTCATCAAAAGATATTATCAAGGAAATGCAAAGGAAAGCCATAGACTGGGAGAAAACATTTGCAATATGCACAATGCATACATCAGACAAAGAGTTTTTGTTCAGAACACATAAAGAGCTTCTAAAGTCAATTTAAAAAATACCAACAGTACAATGACAACAACAGCAAAGGAAAAAAGATTTCTACAGGCCTTTCACGAAAGAAATGTCCAACAGCTTATGAAAAGGTGTTCAACATCATAATTGATTAGGAAAATGTAAATTAAAACCAGAATAAATTACTATTTCACACTCACTGGAATGACTACAGCAAAAACAAACAAAACAAAACCAATCAATAAACAAAGAAACTGACCCTGCCAAGTTGGTGAGAATATGGAGCAGCTGGAAGTCTCATATATTGCTGAAAGGAGTGTAAATTGATAAAATCACTGTGGCCAATTGTTTAGCATTATCTTCTAAAGCTGAATGGACACATAGTTTTGACTCTGCTAAATAAATATCCAAAAGAAAGGCATAGATATGTGCACCAAATGACATGTACAAGAACTGGATATAATGTGGTTTATAGGAATTCCAGAACACTGAATTCCACACCACCAGTTGTCTGTCAGTTTGTTGTACTGTGGTGGCTTGTGCATTGCTGTGATGCTGGAAGTTATGCCACCAGTTTTTCAATACCAGCAGGATCACGCATGGTGGATAGGTTTTTGCTTCCAGACTAAGACAGACTAGAGAGAAAGTCCTGGTTATCGATTTCTAAAAAAAAAAAAAAAAATTGGCCAGTAAAAATCTTCTGAATAGTCAATCCAGGGTATTTTCAATCACCTCATATGCATGTGAAAGGTGGACAATGATAAGGAAGACCAAAGAAGAATTGATGCCTTAGAATTACGGTGTTGGCAAAGAATATTGAATATACCACGGACTGCTAGAAGAAGGAACAAATCTATCTTGGAGGAAGTACAGTCAGAATGCTCCTTCGAAGCAAGGATGGTGAGACGTCATCTCATATACTTTGGACATGTTATCAGGAAGAACTAGTCCCTGAAGAAGGATATCATGCTTGGTAGAGGGTCAGCAAAAAAGAGAAAGGTCCTCAACTAGATGGATTAACACAGTGGCTGCAACAGTGGGCTCAAACATAGCAACAATTATGAGGATGGCACAGTTCCGGGCAGTGTTTCATTCTGTTGTATATAGGGTCACTATGAGTTGGAACTGACTGTACAGCACCTAACAACAACATATAGGAATTCCAGAACATTCAGTTGTGCTCATGAGGAATCTGTACATGGATCAAGAGACAGTGGTTTGAACAGAACAAGGGGTTACTGTGTGGTTTAAAACTGGAAAAGGTGTGTGGCAGGGATGTATTCTTTCCCCTTACTTATTCAATCTATATGCTGAACAAATAATCCAAGAAGCGGAGCTATAAGAAGAACATGGCATCAGGGTTGAAGGAAGACTCATTAATAACCTGGTATTTTCGATCACCTCATATGCACGCGAAAGCTGAACAATGGAAAAGGAAGACCACAGAAGAATCGACACATTCGAACTATGGTGTTGGATATACCATGGATTTCCAGAAGAAGGAATAAATCCATCCTGGGGGAAGTACAGCCAGAATGCTCTTTAGAAGCAAGGATGGCGAGGCTTCATCTCGCTTATTTTGGGCATGTCATCAGGTGGGACCAATAGCTGGACAAAGACATCATGCTTGGTACGGGGTCAGATAAAAAGAGGGAGACACTCAACGAGATGGATTGACATAGTGGCTGCAACAATGGGCTCAAACATAACGAAGGATGGCTCAGAACTGGGTGGTGTTTTATTCTGTTATACATAAGGTTGCCTCCATGGTACGTAACAACAAACAGCAGCATTTATACAATGGAATTTATACATCACAGAAAAATGAATTGCTGCTACTGTCTCACAGACATGAAAGTTAATACTGTGCATATGCTTATTCGTATAAAATTATATAAATTAACAGGGAAACCTAATTTATGATAAAAGATGTTCAGTGATTATCTTTAAGGGATTGGTAGCTCCCTGGGTGGTACAACCTAAAGGTTAGTGGCTTGAGCATACGCAGAGGCACCCCAGGAGAAAGGTCTGGCGATATGCTTCTGAAAGATCACAACCCTGAAAATCCTATGGAGCACAGTTCTGCTGTGGCATACATGAGGTGGCTATGAATCAGAATTGACTCAATGGTAACTGTCAGGAGCCTGGCTGGGGCAAGTGTTTTGAGATTGGCTGCTAACCTAAAGGCAATTCGAATCCACCCAGCGGCACCATGGAAGAAAGACGTGGCAATCTACTTCTGTAAAGATTATAGCCAAGAAAACCTTACGGAGCAGTTCTACTCTGTAATACATGAGATCATCATGATGGCAGTGGGTTTTTTTTTTTTTTTGAGGGCTTGGCTATGACTTGGAGGGGACACAGGTAGACTTCCTGCGTGTTTGTAACATTCCACATCTTGATCTGAGAGGTGGCTATATGAATTATTTTATTTTGTAAACATTTATTAACAGATGTATGGTTTTTAGTGTGTGTTATATTTCATAGTTTAAAAAGTAAAAAGAAGAAAAAGAGTTAGTGGTGGCCAGGGCTGGTGATGGCAACAGTGATTACTTTCCATTCCTAGGCAGATGTGTATCTAATTTTTTCCAAATGCCCAAGTAGTGGGCTTTATGGAGATGTCAGGTACATATGGATTTCCAGTTACCACCATGTAATGAACTACAGCAACAATATCTGACTATTTTACCTCTCGGAAAGCCTTGTGCCTTCAGGGATATGCTCCCTTTCACAAACCAGCATTGCAGCATAGAAACTTACTCCTGAGTTCATTTATTATTCTGTTGGTCTTGGGGAAGTTTAATTCAGACTGGTTTCCTAGAGGAGTAAAAGGTGAAAAAAAGAGCACGGGGAGGGGCAATTCATTAGATCAAGTTGAAAGGCAAAGACAGAAGAGAACAAAACCTGGACCAATTATCTACTCCAAGGGCTTTGTTGATTGGGGCCTGTCCACCACTCCTACCACTCCTCAGGTGCCATCTCCAGCATCACTTTGAAGAGGAAACTTAGGGGACCTTGTGAAGTTCCTGAAGAAGCAGCTGCACAGGCTCCTTAGTCTAATCTAAAGCGCCCTGCTCTTGTGTTCCTTCCTCTTATCTCCCCCAACCCAGAAGTCAGCTCTTCCTTGTGAGTCTGATTCCTTCAGATTTCCTACTGGAGAAGCACCAGCCAGAGCCCAGGCTCAACCTGAGAGGGAGGGGAATAGAGAAGAAGCAATGAGACAGGCAGTGGGCGAGGTCAGAGCCTGGCACCCAGGCAAAGCCCTCCTGAACGGGAGAAATCCCCTCCTGCTGAACTGGAGAGACCCTGAACTCAGAAAGCCCAAAGAAGAGGATGTCTCTTTCCTAAGTGAGTATCGCATACTTTGGAGTCCCTGGATGGTGCAAACGTTAACGCGCTCACTGCTAATCGAAAGTTTGGAGGTTCCAGTCCACACAGAGGTGCCTCAGAATAAAGGTGTGGGAATCTACTTCTAGAAAATCAGCCACTGAAAACCCTGTGGAGCACATGATACCCATGGGGTCAACACGAGTTGGAATCAACTCTACAGCAACTGGCTTGATTACACACTCAACATTGTCTCAGGTAAACTTATTGTCCCGTTTGATTGATGAGGACACAGGCTCAGAGAGGTTAAGTCCCCTGCCCAAGGCCACATGACGTGTAGGTGGCAGAATCTGCCTTTCCCTCCATCTTATCCCAGAGATGCTCCCTACCCCGAGGCCAGATCTCCATTCTGCAGGTAAGCACACTGGTGAGCATTTCTGCCCACCAGGGTTAGCTGGAGGAGGCTACCTTTCCAGGCCCTCCCAGTCAGTACTAGAGGGAGGCAGCTGTTGCTATCCTCACTTTTTCCCCTAGGGATTGTCTAAGCCCCTGCTGGCTCTATGTAAATATTGGCTAACGCCTGGGGCCAGTCTCAGTTTGGCCCTGGCCTCTCAGTCAAAGGTTTGGAAAATCTGGCTGGAAATTTAAGACAGCCGAGAGCACAGCTGGCTCCCACTGAGTAAAGTGCACTGAGCCTCCGATAAAGGCTCATTCATCTATAGGAGCTTCATGCTTGATAGGCTGTAAGCACCTGAAGAGAAATTGTGCAAACTGACAACACAATAAGCAGAGAAAGCATGTTAGTACAATCCCAGACAAGCAGCAAATGCACCTGGTGACATCAAGTCCCACAACTGCAATGCATGTAGGGCTGCCTCAGACAGATGTGGACAGCAGGGCAGAGACCCAGCCAGGGGGCAGCCCTCCCTACCATGGAAGGGGATGGTCCTGAGACTCCTGTCTCAGGAAAAGACAACTTTCAGGGCCGTCAGTGAGACAGAAGCATATTTTGCTGACCACGCTATTATGCTGCCCACGTGTTTGTCAGTTTGTCCTACCTAGGCGGCTTGCATGTTGCTGGGATGCTGGAAGCTATGCCACCGGTATTCAGATACCAGCAGGGTCACCTGTGGAGGGCAGGTTTCAGGTGAGCTTCCAGACTAAAACAGACTAGGAAGAAGGACCTAGCAGTCTACTTCTGAAAAGAATTAGCCAGTGAAAATCTTATGAATGGTAGCAAAACATTGTCTGATATAGTGCAGGAAGATGAGCTCCCCCAGGTTGAAAGGCACTCAAAAGGTGACTGGGAAGAGCTGCCTCCTCAAAGTAGAAAAAACCAAAAACCAAACCCATTGCCTTCAAGTCATTTCCAGCTCATAGGACAGAGTAGAGCTGCCCTACATTGTTTCCAAGGAACAGCTGGTGGATTTGACTGCTGACCTTTTGGTTAGCAGCCATAACTCCTAACCACTACGCCACCAGGATTTCCCATCAAAGTAGAGTCGACCTTAATGAGTAAAGTTTTCAGGACCTTCATTTGCTGATGTGGCAGGACTCAAAATGAGAAGAAACAGCTGCAAACTTCCATTAATAGTTGGAACCTGGAATGTAAGAAGTATGAATGCAGGAAAATTGGAAAATGTCAGAAATGAAATGGAACCCATAAACATTGATATCATAGGCATTAGTGACCTGAAATGGACTGATATTGGCCATTTTGAATCAGGCAATCATACAGTTTACTATGCCAGGAATGACAACTTGAAGAGGAATGGTGTTGCATTCATTGTCAAAAAGAACATTTCAAGATCTATCCTGAAGTACAGTACTGTCAGTAATAGGATAATATCCATATGCCTAGAAGGAAGACCAGTTAATACCACTATCATTCAAATTTATGCACCAACCACTAAGGCCAAAGATGAAGAAATAGAAGATTTTTATCTGCTTCTGCAGTCTGAAATTGATTGAACATGCCATCAGGATGCATTGATAGTTACCGGTGATTGAAATGTGAAAGTTGGAAACAAAGAAGAAGGATCAGTAGTTGGAAAATATGGCCTTGGTGATAGAAACAGTGCTGGAGATTGAATGATAGAATTTTGCAAGACCAACGACTTCTTCATTGCAAATATCTTTTTTCACTATACACAAGGACCTCGCCAGATGGAATACACAGGAATCAATCAACTACATCTGTGGAAAGAGACAATGGAAAAGCTCAATATCATCAGTCAGAACAAGGCCAGGGGCCAACTGTGGAATGGACCATCAATTGCTCATATGCAAGTTCAAGTTGAAACTGAACAAAATCAGAGCAAGTCCACGAGAGCCAAAATACAACCTTGAGTATATCTCACTTGAATTTAGAGACCATCTCAAGAATAGATTTGACATATTGAACACTAATGATCAAAGATGAGACAGGTTGTGGAATGACATCAAGGACATCAAACATGAAGAAAGCAAGAGGTCATTAAAAGGACAGGTGAGAAAGAAAAGACCAAAGTGGACATCAGAGGAGACTTTGAAACTTGCTCTCGAATGTCTAGCAGCTAAAGCAAAAAGAAGAAATGCTGAAGTAAAAGAACTGAGCAGAAAATTTTAAAGGGTAGCTCAGGAAGACAAAGTAAAGTATTATAATCACATGTGCAAAGAGCTGGAGATAGAAAACCAAAAGGTAAGAACACGCTTGGTGTTTCTCAAGCCGAAAGAACTGAAGAAAAATTCAAGCCTTGAGTTGCAATAGTGAAGGGTTCTATGGGGAAAATATTAAATAACACAGGAAGCATCAAAAGACGATGGAAGGAATACACAGAGTCATTATATCAAAAAGAATTAGTCTACGTTCAACTATTTCAAGAGGTGGAATATGCTCAGGAACCAACAGTACTGAAGGAAGAAATCCAAACTGCACTGAAGACATTGGCGAAAAACACAGCTCCGGGAATTGGCAAAATACCAATTGAGATATTTCAACAAATGGATGCAGTGCTGGAAGTGGTCACTAGTCTATGCCAAGAAATTTTGAAGACAGCTACCTGGCCAACAGACTGGAAGAGATCCTATTCCCAAGAAAGTTGATCCAACCGAATGCAGAAATTAGCAAACAATAACACACGTAAGCAAAATTTTGCTGAAGAGCCTTCAAAAGCAGCTGCAGCAGTATATTGACAGGGAACTGCCAGAAATTCAGGCCAGATCCAGAAGAGGATGTGGAGCCAGGATATCATCGCTGGTGTCAGATAGATCCTGGCTGAAAGCGGAGAATACCAGAAGGATGTTTACCTGTGTTTTATTGACTATGCAAAGGTATTTGGCTGTGTGGATCATAACAGATTATGGATGATATTGTGAAGAATGGGAATTCCAGAATGCATAATTGTGCTCCTGAGGAACCTGCACAAAGACAAAGAAGCAGTTGTTTGGACAGAACAAGTGGATACTGAGTGGTTTAAAGTCAGGAAAGGTGTGTGTCAGGGTTGTATCCTTCCACCATAGTTATTCTATCTGTATGCTGAACACGGCATTAACAGGATACAAACCATAAGTAACACACACAACCACCAGCAAATAAGCTAGGTAATTGGGATCTTCTAAAAATTAAACACTTATGCTCATCAAAAGACTTCATCAAAAGAGTAAAAGGAGAACTTATAGGCTGGGAAAAATTTTTTAGCTGTGACAAATCTGACAAAAGCCTAATTTCTAAAATCTACAGGAAAATCCAGCACCTCTACAACAAAAAGACAAATAATCCAATTAAAAAATGAGCAAAAGATATGAACAGACACTTTGCCAAAAACGATATTCAGGC
Organism: Elephas maximus indicus; assembly: GCF_024166365.1. Taxonomy (NCBI): domain Eukaryota; kingdom Metazoa; phylum Chordata; class Mammalia; order Proboscidea; family Elephantidae; genus Elephas; species Elephas maximus. The sequence goes on from NC_064830.1 coordinate 48,715,703, forward strand.
AGTTAACAGACACATGAAGAAATGCTGATGATCACTACCATTAGGGAAACGTAAATCAAAACCATGGTGAGATAGCATCTCACCCTGCATTACTGGCATGGATCAAAAAAAAAAAAAAAAAAAAAAAACCAAAAACGGAAAATAACAAATGTTGGAGAGGCTGCGGGAGGGGAGGGATGGAAGGGAAAACACACTAAACAGACAATAGATAAGTAGTAACTTTGGTAAAGAGTAAGACAGTACACAATACTGGGGAAGCCAGCACAACTTGTCCAATGAAAGGCCATGGAAGCTCCATAGGCACATCCAAACTCCCTGAAGGACTAAATTATTAGGCTGAGGGCTGTGGGGACCATGGTCTCAGGGAACATCTAGCTCAAGTGGCACACAACATAAAGAAAATGCTCTACATTCTACTTTGGTGAGTAGCGTCTGGGGTCTTAAAAGCATGTAAGCAGCCATCTAAGATACTCCACTGGTCTCACCCCATCTGGAGCAAGGAAGAATGAAGAAAACCAAAGACATAAGGGAAAGATTAGTTCAGAGGATTAATGGGCTACAACTGCCACAGCCTCCACCAGACTGAGTCCAGTTCAACTAGATGGTGCTCAGCTATCACCACTGACTGTTCTGACAGGGATCACAATTGAGGGTCCTGGACACAGCTGGAGAAAAATGTAGAACAAAATTCTAATTCACATACAAAACAAACAAACAAAAAAACAACAGACTTACTGGTCTGACAGAGACTAGAGAAACCTGGAGAGTCTGGCCTTCAGACACCCTTATAACTTAGTAATGAAGTTACTCCTGAGGTTTTCCCTTCAGCCAAAGGTAAAAAAAAAAGGTTAGACAGGCCCATAAAACAAAATGAAACTAAACGCATACACCAGCCCAGGGGCAAGAATGAGAAGGTAGGAGGGGACAGGGAAGCTGATAATGGGGAACCCAAGGTTGAAAAGGGAGAGTGTTGACGTGTCGTGGGGTTGGAAACCAACGCCACAAAATGATACGTGTGTTAAATGTTTAATGAGAAACTTGTTTATTCTGTAAACCTTCATCTAAAGTACAATACAAATAAAAAATAAAAAAGAAAGAGGCAGTAGTTTGAACAGAACAAAGGGACACTGCATGGTTTAAAGTCAGGAAAAGTGTGTATCAGGGCTGTATCCTTTCACCATAGTTATTCAATCTGTATGCTGAGCAGATAATCTGAGAAGCTGGACTATATGAAGAAGAATGGGGTACCAGGATTGGAGGAAGACTCATTAACAACCTGCGTTATGCAGATGACACAACCTCGCTTGCTGAAAGTGAAGAGGACTTGAAGCACTTACCGATGAAGATCAAAGACTACAGCCTTCGGTATGGATTACACCTTAACATAGAGAAAACAAAAATCCTCACAACTGGACCAATGAGCAACATCACGATGAACGGAGAAAAGATTGAAGTTGTCAAGGATTTCATTTTACTTGGATCCACAGTCAACTAACTTCATGGAAGCAGTAGCCAAGAAATCAAAGGATGCATTGCCTTGGGCAAATCTGCTGTAAAAGACCTCTTTAAAGTTTTAAAAAGCAAAGTTGTCACCTTGAAGTCTAAGGTCTTTTGCACCTGACCCAAGCCATGGTGTTTTCAATCGCCTCATGTGCATGGGAAACCTGGACAATGAATAAGGAAGAATTGACGCCTTGAATTACAGTGTTGGTGAAGAATATTGAATATACCATAAAGTGCCAAAAGAACAAACAAATCTGTCTTTGAAGAAATACCAGAACACTCCTTAGAAGCAAGGATGGCGAGACGACATCTCACATACTTTGGCCATGTTATCAGCAGGCATCAGTCCCTGGAGAAGGACATTATGCTTGGTAAGGTAGAGGTTCAGTGAAAAAGAGGAAGACTCTCAATGAGATGAATTGACACAGTGACTGCAACAATGGGCTCAAACATAACAAGGATTGTAAGGATGGCGCAGGACTGCGCAGTGTTTCGTTCTGTTGTACGTAGGATTGCTATGAGTTGGAACCAACTCGACAGCACCTAACAACAACAACAACAGTATGTTAGAAAACATAAAAACCTGTAGTTGTATGATTTGTTAAGAACTTCCCCTTTCCTCAGAGTACAAAAGATCTAACCTGCGTGACCCAAGACAGGAAGAATCTGAAGACTGTGTTCCGCTGTGCCTCAGCTTGTGCACAAGCTCAGAATAAATCCTCTTTGTTCCTCACCTTGGTGTTGTCTTTATTGATGAAAGTTGCACTGGGCCTGAACCCAGTAGTCTTACCAGAGCTGGGTAACACTATCTAATTTTAATCCGGATTTCTAGACTAACAGCTATGTTTTTTTGAGAAAAACACGTCTTTTCCTCAGTGGTCAAAACCAAGATGTGAAGCCATATGCCCTGATGAGCCTTGACCAAGTGACCATCTACACCCCTCAAAATCCACATACTCAGGAAGTGTTTTGTTTGTGTGCTGTTGCCAACACGGTATTTTTGCAAGATAGACAAAGAAAATACGTGTAAGCCTCTAGTGACTATGATGTAAGCATTCTCTGAGCTATCTGTAATCACTATGCTATGAATAATCAGTAACCAGAGTGTGATTATTACAATATTCATTGATTTTCCTGTAATTGCCCTCTCTATGGTTTGGTTCCTCTTTTTACCCCATTAGAATACCTGTACAATAAAACCGCCCCGCGACTACCTGGTTCCATTTTCGATTGCAACTGTTTTAAACCCTTAATAAACCTCTCTGTTGTAATTTGAAACAGGGTTCAAGTTTTTCTCTACAACACCCCATTGGGCATTCTCCTACGCACCAGGATCAGCTTTATTTCTAGGAAGTCATCCACTATTTTTAGGGGGATTATCTGGGTTTGTGGTCTGTCCTGTGGCTCTGTGCGTGAGAAAACTGCATCGGCTTAATAAAGAGGAAGGGCTGGCTGGCACCAACACTCCACAAGGACCAGTCTGTGGTGCAGAGCGTCCTTTCCGCATGCTCTCTGGCTGACAGAGGGCTTTGACACGCAATGTCATTGTCTGCACAGCTACCCTGTGAGGCGGAGTGCACAGATTACTGTTCCCTGTTAGATGATGAAACTGACGCTCGGATCTGTGTCTTTAGTTGCCACTTTCTGCCCTCTTCTCCACCTTCTTCCGTCCGTCCGTCCGTCCGTCCGTCCGACTTACAATGAATACATTCTAGGTTCCAAGCTTTGTATTAAGTTCTGAAGAGTAAAAAATAAATAAGACCTGGTTTCTGGTCTTGAAAATCTCATAATATAGTAGGGATGACAGAAATAAAATAACCACAGTCTTTTTTAAATACCACTGCCAACAACAACAACAAAAACAAACCTGTTGCTATCACGTTGATCCCGACTCATAGTGACCCTATAGAACAGGGTAGAACTACCCCTTAGGGTTTCCAGGGAGCAGCTGGTGGATTCGAACAGCTGATCTTTAGATTGGTTAGCAGCCAAGCTCTTAACCACAGTGCTACCAGGGCTCCAAGAATATGAGGAGGGCTGATTAGATTGGAGGCAGCAAAGAAATCACTGAAAAAATTACTTCCCCATTGATACTTAAAGGACCTGGCACATACTAGACAATATTACTGAATGAAAAAAAGTGAAAATTTGCATGTGCGTCATGGGGGAGACTGACACTGGTCACGACTGGAGCCTGGCTCTGTGGCCAATGGCACCGAAGGTGTTTCAGTATGGACTGACAATCACATTTGTGTGTTTAAAAAGACAACAGCAGCCTCTTTTGGACTTCAGTTTCTTCTTCTGCAATTTCTGGGAGCAGACCTGAATGATTTCTAAGAACTCTTCTACCTCTTTGTTGTTGTTAGCTGCCATTGAGTTGAACTGCTCCACAGGATTTTCAAGGCTGTGACTTTTCGAAGTAGATCTCCAGGCCTGTCTTCCAAGGCACCTCAGGGTGGGTTTGAACCACCAACCTTGCAGCTAGTAGTTCAGAGTTTAACTGTTTGTGCCACCCAGGGACTTCTTCTACTTCTGTCATTCATGTCAATCAGTCAACAAATACCCGGCCCTTAGGCAAACTAGGTGGAGTCCCTGAGTGTTGCAAATGGTTATTAAGCTTGGCTGGTTGCTAATCAAAAAACTGAAGGTTCAAATCCACCCAGAGGCATCTTGGAAGAAAGGCCTGGCAATCTGTTTCTGAAAATCAGCCATCAAAAACACTATGGAGCACAGTTCTACACACAAGGGGTTGCCTCAGTCAGAATCTGCTTAATGACAACTGATATAGGCAAACTTGGTAAGTTCAAGGTAACCCTTACCCTTTCTCACCCACTCCCAGTCAATGTCTTTCTTCTCCCAACTGCTATTAATTGTCCTTGAGTAACTCCAGTGGGATTGTTCCTTTTCTTCCTTATTGAAACTACTTTCATAAAGTGAAATCAAAGAATAGGTAAATATCTGATAAGACTTCATATGTTGTTACGTCCAGGTGTCCTTTCCCTATCAGCAACGATAAACTGTAGAGCCAAAGAGATGAATGATAGTAAGAGAATTACAGTCAAATCCAGGATCATGGATAGCTGTCATTGGGGCTTATTCCTGCTAGGCCCTGTACTCTGCCTCCAGGGACTTAACTGTGTGGTGGGGAGGAGAGACTGCTATTAGCTGCTTGGGCAGTGGATGGAGGAGGGCCTGGGCTGAGGTATAGATCGGAGACTAGCAAGGCTGTGTGTGTGTAGGGGAAGCATGGGAAGGATCCTGGTGGGGGTGAGTTGAGTCGAGCCATGCAGATTGGGTATATGAAGAGGAGCAGAAAGATGATCCCTGGTGTAGAAGATTCGAGTGGGTCATAAATGCTTGGATGAGTCAAGAGGCCCAAAATCACATGACTTTGTCATTAACATGCTTGTTGTTGTTAACCGCCTTTGAGTCATTCCCCGATTCATGGCGACCCCGTGCACATCAGAAGGAAACACTGCCTGGTCCTGCACCATTCCTATCATCAGTTGCAGATCAGGCTGTTTCAACTTGCAGAGTTTTCATTGGCTGATTTTGGGAAGTAGATTGCCAGACCTTTCTTCCTAGTCTGTCTTAGACTGGAAACTCCACTGAAACCTGTTCAGTGTCATAGCAACATGCTAACCTCCACTGACATGGGTGGTGGTTACACATGAAGTGCATTGGCTTGGAATTGAGCCTGGGTTTCCTGCATGGAAGCCAAAAATATCGCCACTGAAATACCAATGTCTCCCATATTAATTATAACATGCTTAGTACTGTCTTATCCTGATACCCAGGGGCGGCAACACAAAACAGAGAAAGCTGCTCTGTCACTTATCAGCATGGTACTTAACCTTTCTGGGACTCCACAGGAAATTACAATACCGCTTAGGTTGTGGTGAGGATTTAGTGAGATTGAAACCATGAAATTGCCTAGTATAGCACCAGGCACACAATGTGTATTCAACTGAGGTTAATTTTCTTTCCTTCCCAACTAAACAAGTCAGTAAGGTCCCACCCCTAGATTCAGATGTTTAATCAGAGGCATTGTATGATTCTCAATAGGCCAGAGTTGTTAGCAGATTTTGAAGGTCATAGACTAAAGGGATGAACCCTCTAAGGTTCCAGCTGTGTCCGCCCCAGAACACAGCAGTTCTGAGGGCGATAGATCTTAACTGGTGGCCACGTTCAGAAGTGCAGCCATGGGAGGCACAGGAGGGGTAGAAGAATGCAAGGGAAAGTGGAGGCTCTGGGTGGTAAGGGACAGTGAAGAAATGTGGGGTCTACAGATGTAGCTGGATAACAGGGCACATTGCTTACCCGGCCAGCGGTCGAGAAATGTGGGCTGAACACGAATGTAATTTAGAACCCAAGAGCCTGAGCTGTAGCTGGAGATGCTGTGTGGGACCATACAGGGAAGGCAAGTGAAGACCTTTTGCAGGCAGGTAACACACTGATTTTAAACAAGAAAGAAAAAAGACTATTTTCCTGAGTCTGAGTTCAATACTGATAAACTGTGCAAAGTGCTGCTCCTTTTGATATGTTTCACTATCACTAAAAAGTGAAGAGACTGTCTCACTTGCACCTTCTCAGAGCTCCCGAGATGCCCTGTTTTGGGTTCCAGACCACAATAGACAAAAATATGAATATTGATACCATCATCAATATGAATATAAACACAAACACATACAAGTACTACCAGTTACTGTCAAATCAATTTTGACTCATGGAGACTCCATGTGTGTCAGAATAGAACCGTGCTCTGTAGGGTTTTCAACGGCTGATTTGTGTATTTATTTTATTGTGCTTTAGATGAAGGTTTACAGAACAAAGTAGTTTCTCATCAAACAGTTATTACACACATTGTACTATGACATTGGTTAATAACCCCATGACATGTCACCACTCTCCCTTCTCAACCCTGGGTTCCCTATTACCAGCTTTCCTGTTCTCTCTTGCCTTCCTGTCCCTGCCCCAGGGCTGGTGCGCCCCTTTAGTCATGTTTTGTCCCATGGGCCTGATCAATCTTTAGCTGAAGGGTGAACCTCAGGAGCGACCTCATTACTGAGCTGAAAGGGTATCTGGGGGCCGTACTCTCAGGGTTTCCCTATTCTCTGTCAGGCCAGCAAGTCTGGTCTTTCTTTTTGAGTTAGAATTTTGTTCTACATTTTTCTCCAGCTCTGTCCAGGACCCTCTATTGTGATCCCTAACAGAGCACTCAGTGGTGGTAGCTGGGCACCATCTTGTTGTACTGGACTCAGCCTCGTGGATGCCATGGTAGATGTGGTACATAAGTCCTTTGGACTAATCTTTCCCTTGTATCTTTGGTTTTCTTCATTCTTCCTTGCTCACCAAAGTAGAATGTAGAACATGTTCTTTATAACCTAAGTTACGCCAATTGAGCCAGATATTCCCCAAGATCATGGTCTCCACAGCTCTCAGCCCAGCAATTCGGTCCCTCAGGGAGTTTGGATGTGTCTGTGGAGCTACCATGACCTTGACTTGTACAGGTTGTGCTGGCTTCCCTAGTATTGTGTACTGCCTCTCTTACCCTTCACTGAAGTTTCCACCTATCTATTGTCTACTAAGTCTTTTTTATCCCCACCCCTCCCCTCCCTTGTAACCATCAAAGATTGTTTCTTTTGGTATGTAAACCTTTCTATGAGTATTTACAGTAGTGTTCTCATACAATATTTGTCTTTTTGTGATTGCCTTATTTCACACAGCATAATGCCCTCCAGATTCGTCCATATTATGAGATGCTTCATAGATTCATTGTTATTCTTTAATGTTGCATAATACTCCGTTGTGTGTGTACCACAGTTTGTTTATCCATTCATCTGTTGATGGGCATCTTTTTGCTATTGTGAACAATGCTGCAGTGAACATGGGTGTGCATATGTCTATTCATGTGACAACTCTTATTTCTCTAGGATATATTCCCAGGAGTGGGATTTCTGGATCATGTGGTATTTCTATTTCTAGCTTTCTAAGGAAGTGCCATATCATTTTTCAAAATGGTTGTATCATTTTGCATTCTCACCAGCAGTGTATAAGTGTTCCAATCTCCCTGCAGCCTCTCCGACATTTGTTATTTCCTGTTTTATTGATCAGTGCCAGTGATGCTGGAGTGAGATGGTATCTCACTGTGGGTTTGATTTGCATTTCTCTAGTGACTAGAGATCTTGAGCATTTCCTCCTGTGTGTCTATTGGCTGCTTGGCTGTCTTTGGTGAAATGTCTGTTCATTTCCTTTGCCCATTTTTTAATTGGATTATTTGTCTTTTTGTTGTACAGGTGTTGGATTTTCTTGTAGATTTTAGAGATTAGACCCTTGTCTGATTTGTAATAGCCAAAGTTTTTTTTCCCAGTCTGTAGGTTCTCTTTTTACTCTTTTGGTGAAGTCTTTTGATGAGCATAAGTGTTTACTTTTTAGAAGATCCCAGTTATCTAGCTTATCCTCTGGTGCTTGTATGTTGTTTGTTGTGGTTTGTATCCTGTTAATGCTGTGTATTAGGGCCTCTAGCATTGATCCTATTTTTTCTTCTCTGAACTTTATGGTTTTTTGCTTTGTATTTAGGACTTTGACCCATTTTGAGTTAGTTTTTTTATATGGTGTGAGGTACGGGTCACCGTTTTGCCAGCACCATTTGCTAGAAAGACTGTCTCTTCCCCATTTGATACACTTTGGGCCCTTCTGGAAGATCAGGTGACTATAGGTGGATGGATTTACATCTGGGGTCTCAATTCTGTTCCACTGGTCAATGTGTCTGTCGTTGTACCAGTACCAGGCTGTTTTGACTATCATAGCTGAATAGTAGGTTCTGGGGTCAGGTAGTGTGAGTCTTCCTACTTTATTCTTCTTCTTCAATAGTGCTTTACTTATCCAGGGCTTATTCCCTTTCCATATAAAATTAATGATAAGTTTTTTCAACTCTTTAAAGAATGTTGTTGGCGTTTGGATTGGTATTACCTTGTATTTGTAAATCACTTTTGGTAGAATAGTCATTTTCACAATGTTGAGTCTACCTATCCATGAGCATGTTATGTTTTTCCATTTATGTAGATCTCTTTTGGTTTCTTGCAGTAGCGTTTTGTAGTTTTCCTTGTATAGGTCTTGTAGATCCCTGGTTAGGTTTATTCCCAAGTTTTGTTTTGTTTTTTAGGGGCTATCATAAATGGTATTGTTTTCTTGATTTCCTTTTCATCATTCTTTTTATTGGTGTATAGGAATCCAACTGATTTTTGTATGTTTATCTTGTCTCATACCACTCTGGTGAATATTTCTATCAGTTCCATCATTTTTCTAGTGGAGTCTTTTGGGTTTTCTATGTATAGTATCATATCATTTGCAAATAGGGACAGTTTTACTTCATCGTTACCAGTTTGGATGCCCTTTATTTCTGTTTCTTGCCTTATTGCTTTAGCTAGGACTCTCAACACAATATTAAATAGGAGTGGTGATAAAGGGCACCCTTGTCTTGTTCCTATTCTCAAGGGGGATTTTTTCGGCCTCTCTCCATTAAGGATGACGTTGGCTATGGGTTTTGCATAGATGCCCTTTATTATGTTGAGAAATTTCCCTTCTATACCTATTTTATTGAGAGTTTTTATCAGGAATGGGTGTTGGACTTCGTTGAATGTCAAGTGCTGATTTTTCTGGAAGTGGATTGCCAGGCCTTTCTTTTAAGGGACCTCTGGGTAGATTTGAACCTCTAACCTTCAGTTACTAGTTGAGTGTTTAGTCATTTGCATCACCCATATATGAACAGATAAATGAAGATAAAGGCAGATACCAAGAAAACCAAACCCATTGTTGTTGAGTTGTAGTGACCCTATAGAACAAACTGGAACTACCCCATAGGGTTTCCAAGGAATGGCTGATGGAGTCAAACTGCCAACCTTTTGGTTAGCAGCTGAGCTCTTAACCACTGCACCACCAGAGCTCCAAACACTTACAGGAATATGAATACATGCCCCTCCCTCCTCTGATCTCTGGGGGATGATAATTCTCCTTCTATGTTCCTTTTAGGGTCAATCAACAAACCGTTTTTTTACTGAACAAATGACTATGGTGATCCTTATTTGGCACAGAGAGCTTTGTAGCCTAGAACAGCTCTCATATCCCTTGTCTGCCAGGAGTCACAGAGCACCTCCCAGCAAAGGTGTGGCATATGCATATATGCAAACAGAGCCCGGACAGGTGAGGGGGCTTGTCTCACTAGGGGTTGCTGCATCCTTTCAACCCCATTACTTTGTGCTGAGGGAGGCCCTGGATGGTGCAAAATGTCACACACTAGGCTGCTAACCAAAAGGTTAGTGGTTCAAAGCCATCTACAGGCACCTCAGAAGAAAGGCCTGGTGAACCAAAAAATCAGCCATTGAAAATGCTACAGAGCACAGTTCTGCTCTGAAACACGTGGCGTTGCCATGAGTCGGGCTGACTTGACAGCAGCTAACAACAACACACCTCTGTGCTGAACTTCAGGAGAGCTTTGAAGCGGAAGGCTTATTCCATGCTTTCAAGGCTCCTATGGCTGACTAGGAATGAGTTATTTGCATATTCAAATTCACACTGGGAAGTTATTTAGGATAGGTGCTCAATGTGTTTTAAATATAAGCACTAGACATATTCAAAGGCAGGTCATTCAAAGGTACCACGAAAAAAGCTTCATGGAGGACACAGCATTTGAGTTGGATTTTGAATGTCAGCCATCTTTGGACAAGTAAGGAATTAGGAGGGTATGCCAGATACTGGGGTTGTATGAGAAAATGTAGAGGTAGGATGACTTATGAATTGGGTTTTTGTTAAGTCAGACTTCTCAAGATGGACTAATTTTAGGTATACTATTTTTATAGAAATCTAGTTTCTGGCCCTGCAAAAGACAGGAGCCTAGACCAAGGTGATCTACCAGGTTAATATCATTGAATGAGGCCCTGAGAGTGCTAATATCTCAGGCTGGTGTGAAAGAAGGGACAGCTTGAGGACTGTGAGGCTGGTGGGGCCTGAATGCATTGAGAATAAAGTCATGCATTAGAGAGCTCCAGGGCTTGTGGTCACCCAAATGTCCCTGTACCTCTCCTGTGATGCCCCAATGGGAGGTTCAACCCACAGCAAGCAGAGCTGCACTGTCCTGGGGAAAGATTCCACCCTGAGGCTTAGGATTCAGAGTGAGATGTAGGCTCTGAGACCTTCACCACAGTCACAAATCGCAAACTGCCTACTCAGTCTAAACTTAAGCCAGTCTTTCTTTTCTGCAGTTCTATTGCTGGGACCTGGGAGGAGCTAACAAGCAGGCCCAAGGAACACTTGAACACACAGGCCGGAAATGCACTTCTTACCCGCTTGGTGATCTTGGAATTAATTAAATATCCCATTTTACCAAACCTTTAGGGTGTTTTTGCTCTAGAAATCTTCTGTTCTCTTAACTAAATTGAGGCCCATAAATGAGAAACACAGTCCATGAAATCTCTGGATGTCACACTATAAATCTCAGGCATGCAGCTTTGCAGGCCTCCTTTAGGTTAAATTGTAGCAATTAAGTATTTGCCTTTTCTCCCTGTCCTGTCTCCCAGTTGAACCTTTTCTAGTCATGGGACTTGAACTGAAGACCACGGGTAATACAGGGGGAAGTGAGACAGCTTGGCTGGAGGCCCTGAGGGTTAGGAGTTCTCTGCCCTCCTCCCCAGGGGTATGGGTACTCTCTGCTCTGGCAATGACCTTGGAAGAAGTTAGGAAGATCTGGAGAAGAGCATCCACCTCAGGCGGTGAACGTGACGAATTTAGACCAGTAAAGGGGGCATGGGATTCTTGGAACCTGGTACAGGAAATCTCTGACCTGCAACACACTAGACATACAGCTAAAATTATGTTTGTTTCTGAACAGCCTTTTCATTCTTTTCAACTTAACCGTCCCTCAGAAAGAAAATGAATAAATAAACTGATTTATTCATTCAGTTAAATACTAAATAGCAGTTAAAAAAGCATGAATGGGCTCTATATATTTCAACACAGAAAAATCCCAAAAACATAACGTGGAATGAAGAAACACAAGCTCCAAAAGAATATATAGATTGTGATAAAAACAATCGTATACATTGACTATGGACTTGTGCATGGGTAGTAGAAGCACAAAGTCTCATGTTGGAATAACACCCAGTGTGGCAAAAACGGTAAAGTGCTCGACTACTAGCTGAAAGGTTGGAGGTTCAAACCCACCCAGACACACCTTGGAAAATAGGCCTGGGGATCTGCTTTTGAAAAGTCACAGCCTTGAAAATCCTGTGGACCACAGTTCTACTTTGCACAATTGGGGTCTCCATGAGTCGGAATTGCTTCAATGGCAACTAACAACAAGAACTTTAAGAGAGTAATGGGGGAGAGGGAATGGGGTGAGGCTGTAGCTCTCTTTCTCAAAAAAAAGGGGGAAAAAACAAAGTAAATAGGGCAAAATGTTAACATCTATTAATTTTAGGTGGTGTGTACGAGTGTGTTTATGTTATTTTCTGTATGTCTGCAGTATTTCACAATTAAAAGTAAAATATTGTTTTGAAAAGCATAAAATAATACATAACTTTTTACCATTTGGAGAAGCGTGAAATGGCATTTTGTTGCTTTAATTTGAATTTCCTCAGGTCTGAGCATCTTTCCATGGATTTATTGACCATTCTCCCTTCCCTTCTGTGAACTGCGTGCTCATGTTCTTGATTTTTTTTTGTCTATTTGTCTTTTGTGTTTATCCTGGAACTAGAAAAACTTTTATAACACTCCCTAAATAGTTACAATTTAACCCCTTCCTTATACTGTATTATGAGTATTTTCAGAATTTCCTGAGTTGTATGGGATTGTTTATTTCTAAACAGAATGGTCTCAGGTTGTTGTCTGTTTATATTTCTTTTCTCTGCTTTTTATTATCTCTTTGACCAGGGACTCGTTGACATTTCTTGCTGTTGACAGTCAATGTGCCCAACCTACCAATTTACATCACATAGGAGCCAAGAGGAGAGGCTGGCCAGACCCAGGAAGGAGAGCAGAACTGGGGCTGGCCAGGGCCCAGTAAGCACTTTATCAACAACACAAGTGGAAACTGAGGAAGTTTAGAAAAAAGCCACCTATCATTTGTGCAGCTGGCTAGGGGCCTTAGCTAGTGCTACTCAAACATGAAAGTGCCTACGAACCTCCTGGTGATCTTGTTCAAATGCAGATTCTGATTCTGCAGGTCTGGGTGGGGTCTGAGATTCTGCCTTTCTAGTGAGCAACCAGGTGACATCCTTGATGCTGGTCCAGAGACCATTCTTTGAGTAGCTAGGGTCTAAAGAAGGTGAAATTGTGTCAGCATGGTCCTTGAAGTCATCCCACATCACTTGGGTATGTTCCTCTAATGGGGGCCTGTGATCCTACATCTGAAGATCAGCTCCAGATTTAGTGAAGGAGAGCCTTAGTGTTATCCTAGAACACTATTACTACTACTACTGGTCGCCATCGATTTGATTCTGAGTTATGGTGATCTCTGGGCGGTGCAAACAGTTAACACGTTCGACTGTTAAATGAAAGGTTGGTGGTTTGAGTCTCAGTGGTGCTTTGGAAGAAAGCCCTGGTTTTCTGCTTCTGAAAAATCAGCCATTGAAAACCCTGTGGAACACGGTTCTATTCTGACACACAAGGGGCCACCATCCTAGAACAACAGGTGAGGAAATAGCTGCCCAAGGAGGCTCAGTGCCTCACCCAAGGCCACACAGTTAGTTACTGGCAGATCTAGGACTAGAGCTGGGATTCCTGACCTACAGTTCAGTGCTTTCTCTGTTTGACCATTTCATCATTTTAAGAAAACAAAATCGACAATAAGAATTCATTAAATTGCCGGTACATTTAGCTTTAAGCAGCTGTCTGTAGACAAATCCAGATTTAAAACAAAAGAGCAAAGAGGGAGGGAAGACAATTATTTTCCAGTCTCCAACATAGGATTCCTGTAAAATGTAAGCTCCCGTAACAGACTTCACATGTAATTTGATTTTTTACCAAAAATCAGTTTATGCACACTATTTTATCAGTGCACGTTGCATAAATAAGGGTCCACCTTAACTGATTATTCTGTCTCTGCCAGATCCTATGTCTCTGTCTTTCTTTAGCTTTATAGAATCCTTGACTTTGGCAAAGCCTCTTCTTAGGCTTCAATTTCTTCACCTAAAAATGGTGTTGGACTCATTGTCCCTAAGGTCTCTTCAGTTTGAATGACTTTTGAGCTTAAAGTTCTCTTCTTTGTATGCCTTAAAATGGTTTTCTGGGGCTCCTTTCTCCAGCTGTCATTTTCCTCTTTACATGACCCACAGCTTTCCTGTCTAGAAACATGATGAGTGAAAGGAAGGACTATTGATACTGAGGTTACTTTATATTCTGGAGAGGGTCAGTTACTGCTTAAAACCCAGCTACAGGATGACTTGTGGATTGATTTTCGAAGGCTCTCAAGCCTCAGTTCCTCCCACAAGTAAAGAAAGTAATTAATTGCCCCACATCCTACCTGCTTGAGAGGAAGAAATGCAGTCAGTGCTATGGCCCTATTAGAAAACCTAATCAAGCCAATTGCAGTGTTCCCTTCCTTCCTTGTGCCCACAGATCTCAAGTGGACAAAGCACAGATCCTTCAGTATGATCTGTAGGTAAATTTTGCCCTAGCCACTGCCTCTTCCCCTGAGACAGGCCTGGTTTGAGACCAGCATTGGCAATGAAAATCTCAATAGAGTTGGACCCATGAGGTTTCATTCTGGGCTAGAAAACTTATTGTTGTGGGTGGGGTCCAACTGCTCAGGGTTGGATATGCCATTTGTGATGATTAAGGTTGCATGTCAATTTGGCTGGGCCATGATTCTTAGTGGTTTGGTAGTTCTGATGCAGTTTGGCAGTTATGCAATGATGTAATCACCTCCATGACGAGATCTACTATGAGTAGCCAATCAGTCGAAAGGTAGTTTCCTTGGGGGTGCATCCTACATCCAATATCTATAGACTTTTTGGCAAAGCTCACTGGCTTTTGTTCGCTCTGGATCCTGTATCTACTTCATCACCATTTGAACTCTGGTTGCTGGGAACTGAGCTAACAGCTTACCTGGCAATCTTGATATTTGTTGGCCTCTGCAGCCTGAGAGCCAGCAGCCTGCCATCCGACTTGCCAATCTTGTGTTCATCAGCCCCTGCCTGACACCCGATCCACAGACTTGGGACTTTCCAGCCTCTACAACCATGTGAGTCATTTCCTTGATATAAATCTCTCTCTACACACACACACACACACACACACAGACATACACACATGCATACATTTCACCAGTTTTGATTCTCTAAAGAACCCAGCCTAAGACATTTTGTACTGAGAGTGGTTCTACAGAAACAAAATTGTAAGAATGAGTTTTCCAAATTAGTTCTCAAGAGTGGTTAGTCTTAAAGATGTTGATGACTCTGCTTCCAGTAATAAAGAGGACACTGCTAATCCATGGAGTGAGGTTGTAGTACAAATACACAAAATATCATGACCAATAGATCAAGTATTGGTGAGAGGCAAGGCTCTGAGTGATCGCATGTTTGATAATTTTCTACAATTTTGTCAGAATGAGAGGTATAAGGAAGCTGGCTGGTTGGCCATACTTTCACTAGACAAAGCGATAAAAGAAAGAGATGAGCTCAGGGCTTCGGAGTCACAGCTCACGTGTCTCATGAACGACCTCAAATTTGCCACTTGTACCCTGAAAGAAAGCCTTATTTCCTGAAGTAAGAGAGCTGATATTGCCAAAAACCAAACCCAGAGTCGTATTGTAAGAGTGGCTGTATTACAATGCCAATTGAATTCAGACAGTGTCTGAAGTGAAAGTGAGGGCATTGATTGTGAAAAAATGGGATCCTGAAACTTGGGATGGGGACATACGGGCAGATAATCAGGAAGCTGGGAACATTGAGCCCATAAATACCCTTGAGTTACTCCTGCTAACAAAAACCGTTAGTCCCTCCAACTCCATCTGATGAGATTAACCCAGTTGTGTCTGAAGAGCCTTTGTCTGAGATATTGCCTGGGGCAATGTCTGAGTCACCCCCTGGGGAGGCATCTGAGTTATTGCCTGGGGCATTGCCTGGGGCAGATGGCTTACAAGACATTGCTGAATGTTCTCAGAACACAGCCACACCACTCATTTTTTTTCTAGACCTATCACTAGACAAGTCACAGCCAGCCCCAAAAGGTAAAGTACAAATTGCGACTCAGGAGGTGGTATGCTACACTTTGAAAGAACTGCTTGACTTTTCTAGTATGTGCAAACAGAAAGCTTCGGAATATGTGTGGGAATGGCTATTTAGGATGTGCGATAATGGTGCAAGGAACATGAAGTTGAATCAGTCTGAATTTATTGATATGGGCCCACTAAGCACAGATTCTTCATTAAATGTTTCACCTGGAGGGGTTAGGAAAGGATCTAATAGTTTATTGGGTTGGAAAGTTGAAGAATGGATTACACGGTGGACTATACTAAATCAAGTTGAACTACCAGACCTTCCTTGGTATCCTGTAGAAGAAGGTATCCAAAGGCTTAGGGAAATGACATGTTAGAGTGGATTTATCAGGTTAGATTCACAGACCCACACATGGAATGTCCAGGGGACACACCTTTTATCATGATGGTGAGGAACAAATTTGTGAACAACAGATCCTTGAAGACTACTGTGATTGCTATTTTATGTAAGACCGATTTGACAGTGGGAACTGCCCTAACTGAATTAAGATACCTAACTACAACTGGGCTGATTGGACCCCGTGGTGGTAAGGGCCAAGTGGCTGCACTCAATCGACAAAGACAAGGTGGGTGCGTTACTGTAATCAATAGCGGAGTCAAAGCAGTAATCAGAATAGCCTAACTCATATGGATTTTACGATGTTGGCTACTTAGTCTTGGTGTCCCTAGAAGTGAAATAGATAGGAAATCTACTAAATATTTACTTGATCTGTACAAGCAGAATTCTAGGTCAAGTGAACAACAATCTAACTCGTATTGACAGAGTAGAGAGTCATGGCCCCTCAATCAATTCCCAGAATTAAGCCAGTTTACAGACCCACCACCGCTTGAATGAAGGGGAGGCCAGGTCCCATTGAGGAAGGACCCCACTACACTGCCCAAAATTTATACTATTAATCTTTCTCCCAGCCTTCCCCAAAGGGATCTACAGCCTTTTATGAGAGAGACTGTTCGTTGGGGAAAAGGAAATAATCAGACTTTTTGGGTATTACTGATACTGACTCTGAACTGACACTAATTCCAGGAGGCCCAAAACATCACTGTTGCTCACTAGTCAGAGTGGGGATGAATGGAGATAAGGTTATTAATGGAGTTTTAGCTCAGGCTATTCTCACAGTTTGTCTAGTCGATTCCCAAACTCATCCTGTGGTGATTTACCCAGTTCCAGAATGCATAATTGGAATAGATATACTTAGCAACTGGCAGAACCCCCACACTGGATCTTTTACAAGTGTAGTAAAGGTTATTATGGGAGGAAAAGCCAAGGGGAAGCCATTAGAACTGCCCCTACCTAGAAAAATAGTAAACCAAAAGCAATAATCTTGGAGGGATTTGCAGAGATTATTGTCACCATCAAGGACTTGAAGGATGCAGGGGTGGTGGTTCCCACCACATCCCCATTCAACTCTCCTATTTGGCCTGTGCACAAAACAGATGGATCTTGGAGAATGATGGCGGACTACTGTAAACTTAACCAACTGGTGACTCCAATTGCAGCTGCTGTTCCTGATGTGGTTTCATTGCTTGGGCAAATTAATACAACTCTTAGTGTCTGGTATGCAGCCACTGATCTGGCTAATGGCTTTTTCTCCATACCTGTTTTCAAAGACCAGCATAAGCAGTTTGTCTCCAGTTGGCAAGGCCAGAAATACACCTTTAGGAGTATATCAACTCTCCAACCATATGTCATAACTTAGTCTGCAGGAAAATTGATTGCCTTTGCCTTCCACAAGACATCACACTAGTCCATTACTTTGATGACCTTATGCTGACTGGACCTAGTAAGGAAGAAGTGTCAATGACTCTGGACTTATTGGTAAAATACATGCATGCTTAAACTCGTTGCCCTTGAGTCAATTTCTACTCATATGCATGTTAGCGAGTGGGAAATTAATCTGAGAAAAATTCAGGCACCTTCCACCTCAGTGAAATTCCTAGAGGTTCAGTGGTGTGGGGCATGTTGAAATATTCCTTCTAAAGTGAAGGATATGTTATTGCATCTGGCCCCTCCCATAACTAAAAAGGAGGCACAATACCTGGTGGGCCTCCTTGTATGTATTTTGGTGGCAACGTATCCCTCATTTGTGTGTGCTCCCCTGGCCTATTTATCAAGTGATTCAAAAAACTGCTAGTTTTGGGTGGGGCCCAGAACAAGAAAAAGCTCTGTAACAGGTTCAGGCTGCTGCACAAGCTGCTCTGCAACTTGGGCCATGTGATCTGGCTGATTCAATGATGCTTGAAGTGGCAGTGGCAGAAAGAAATGTTGTTTGGAGGCTTTGGCAGGCCCCTATTGGTGACTTGCAGCACAGACCCTTAGGATTTTGGAGCAAAACCTTGCCATCCTCTCCAGAATACTGCTCTTTTTTTGAGAAACAGCTTTTGGCTTGTTGCCAGGCCTTAGTAGAGACTAAATGCTTAACCATGGGTCGCTCACTATGTGACCTGAGCTGTCCATCACAAACTGGGTATTGTCTGACCCACAGAGCCATGAAGTTCGATGTGCATAGCAGCACTCCATCATTAAATGAAAATGGTAGATATGAGATTGGGCCCAAGCAGGACCTGAAGTCATGAGTAAATTGCATGAGGAAGTGGCCCAAAAGCCCATGGTTTCCACTTCTGTCACATTACCTTCTGTTTCCCAGTCTGCACCTATGGCCTCATGGGGAGTTCCTTATGATCAGTTGACTGAAGAAGAGAAAACCCATGCCTGGTTTACAGATGGTTCTGCGTGATATGCAGGCACCACTTGAAAGAAGACAGCGGCAACACTACAGCCCTTTTCTGGGACCTCTCTGAAGGACAGTGGTGAAGGAAAATCTTCCCAATGAGCAGAACTTTGAGCAGTGCACCTGGTTGTTCACTCTGCTTGGAAAGAGAAATGGCCAGATGTGCAATTGTATACTAATTCATGGGCTGTGTCTAATGGTTTGGCTGGGGGGGCAGGGACTTAGAAGGATCATGATTGGTAAATCGGAGACAGGGAGGTACGAAGAAGAGGTACGTGGATAGAACTCTTTGAATGAGCAAAGAACTGAAGATATTTGTGTCTCATGTGAATGCTCACCAAAGAGTGACCTCAGCAGGGCAGGGTTTTAAAAATTAAGTGGATAGGATGATATGTTGTGTGGAAACCAGTCATCCTCCTTCCTTAGCCACTTCTGTCATTGCCCAGTGGGTTCATGAACAAAGTGGCCATGGTGGCTGGGATGGCGATTATGCATGGGCTCAGCAAAATGGACTTCCACTCACCAAGGGCAACTTTGCTACAGCCACTGCTGAGTGCCCAGTCTGCCAGAATCAGAGACCAACACTGAGTCCCTGATATGGCACGATTCTTCGAGGTGATCAGCCAGCAACCTGGTGGCAGATTGGTTACATAGGACCACTTCTATCATGGAAAGGGCAGTGTTTTATTCTTACTGGAATAGACATTCTGGATATGGATTTGCCTTCCCTTTATGCAATGCTTCTGGCCAAATTACCATTTGTGGACTTACAGAATGCCTTATTCACCGTCATGGTATGCCATACAGCATTGCCTCAGACTGAGGAACTCACTTCACAGCAACTACAGTGCAGCAATGGGCCCATGCTCATGGAATTCACTGGTCTTATAACGTTCTCCATCACCTTGAAGCATCTGGCTTGATACAATGACGGAATGGCTTTCTAAATATACAATTGTGGTGCCATCTAGGTGGAAATACCTTGCAATGCTTGGGCAATGTTCTCCAGGAGGCTGTATATGCTCTAAACCAGAGTCCAATATATGGTGCTCTTTCTCCCATACCATAGCCAGGATTTATGTGTCCAGGAATTAAGGGGTGGAAATGGGAGTGACGCTACTCACTACTACCCCTAGTGACCCACTCACAAAATTTTGCTTCCTATCCACACAACTCTATGTTCTGCAGGTCTAGAGGTCTTAGTTCTAGAGGGAGGACTGCTCCCACCTAACACTGACTCCTTTGAACTAGAAATTAAGAATGCCACCCAGCCACTTGGTCTCCTCATGCCCCTGGATCAACA